>NC_086322.1:145695358-146059108 GCF_036172605.1 Pelobates fuscus | reverse complement strand
TCACACACACTGAACCTTTCACACACACTGCACCCCTTACACATTGCACCACTGCTCCTATACCCTACTACAGCCTCATATCCCAGCAGACCCCAGGTAAGTTGTCAAACTGTTCTTAAACGGTTTGACTACTTACTCTGAAAGGGGGGTCCGGCCCTCCTGGCACCATAACGACTACACAGAGCAGTAGTGGTTATTGTGCATGGATTATTTCTTTAAATAATCTACAAGTGCCCCAGTAGCCAGCAAGCCAGCCAGCCCACAGGCCGGCCAGCCAGCCAGCCAGCCAGCCCACAGGCCACCAGTTAGGCTTACAGCCAGCAAGCCCGCAGCCTGCCAACCGCAGCCTGCAAGCCACAGCCACAAAGCCAACAGCCTGCCAGCCGCAGCCAGCAAGCCAACAGCCTGCCAGCTACAGCCAGCAAGCCCACAGCCTGCCGGCAGTAGCCAGCAAGCCCACAGCCTGCCAGCAGTAGCCAGCAAGCCCACAGCCTGCCAGCAAGCCCACAGCTTGCCAGCAAGCCCACAGCCTGCCAGCCGCAGCCAGTAAGCCCACAGCCTGCCAGCAAGCCCACAGACTGCCAGCCAGCAACAGTAATTAAGGTAAGAGGAGCTAACTTGGCCTGGGTATCAGCGAGCTATGTTGTGTTGCTATATTGTGAATAGGAACCAGAGTGTTGGAGAGACCCCCCTCTAGGCCCCATTAGACTCCATTGTAGTCTCTAATGGGACCTGGAGGAAATTCTTTCTAACACACTCTCTAAAGGACACTGAGATAGCCTCTGCTAGAATGCTCTCCCCCCCTCCATGGCCCATTAGCGCTCAAATGTACTCTCTACTGGGGCCTGGAGGCGACTGTTTCCAGGAGGGACACTGAGATGGCCTCTGTTAGAAAGACCCCCTTCCAAGCCTATAAGACTCCATTGTAGTCTCTAATAGGGCCTGGAGGGGATTCTTTCTAACACACTCTCTAAAGGACACTGAGATAGCCTCTGCTAGAAAGACCCCCCTCCATGGCCCATTAGCCCTCAATTGTAGTCTCTACTGGGGCCTCGAAGGGATTATTGCACTTTTGTTCCTTGTGTCTAAAGATTGTGTAGGGTGTGGCTGGAGGCGGTGCATGGAGGCGGGACATGGGTGGCGCTTGCTGTGGAGTATGGGTGGGGCCTGTAAGGGGGCCCTTGATTTATTTTGCCCGGGGGCCCTGAGGGTTCTCAGTCCGCCCCTGCTTACAGAGATGAATTGAATCAATTAATCTCTATGAGGAAAGTACAGTGTCTGCATGCAGAGGGAGGAGATACTGAATGTTTGGATGTATTTAAGGCAGCCATGCATGACCCATGAAGGATCTCTAACAGCTTTCTGAGGAGTGGCCAGTGAAGTTATTACTAGGCTGTAATGTAAACACTGCATTTTCTCTGAAGGTAATGGTTCTATTCACCAGAACAATTTCGATAAGCTGTAGTGACTATAGTGTCCCTTTAAAGAAAATCTTCCCAGAGGTATCAGATGCTGGAAATGTAACATAAATTAAGATAATTTGATCCACATATGGTGGCAGTGCACACCCATAGATACATTTTGTGAAGAAGTAACAAGGATAATATACCAAGTAAGGAAATAAAATTACCTCTTAAGCCTGAAGTGATCTCAGTAAACATAAACTGGCCACATATGACAAAAAGATCATTAATGTTATTACACATAATCACAGCAGCTAAATTATTTTTAGCACATAACTAGAAAACAGGGATAAACAAGTTATATGGCAAGCAAGAATGGAAAGGGGTATTCGGTTGAATTTAGGAGACAGATACAAGCAAATAGAAGACTGTGACACATGGATAAATAAAATGGACACGATATCAGGCCTTTTATGCTCTATGTAGTGATTTATCTTTCTTACTTTTTTTTTGCTTATTTTAATTTATACTTTCCTTCCTTCAGAATTCAGATAACCATAACCAACAGAGGTAGAGTGTAGGTTCAGTTACAGCATAGGGAAGTGTTATACCAAAGGAGGACAGAAGAAGGGAAAGGAATACAACCCCAAAACGGACAGACAAGCAGAAAAATAAAACATTTGAGCTATACAGGATATAAGAGGTTATCTCTCTCTCCAAGAACAGAGGAATAAAGCAAACAGACAAGAACTTACACTAAGAATTAATTATTAGGATGGGGGTGTTCCGGGTGGGAGGGCTTTTCAAGATATATTTATTTAATACTTATGATATTGATGATGACATATTACCAAGGCCTGAACTACTTAAGCATCACCAAAACTTATATAAGGCAGGTACATGTCTGAAATAGAGAGAGAGAAAAAAAAATCCTTGATAAGTATTTAATCTTAAATAAAGATCTAATTCAATTTGTGCCTTCGAAGGCACTTATAGAAGATAGGCAGCTACTTATACACTTCTATCAGGTCAAAGACAGTGAGAAAAATACTTAGACTGTGGATACCTTGGTAAGTATCCACTGTAATAGGTCTCTAATATTAGGACACCAAAGCACCCAATACGGGTATAGAGCACAGCCCAGGCAAATGTGAAGAATCTATGGCTCAACCTGCTGAACACTAGAATTCTATGTCGATCTGGAACAGAAATACTAAGTCAAGAGTGATACAGACAGGCAGGGGCATTGGAGGGAGCCTCGACGCATGTCTCACCGGTAAGCAGCTCTTCAAGGGGGAACTGAATCCCTGTGTTAGAGGGTTTTTAAAGGGTGCTCAAGATTACGATTTGTCAGAAGTGTTAGCAATTCGTGACGACAACAGGAGGTCGAAGAGGTCCATTCCAGAATAGAAGTATGCTCTCAGAAATTAATAATGTATGAAATGATAAAACAAAGCAATGAATATAATAAGATCAAAGAAGGAGAAGTCAAAAAAAAGAAATGACGAGGAAAGGGGAATTGATCACCCAGAATAAGGAATAATGAAAGTATACAAAAAAACCAATGTGTGCTGGCACTCAATTAAGTGTTAGGTGCCGGTATTCGAGGTATAACCCCACAAACAACCTCCAATAAATATCATACAAAAATATGAATACCGCACTCAATAAATGATGTTAAGTAATAATTAAACCTATGCTCAAATTCATAGTATTTATTGAATCCTGAATGGCTCCATTTCAGCAGCTGGTTACCCAACTAGCTTTCTTACACCAAGATTACACTTTTCCCTCTTGATCTCCTGTTACAGCACGGACACTGGGGCCATCGAAGGGACGCATATGTCCCGAGCGCGCAGCCCATGCAGCCCATGCCCATTTACAAGGAAAGCCCTACGAGTGACTACAATTCGCTTCTAACAGAGCCTTATACTGCTGATTGACTTCATTCATCACAACAGGTTTGACCAGCCACCAGCGGATACAGGGTGGCGATCACTCTTCCTACTATCAGGAATTCGTTCTATCCCTTCCATTCAGACCATCTCTCACAGACTACAGCATCTTCCTACAGGATACTACATAAAGAAGTAGACGACATTGGTGAGACCAACCCACAGATAGTGGGCAAACATATAGTGCACTATATACTGGACTTTTATTTATCAGGACTTTAGCATTCTGTATATTTTTTCATTTTTTCCATTTCTCTCATTTTTTGTATTTTGTTTCATATTTTTTCATTTTTTCATTTTTTTCTCTTTTTTTTTTCTCTTTTTCTCATTTTTTTCAATATAGTTTTTCTATATTTTTTCAAATATATTTTTTCATTTTTTCTCTTTTTTTCATTTCGTTTCATTATTTTCATTTTTTTAAGCTTATTGAACTATTCATTGCACATAGGAGGATACTGTGTCTAGATATTTGTACATAGTTGGTGTATATAAGATGAATTATGTGTTACTTTGATGAAATACCATTAACTTTATGAATTAGTCTTATAAGCTTTTCAATAAATACTATGAATTTGAGCATAGGTTTAATTATTACTTAACATCATTTATTGAGTGCGGTATTCATATTTTTGTATAATAATGAAAGTATAGTACACAGTAGGCATGTGCATGGGGACAATTTTCGGTTCGTTTCGGCATTCCGGGATTTTCGCAATTCGGGACTTCGGCAATTCGGCACTTCAAGACTTCGGAACTTTGGCAACTTCGGAACTTCGGCACTTCAGCACTTTGGAACTTCGGCACTTCGGCACTTCAGCACTTCAGAACTTCGGCACTTCGGCACTTCGACACCTCGGGACTTCTCTTGCAGCCGCTTGGTAGATAACTCCCTAATTCCCACGGTATTAGGGAGTTATCTCTCAAAAGGCTGAAAGACCTAAATTGGACTTTCAGCCAAATTTACTAATACTAAGTAAAAATTACTTAGTATTAGTAAATTGTGCTCCTACTCGCTATACCGCGAGTAGGGGCATGTCTAGTAAACAGTGAGCAGCCTGTGACTGCTCACTGTTTAAAAAAATAAATAAAAAATAGTACCCCCCTGGCCCCCACCCCTGAGCGGCGGGTGGGGGCCCTAATGTAAAATGATGGGGGGGCTATTGTCCTCCCCCTGGCCCCCACCCCTGAGCGGCGGATGGGGGCCCTCAATCAGAATAAGGGGGGACCTAATGTCCTCCCCCCTGGCCCCCACCCCTGAGCGGTGGGTGGAGGCCCTAAATTATAATAAGGGGGGACTTAAGGTCCTCCCCCCTAGCCCCCACCCCTGAGCGGTGGGTGGGGGCCCTACAGTAAAATAAGGGGGGTCCTAATGTCCTCCCCCCTGGCCCCCAAACCTGAGCGGTGGGTGGGGCCCTAAATACTAATAGGGGGGACCTAATATCCTCCCCCCTGGCCCCCACCCCTCAGCAGTGGCCTCCCCCCTGAGCGGTGGGTGGAGGCCATAAATACTAATAAGGGGGGGGCCTAATGTCCTCCCCCCTGGCCCCCACCCCTGAGCGGTGGGTGGGGGCCCTAAATTGTAATAAGGAGGGGGACCTAGTGTCCTCCCCTCTAGCCCCCAACCCTCAGCGGCGGGTGGGGGACCTAAATACTAATAAGGGGGGGACACCTAGTGTCCTCCCCCCTGGCCCCCACCCCTCAGCGGCGGGTGGGGGCCCTAAATACTAATAAGGGGGGCCTAATGTCCTCCCCCCTGGGCCCCATTCCTGAGCGGTGGGTGGGGGCCCTAAATACTAATAAGGGGGGGACCTAAGGTCCTCCCCTGGCCCCCACCCCTGAGCGGCGGGTGGGGGCCCTAAAAAATATGTTCCCCCCAGGTGACTAGGGGTCCCCAAACCCTTAGTCACCCTCTCCCCCCAATAAAAATTATCCCCCTACCTACCTCCCTCACCTTAAAAGCTAATGAGGGGGGGACCTTTAACTAAGTACCTGTAAAAAATAAAAATAAAACTTACCATTCGATGTTTTCTTTCTTCTAAAATCTTCTTTTTTCAGCCCCCAAAAAGGGCAAATAAAAAACCATAATAACCAACACAATTATAAAAAAAAAAAACGAGCGCAAAAAAAAATAATCCTTCTTCACCCATGGAGGGCTCCACGCAGACTGAGCTCTGCAGGGGGTGGAAGGCTTATAAAGCCTTGCCCCACCCTGCAATTAGGCTCAGAGCACTCTGATTGGTGGGTTTAAGCCATCCAATCAGAGTGCTCTGACAGGTAAATGAAGAGACTGACAGGTAAGTCTCTACATTTACCTGTCTCAGCACTCTGATGATGTGCTTATTGTTTGGGAGGGAGATGAGGTGAGCCTGGAGGCTTTTATTGCAAAAAATTAATTCTAATCAATATAATTTAAAATTCACTTCAAATATCCATAAAGAAAGTATTGATTTTCTGGATTTGACACTATATGTCGAAAAAGGAATGCTTAATACGAAAACCTTTTTCAAAATCTGATTGCAATACGGCAATCAAAAAGACCAGTCTACACCAGCCAACTTGGCTAAACAATGTCCCTAAGGGACAAATAACACATATGCGGTAGTGATGTCGCGAACCGAACTTCCACAAACGTTCGCGAACCGGCGAACCGGGCGAACCGCCATAGACTTCAATGGGCAGGCGAATTTTCAAACCCACAGGGACTCTTTCTGGCCACAATAGTGATGGAAAAGTTGTTTCAAGGAGACTAACACCTGGACTGTGGCATGCCGGAGGGGGATCCATGGCAAAACTCCCATGGAAAATTACACAGTTGATGCAGAGTCTGGTTTTAATCCATAAAGGGCATAAATCACCTAACATTCCTAAATCACAATGGATATGGATTGACACCTGACATATGACATATTGACACCTTGACATATGGATTGACACCTGTCCTCGGAGACCCTGATACACACTGACACAGAGCAGAATAGGGACTGTTCCCCCTACATAGGGTCACTTGGCATATATGGATTGACACCTGTCCTCAGAGACCATGATACACACTGACACAGAGCAGAATAGGGACTGTTCCCCCTACATAGGGTCACTTGGCAGATATGTATTGACACCTGTCCTCAGAGACCCTGATAAACACTGACACAGAGCAGAATAGGGACTGTTCCCCCTACATAGGGTCACTTGGCAGATATGGATTGACACCTGTCTTCAGGGACCCTGATACACACTGACACAGAGCAGAATAGGGACTGTTCCTCCTACATAGGGTCACTTGGCAGATATGGATTGACACCTGTCCTCAGGGACCCTGATCCACACTGACACAGAGCAGAATAGGGACTGTTCCTCCTACATATGGTCACTTGGCAGATATGGATTGACACCTGTCCTCAGAGACCCTGATACACACTGACACAGAGCAGAATAGGGAATATTCACTAAATGCCAAACATTGTTATACCGGGGAATATTCAGTAAATAAGGATAAGGGGGGGGCTACTGTCCTCCCCCCGGCCCCCACCCCTGCGCAGTGGGTGGGGGCCATAAATCACAATGGGGGGACCTACTGTCCTCCCACCTGCCCCCACCCGTGAGACTCAGACTCCACCAGCTTGTATGGTAAAAGCTGGCGGGCTAATAGTTCAGACAAGCCAGCTGTCAGATGCTGGGCAAGGTGGTGACTTTCTGACATTGGCTTCTTATGCTCAAACATGTCCTTGACAGACACCTGACTGTGGGCAGATGAGTAGGAACTGCTCAAGGTGAGAGACGGAGTGGCGGATGGTTGAGAGGGTGCAAGGAGGACAGCAGTGGTTGACGTGGCTGAAGATGCTGGACCAGGAGGAGGATGGCGGCTTTGAGTTTGTGTGCTGCTTGTACTCATTTGTTGATCATGTGCCTACGCAAAGCAGTTGTACCTAGGTGGGTGTTGGACTTCCCACGACTCAATTTCTTTTGGCACAGGTTGCAAATGGCATTTCTGTTGTCAGAGGCAGACACACAAAAAAAATTCCATACTGCTGAGCTCTGCAATGACGGCATTCCGGTGGTGGACACAGCATGTGTTGATTGGCGTGCTGATGCATGCTGTCTGACTGTGCCACTAGCTCCTTGCGATGACCTCCCCCTGCTTCCAACTCGTCTCCTCCTCCTCTCTGTCTCCCCATCTGAACTTTCGCCCTGTTCTTCTTCTTGCCGAGCGGGCACCCACGTGACATCCATGGACGCATTGTCATCATCAACCGCTTCACTTGTATCTGACAACTCAGCAAAGGAAGCAGCAGCGGGTACAACATCATCATCATCACACCGTACGTTCATGTGTGTAATGCTGCCTGACTGAGACATATCCCTGTTATCTACATCCTCTGGCTATAATTGTTGCGCATCACTCATTTCTTCAAACGGATGTGTAAATAACTCCTCTGACCTTCCAAGTTAAGCGGCTGTGGTGCTAGTGTCGGTGGTGGCGGCAGGCAGGTGAGTGGTATCTTGAGAGGTGCCCATAAGCTAAGCTGGAGGAGGATGGTGCGTCAAGGTTCCGAGCGGAAGCTGTAGAAGATTGGGTGTCCTGTGTTAGCCAGTCGACTATGTCCTCAGAACTTTTCAAGTTCAGGGTACCTGGCCTCTGAAAATTGGGCATTATTCTAGGGCAAAAGGGAATCACAGCACCACGACCACGACGGCCCCTGCGGGCTGGCCTGCCTCTGCCTGTCATTTTTTTTTTGGGATTAGTGGTACTATGCGTGCAAGCTACTGTGAGACCAGATATGAGTGGCACTGTGCAGTGGCAGAGGTTGGCAGAGTACACACTGTAGGCCTGACACACCCGCTTGATGACAACTAACTGCTATTCAATCTATAACAGTGAAAAAACATTTTTTTGTTTTTAAATGCACGCTATTGCGACACCAGATATGAGTGGCAATGTGCACTGGCAGAGGTTGGCAGAGTACACGCTGTAGGCCTGACACACCCGCTTGAAGACAACTAACTGCTCTTCAATCTATACCAGTGAAAAAAGTTTTTTGGTCTTAAATGCACGCTATTGTGACATCAGATATGAGTGGCAATGTGCACTGGCAGAGGATGGCAGAGTACATGCTGTAGGCCTGACACCCGCTTGAAGACAACTAACTGCTATTCAATCTATAACAGTGAAAAACGTTTTTGGGTTTTAAATGCACGCTATTGTGACACCAGATATGAGTGGCAATGTGCACTGGCAGAGGTTGGCAGAGTAGACGCTGTAGGCTTGACACACACGCTTGAAGACAACTAACTGCTATTCAATCTATTACAGTGAAAAAATATTATTTTTTTAAATGCACGCTATTGTGACACCAGATATGAGTGGCACTGTGCACTGGCAGAGGTTGGCAGAGTACACGCTGTAGGCCTGACACACAGACGCTTGCAGACAACTAACTGCTATTCAATCTATTACAGTGAAAAAATAATTTTGTTTTTAAATGCAAGCTATTGTGACACCAGATAAGAGTGGTGGCACTGGGCAAGTGGGCACAGTATCCACTGTGAGCCTGACACAGAAGCTGGCAGGCAGGCAACTGCAATTAGATTATACGGGGAAAAAAGCAGACTGATGTTCTAGCCCTAAAAAGGGCTTTTTGGGGTGCTGTCCTTACAGCAGAGATCAGATGAGTCCTTCAGGACTGTAGTGGACACTGAATACACTAGCCTAGCTATACATTTCCCTATCAAATGAGCAGCAGCTACACTTTCCCTCCTCTATCTAAGAATGCAGCTTCAGAATGAATCTAAAATGGATGCTGTACAGGAGGTGGCAGGGTCTGGAAGGGAGGGTCTGCTGCTGATTGGCTGGAATGTGTCTGCTGACTGTGAGGCACAGGGTCAAAGTTTACTTAATGATGACGAATAAGGGGCGGATTGAACCGCGCATGTGTTCGCCCGCCGTGGCGAATGCGAACACGTTATGTTCGCCGGGAACTATTCGCCAGCGAACAGCTCGGTACATCACTAGTATGCGGAGAAATTGTTCTAATATTCAAATATTTGAAGAACAATCTGAGATAATTAAGAGTAGATATTTGGAAAAGGGGTATAACATAGAACAAATGGAAAGAGAAATTACCCAAGTTGAAAGGGGGTTAAAAAAATAGGGGAGATAAGACTCATGTAGAATTTGCATTTATTACTAAGTATAATACACATGCCAAAAAAATAGAAAACATTCTTAAAAAACATTGGGCCATTCTGAAAAAGGACGAGGTCCTGGGCAATATTATACCTTAAAAACCGAGGGTTATCTATAGGAAAGCCGATAATCTTAAGAACAAATTAGCACCTAGCCTCTTACCTATACAGTTTAAGAATTCTAATAACAATAGTAATTTTTTACTTTCTCATAAGACACCAGAATTTCATAAATGTGGGGCTTGCTCTACATGTACGCATCAAAAAAAAAAAAAAAAACATTTCCTTCATAGGTACATATACTAACAAGAAGAAGAAGAAGTAGAAAATGTATACACTGCACATCCACATATCTAATTTATTTTTGCAATGTCGATGTGGAGCACAATATGTAGGCAGAACCATCAGGCCATTACATTCTAGATTCCGAGAACATTTTAATAATATTAGAACTAACAAAGTGGAACACTTTTCAATTGGTCCACTTTTATTGTTATCGGTATAGATTCTATTGACAGACATTGGAGAGGAGGCAACAAAATGCACAAGTTAGTTAGAAAAGAGGCACAATGGATATACTATTTATAAACTTTAAAGACCGGTCTAAATCAAGATATTGACTTAACAGGACTGCTTTAACTTTCTTTCCACTATTTATATAGATGGTTTCTGGGTAGCACTTGCTAATTGTTTCTGGTTTTCTACCCTTGCTGGTTCGGGTTCATTGAATCATCCTTTTGAGTAATATATATGCATATGTATTTTGCACTAATCTGAGTTTTCTTTTTTGTAGATTTTGAACAAGTTCCATGTTTTATATATAGTAATGGGTGTTATGTAAATACTTATTATTATTTATTTTATATTTTTTTTGTAAAATAATATACTTAACACCGTGAGATCAGTGTGATGGATCCAGGAGCTGGTTCACTAAAAAAGGCTTAGGTTAAATTTTGGGCATATATTTCAAGAAATCCAGGATAAATGACAACACTTGTATATGTGGTGTGTATACCTTTAAATCTGCTATAGACAGAATCAATTTGATACACGTCAAATGCTATACTTTATAAGGAAAAGATGTTAACCGTTTTATGTGTAGGAGAACAGTATGAGGAACTGTTTCCTATATTGTACTTTTAGTGTAAAAATTAGTGTGTAATAACACAATAGTGTGTGGTGTATACACTTTTAAATCTGTGGAGTATATACCAAATAATAAGTGGAGTATATACCAAATAATTTACTTTGTAATACAAAGATATAGACCTTGTAGGATAGAGATACAGTACAAATAACTGTATTCCATAATGTAATACAATTAGTAGAATCCAATAGAATACAATAAATTAAAAATGATGAATGAGAATTATAAATGATACAAAGTTTATTAGGCAAAAGTGACTGTGCCAAAGCATTCAAAGTACTAAAATGTATAAAGGATAAAATATATAAAAATAACAGTCAGGGATGGTTTGCAAGATTGTTACCAGCACATCTGTATTTGTTATTCCGATTTAGCCACAGGGACCGATCTGGATGGATATGGATAGTATGTTGCTGCAGAGAAAATCACTATCTGCCGGCTGTTCGTGAGGTTGGCGTGCGTCCCAGACCTCACTCTGGGTGATGCACGTTACTTGCCGGTCGGTCCCCAGATCTCGGAGTGCTCTGTGCTCGGTAGAAAAAAAACTGTTGCTGGTTCTGCAATCTGCGTCCGTACCCCGCTGGATATGTTGTGGTCTAACGCGTTTCGTGGGTGTCAGCCCCACTTCATCAGAGACAGGATAAGGATTCATCGGTACATCATGGTTTAAATACAATTCTAACTGATTAAACTGATTAAAAACAATTTGAAACAATTTACAATACTTTGGTTTAATAATTGTTTCGGCGGATGATATACTAAGCTGTTAATTGTGATATGCACATAAAAATAAAAATATATACAAATAAAGATAAAAATACAAATACAAATAAAAATACAAATATGAATACAAATTTAAGCATATTGTTTCAGTATACAAATTCATCATTGGGGTTTACAAATATAACAATTGGAGACCTTAAAACATTGGAACCATAGAAAGCATTAAGAACATTAAGAATACCTATAGAGTATATAGTATATAGTATATCTATGGAGTTCTGTGCCTATTAAGAGAATATTAAAAGACATTCAAAATGCCTGTAAGATATATAGAGAAATCGATTTATATTATAGATGCTTTTCTTTAAAAATATATATCATTATGGTTGTGGAAATTGTTATTATAAAGATTATTGTAAAAAGTTGTAGAAATTATAGATAAATGATAATAATAATAATGTCCTGTAAGGATAATGGAAGAAGATGCACATTAAAAGGATACACATTTAAAAATAATATAATAGATGTGGTTACAGATACCCAAGATTGTGTTAGGTAATCCTGATGTCATGTGCAATACAATTTTACCTAATTGAACTGATTAAGAACAGTTTGCAATGCTTTCGGTAATGATTATTTCGGGGGATAGTATACTAAGCTGTTAATTATGATATACCAGTTTGAACATATTATTCCAGTATACAAAATCCATCATTGGAATTTACAAATATAAATACTGGAAACATTAAGAATATTATAACCATAAAAATAATTAAGAACATTTAAGGTACCTATAAAGTAAGTCTGTGGAGCTCTGTGCAAATTAAAAGCACATTAGAAGGAACATTAAAAACATTTATAAGATATATAGAGATCTATATATATTATGCGTATTGTAGATACTTTTTAAAAGATATATTTGTGAAAATTGTTCTTATAAAGGTTATTGTAAAGATTATAGATGGATGTTAATGGTAATAATGATAATATCCTATGGAAATAACGAAAGAAAATGTACATTAAAAAGTACACAATTAAGGAGATAATACAGTAGATGTAGTTACAGATACCCAAGATTGTGCTAAGTAGTCCTGATAAAATGCGCATATTGCTAAGGTGCAGTGTCTAATTATATAAGGAGTCCTAGATGATAATATGAATACTGAAATCGTGTTAATACTGAAGGACTGTATAATAAAATTCACAGTATAGGGAACAATATATATAAAAAATGTATAAAAAGAGTGCAAGGAATATATATTGAGATTAATATTGTGAATTGCTGAGGATATATAAGGAGTTTCTATATTTTGATGGAAGCCTGACATTGTGGAACTGGAAAGACACAACCTGCTAGTGGAACACATTGGGGGAAAAAGGAGAAAGTTAATTGGATGTAGTTAAATGACTTGATAAGGGGAGGATACTGGAGACTAGAACTATAATAAATGAATACAAAAATAGTATAATTAGAGTTAAGATATATATTAAAATATATATTAAAATATATATAGTGCATAAGTCAGAAAAAATACATAAAAAATATAAATAAAAAATAAATTAAGAGAGTATATATATATTAGCATAGGGAATAGATAACTGAAGTGAAAGAAATATGTGTATGCATATGTGTGTACATATGCATATATGTATAAATAAGTGAGTTAATGAAATTACATCAAGTTAAATAAGTATTAATATTAGGTTCCATCTGTGTCCTAGATGGATAGGTGTAAGTGAATAAAGATCAAATAAAATAAAATAAAATAAGAGATGAGTATGTATCTCGTAGAATATATGTTGAATAGATGGCTATTATATTTTTTTGTGTCTAATATGTACATGTATGTGGACTCACATGATACCTAATATATATTTTTTATTTTATATTTATTTCATTTTCATATCCATTCATTTTTATTATTCCTTTTTATTTTTATTTATTTATATATTTTTTTTATATACATTTTTTCTTTTTTTATTCTGTTTTTATATATTTGTTAATAATTTTTCTACTTTGGGTCTCTTGTGAATCCATATATATATATATATATATATATATATATATATATATATATATATATATACATATATATATATATATATATATATATATATATATATATCTCCTTTTGTATTTATGTCTCCTTGGAGATTGTGTGTACACTCAAGATGAGAGCGGGCTATGCGGTTTTCGCACCCACTCTCACCTTGTTTAATGTTTAGGTTTCTGCATTTGAGAAATGTCCTATTGTGGGACGCCGTAGTCTATGCCGGGTAAAAGTTCCGTTATGCATTCCATGCTGGAACGCGGAAGTCATAGATACGGCCGCACGTCATATGACGTCCATATGGATTCAACCAATGAGACACGACTGACGTCAGATTCCGGAAGTGTTCAACACCGCGGGAAAATTTGATTGTTGGATGAGTAACACCGGTATCTGAGGATATATAAAGCAATGGTTTTGGACTGAACTCGTATCCCTGAGGAAGTCACCTGTGACGAAACGCGTTGGATTGAGTATTTAAAGGACTTTGTGTTCCTATTTGATTTTATGATTGTATTTATACTTTTATTATTTTTTGGCACTTAGTGGTTTGTGATCAGCTGATGCTCCATCTTCTGCACAGATTCATTTGTCATCTTGTTCCACTTGTTAGTGGAGATGTGCCTGCTGATTGCGACCTGAATGTAAGTGCAATCAGTGCAATAAAATTTGTTTTACATTTTAACAGTGCTACTCTATGTATATATTTTTATCCTTTTGAGGATTTACATTTGAAGAGTTTGCTGTTCCTGCATACAGATACCCCTAAGGGGAGACAAGCGCAGACCATCAGTACGCTGTTTTCACTTATCATAACATACTCCATTATATATTATTTATTATCCTCTAGATCTGTTCAAGACTACGTCCTGTTATACAGGTTGTATCTTTGTTTGCATCTGTTATATTGTATGTGCTGTCCCACCTTTTAGCTCCTATGGCCTTTTGTAGCTATATCAGCTAATTTGTTGTTTCTCTGATTGGTTGGTTTGAAATCCACCAATCAGAGTGCTCTGTGTCATTTTACACAACGTGGGAAAGTTCTTTGGAATTTTCCCACGCTGTGTAATTTGACTCATAACTCTCTGATTGGTTACTTAATCCATCAATCAGAGAGTTATGAGTCAAATTACACAGCGTGGGAAAATTCCAAAGAACTTTCTCACGCTGTGTAAAATGACACAGAGCACTCTGATTGGTGGATTTCAAACTAACCAATCAGAGTGCTGTGACAGGTAAATGTAGAGACTTACCTGTCAGTCTCTTCATTTACCTGTCAGAGCACTCTGATTTGATGTCTTAAACCTACCAATCAGAGTGCTCTGAGCCTAATTGCAGGGCGGGGCAAGGCTTTATAAGCCTTGCCCCGTCCTGCAGCGCTCAGTCTGCGCGGTGATGAAGGTTTTTTTTTTTTTTTTATAATTGCGTCGGTTATTATGTTTTTTTATTTGGCCTTTTTTGGGGCTGAAAAAAGCAGATTTTGGAAAAAAAATCGAATGGTAATTTTTTTTTTTACAGGTACTTAGTTAAAGGTCCCCCCCTCATTAGTTTTTAGGGTGAGGGGGGTAGGTAGGGGGATAATTTTTATTGGGGGGAGGTGGTGATTAGGGGTTTGGGGACCCCTAGACACCTGGGGGGATTTTTTTTAGGGACCCCACCCACCGCTTAGTGGTGGGGGCCAGGGGGGAGGTCCTTAGGTCGCCCCCCTTATTAGTATTTAGGGCCCCCCCTGCCGCTCAGGGGTGGGGGCCAGGGGGGAGGACATTAGGTCCCCCCTTATTAGTATTTAGGGCCCCCACCCACCGCTCAAGGGTGGGGGCCAGGGGGGAGGATATTAGGTCCCCCCCTTATTAGTATTTAGGGCCCTCACCCGCCGCTCAGGGGTGGGGGCCA
Organism: Pelobates fuscus; assembly: GCF_036172605.1. NCBI lineage: Eukaryota > Metazoa > Chordata > Amphibia > Anura > Pelobatidae > Pelobates > Pelobates fuscus. The sequence continues at coordinate 146,043,756 of NC_086322.1, read as the reverse complement.
GGGGGAGGACCTTAGGTCCCCCCCTTATTTTACTGTTGGGCCCCCACCCACCGCTCAGGGGTGGGGGCTTGGGGAGGACATTAGGTCCCCCCTTTATTAGTATTTAGGGCCCACACCCACCGCTCAGGAGTGGGGGCCAGGGGGAGGACCTTAGGTCCCCCTCCCTTATTTTACTGTAGGGCCCCCACCCATCACTCAGGGGTGGGGGCCGGGGGAGAGGACATTAGGTCCCCCCCTTATTAGTATTTAGGGCCCCCACCCACCGCTCAGGGGTGGGGGCCATGGGGGAGGACATTAGGTCCCCCCCTTATTTTACTGTAGGGCCCCCACCCACCGCTCAGGGGTGGGGGACAGGGGGGAGGACAATAGGTCCCCCTCATTATTTTACATTAGGGCCCCCACCGCTCAGTCAGATCCATGCAGTGTAGTTACATCGCCACTGGGATACAATTTTGACGTGCTGCACACATGGTCCATGCCCAAATTAGTTCCAGAGCATTTGGAAGCACCTAAAGGGGGCTCCCCCTTGCTCTCTGGGAGCACATGTTCCACACAGTCTCAGACACCTTCCCTCGAAAAAGCACTCACCTGGCAGGTCGGCAAGGTGGTCATTACACCGGGTCAATGTAACTGGGAACCAAGAAGTTACATAGCCGAAAAGGGTATCATAGCAGTTGCGGCTAAGCACCGCTTAAGTCTGCTCACTTGTTTATGCATCCGAATGACCGCTAGGGAGCAAGCATTTGGGTGATTTCGGGAGAGGGAAAGTACCGAACCAGGGGAACCGAGGAGAAGTCTCTTGGGGAGGCCGGGCAAGTTAACTTCCAAATATTATCTTTGGGTACGATCCATAGTCTTTTGGCAAGAAGCCAGCTGGCATACTCCACCAGGAGCTTGTGGCATTGGCACGTTTGCCACAGTCAGTGGTTGTAGAGGGGGACAAAGTGAGATGAATCATAGTATTGTGTTTGCCAAACCATATAGGAGTTTTATTGCAAGTAAAATATATTTCAGAAAGCAGAAGAATTGATCGGTGAGTATAATGTCAAGATAAATTGCTGTTTGTCACAACAAACTAGAAAGAATTAGTAGAGCTAAGCATCAAAATGATCACATAGAAAGCCTTCCAAAAACAACCTACGTTCCCTTTTTTTTTTAACAAATTAATCATTTTCACTGTACAGACAGTGCATCTAAAAGTGGGTACTAGGGAACAATTGCTTACATGAGCTCATTATGGATTTGCAAATATATGAGATAAATATGTGAGAATTAGAAATAAGTTATTTAGAAGCTGGGTAAGATGGGAAAGAAGACTGAAGGATTATTCACTAAACTGAAATCTGACTGGGAAATTGCACATTTTACCTGAATTAGCCAAGCTGGAGAAAGATCTGAACTAGAGTTAATAATGCAAGTTTAATCTTGCTAGGGAGATTGGGCAGATTGCCATTTTACCTTTGATGAACAAAGATCTCTTATCTAATATCGTTGCCACATTGAAGACTCTACAGCAGGAAATGTGTTAAGATGGAGCTGTACATTTTGCAGCAAATCAAATTAGTATATATCACAAATCTTTTAAAAGAAATGCAAGTGAAAATATTTTTCTTGCTTATGCACAAGTAATTCAAGTCGCTAGCTATAAATAACCTCAGCAGCAAATATATGTGAGGTTTCTAATAGAGAAAAATAGCTGGATGTTGTGTTTCCTTGATTCACTTGGAAGATTTCCTCAAGAAAAGTTTATATATCATGGAAACTGTAGTACACAGACTATTAAACTGAAGTCTATTAATATTATAGGTGCTATAAAACACTAGACAGTAGGAAGTAAATTTAGTTAACATTAGATAACTTTATACTATATTAAATAGATACACAAAGAGAACATATACACTGCTCAAAAAAAAAATAAAGGGAACACTTAAACAACACAATGTAACTCCAAGTCAATCACACTTCTGTGAAATCAAACTGTCCACTTAGGAAGCAACACTGAGTGACAATCAATTTCACATGCTGTTGTGCAAATGGGATAGACAACAGGTGGAAATTATAGGCAATTAGCAAGACATAAGCACAAAACATAGGGAATAGGTCGCGCCACAGTAAAACAATACAATAATGTAAGCGATGATGATGTACTTCACATAAAAGTACTTTAGTATTTTAGTATTATTTTAGTATTATTTTATCTCAACCTGCTCAGTAATTACTTCAAAGAAACTTGCCGCTCAAGAATCCCAGGTGGGGATTGTTCCACCTATGCTATTAGAGTGAGCAGTATATTTCTGCTCACATAAATGTGAGTATTCTATGTTGCTACACTTACTTGTTCTATTAATACTACAGTGAGCACTATATTTGTTTTTATGTTTTTTCCTAAAACTGAGGACCTCCTTTGACCACCAACTATATCCTACCAGTGGGGGATCACTGAATGAATGCCATGAATGCCACTGAATGCCATCTATACCTGAGCTAGTTTAAGCTCTTAAATAGAGGCAAGACAACTCCATTTTCTGAAGACCGAGTACCGTTTCAGACTTTTTATCACCATCAAGTCTCTGCAGGTCAATTTGACCTCGTAGTAAGCTACTAAGTATCAGCAATATTTATTACAGTGTTGCCTTGTCAATTTTATGTGAAGTACATCATCATCGCTTACATTATTGTATTGTTTTACTGTGGCGCGACCTATTCCCTATGTTTTGTTCTTTTCTCCTGCTGTGAGGGTTTGTGAGGGGACCTCATATCTTAACCTGCAAGCTGAACGGCTGTTTTGAAAGAGTTCCTCGACAAATCTCTGATATGGGATGTAATTGCCTATTATCTCTAAGCGAGCAGCATTGAGTCCTACCACAACTCTCAGGCTGATCCACCATAATAAAGCTGCAGGCGGAATTCCTGATTGTTTCAGTGGCATATGCAGTGTGGCCTAGGAGGCGTAACAGGTGGGATAGACAGATGATCTCCGGGCCTGAAGAACGTTTAACCCATGCTCAACTAACTTAGTGTCCCATTTTCCTCCCCCCTGACCGGTTGGGGTGATCCTGGTCCACACCCTTGAGGTCTCAGTGTTCCACCAGACCACAGCGAGCAAGCCAGTGCGGCATGTCAAACAAGAAGGCGGATGCCACATGTCAACTCGGCCCTGACACCATCCCCCAGCTTAAAAAGCTCTTTGCAGAGTTCTGGAGCAAGATCAGCAGGTGTCAACAATGCTAAAACTCCCCCAACTACATGCACAATGTATAGTTTGATTTTGCATTTCTTTTAAATTTATCTTCTCTTGCTTTCATTTTAGACAGCATAATCGGTGGAATTTAGGGTTGACATGTCTTTGATAACCTGCCCTGCACAAATACATCAGGGACTTGGTAGGGGTGTTATTCATTTCTAGTTAATTGAGCAGTCCAGCTCTCAGCTAATTTGTGGATAAAGCTCACTGTAACCATATTAAAGCTGGCATATATTTTTTTCATTTCTTTACCATTAACTAGACATAACCACTGAGTATAAAAGCATGTTTTATTATATTGTTTCTTTTTCAATATTAATCTATGTATCTAAGCTGTTTACTGTACCTACTGGCTGAGTTCCAACCAACGTTTTAGACATACATGTTAATTACCATGACAGTCTCACTTAGTACTAGATATAGATACTTGGTCTCTTTAATATAAAAATGTGCAATGACATCAATATGCCCTGCAACTGTTTTGCTATGTTTCCTGTCTGCCTGCAATAGCTGTTGTGGCACTGCAAGTGTGTCTGTAATACTATGCACAGCAAAAAATAAAGAATAATAAAAAAATAAAAAAACAAAACAATCCAAGTCAATATATTTATTAGTTTTCCTTTTTTCTATGTGACAAGCAATTATTTTTCAAACAGTATATATAGGTATCAAGCAAAATAGCTATGGGTAAGCATGCAGTCCCTGAATGAAAATCTGTAACAAATGCTGGCACCTAAATGAGTAAAGGAGTTTTGAAAAATTGGCCATTTACTAGGTGACAAGTAATTATTTTTCAAACGGTATATAAAAGTATCAAGCATAATAGGTATGGGTACGCATGCAATCCCTAAATAAAACTTTATAACAAATAATGGCAACTAAATTAGTTTGTAAAAATTGGACAGTTTGTTACAATATATTCTTCTAGAGGTATATTAAAAACTAGAGTCATGGGAACACAAGTTCAAACATACAATTAAAATGCCTATCGAATGCATTACACTGAGGAGCAAAACAATTGGTGGAAATCATCAAGTAGAAAAATAAAGGGAGATCAGCTGGATGGGAGAAGAGTTAAGAGGAAAAGATTGAAATACGAAGCATGAATAGGATGAACGGACTGGATACACCAATAGGAGAAGTGAGAAAGTACTATTTATATGGGCACTTGTGTATAGGACCGTTTTGTGTTTTTTTTTTTTTTTTTTTATATACATTGTATACACGTATAGAGATACTTGACTTGAATACATGCAGTCATAAGGAAAAATGTAGTGAAAATAATACAAGTAATTTTAGTTATCCACTTCAATATGAATCAGAGAAAATAAGTTGAATTGTGAAGTCCATTAAGTTTCTACAAATCAATGATTTAGCAATTCCTTTTTATTAAAAATGTGGTGATTTACAGGGTCAATTATCCACATTTCACTTGTGGGGTTTTTCTTTTGGATAAGCAACTCCAGTTTATTCTTAATTAAGAATGTATTATCAATGGCATCTCACTCAGCATGTCCCCATTTTAAACTCACTTAACCCCTTCAGGACGGAGTCAATAGTGAACGTTCTGATCAAAACAAAACGTAAACAAAAACTGGAATTTGCGCTATGTGTCTGTTCACCCGTAGTTCCCCTCTTTCAAATTATATGCACCCACACTTATTATATATCATTTTGTTCAGGAGAAACAGGGCTTTAATCTATCATTAACTATTCATATATGGAACATCATTTATTATGAATAAAAGTAAAAAAAATTTGAGAAAATAAGATTTTTTTTTAAATTTGCATTTCCGTCTGACATTTTAACTGTGAATGTCATAATACTGTTAGGTTTTACTGCAAAAAAAATGCACATATTTGTAATCAGCGATGTCTCACGAGTACAACAGTACCCCCCATTAACAGGTTTTATGTTGTTTTGGAAAGTTACAGGGTCAAATATAGAACATTACATTTTCAAATTGAAATTTGCCAGATTGGTAATGTTACCTTTGAGACGGTGTGGTAGCCCAGGAATGAGAATTACGCCCATAATGGCATACCATTTGAAAAAGTAGACAAGCCAAGGTATTGAAAGTGGGGTATGTTTAGTCTTTTTTAGTAGCCACTTAGTCACAAACACTGGCCAAAGTTAGCGTTCATATTTGTTTTTGTGTGAAAAAAGCAAAAAACAAATATTTGGCCAGTGTTTGTGACTAAGTGGCTACTAAGAAAGACTGGACATACCCCACTTGCAATACCTCGGGTTGTCTACTTTTGCAAATGGTATGCCATCATGGGGGTAATTCTCATTCCTGGGCTACCATACGCTCTCAAAGTCAACATAACCAATCTGGCAAATTTCAATGTGAAAAAAATGAAATGCAAGCCTTATATGTGACTCTCTAACGTTCCAAAACACCATAAAACCTGCACATGGGGGGTACTGTTATTCTCGGTAGACTTCACTAAACACAAATATTAGTGTTTTAAAACAGTAAAACATATTACAACAATAATATAGACCATAAAAGTGCAGTTCGCTTGTAAAAAATGCAAAAAACTTCACTTTTACTTAAAATATCATCGTTGTAATACAATTTACCAGTTTGAAACACGAATATTTGAGTTCAGCGAAGTCTCCCGGGTAAAACAGTACCCCCTATGTACAGGTTTTATGGTGTCTTGGAGAGTTACAGGGTCAAATATAGTGCTTGCGAATTAAATTCTCTGCACTTTCTCCCTGTGTTGTCATGCATGTCAATCAAATTTTAATTAATCAAATCACATAATTACGTTAAAAGATTATTTAAATATACATGTAGAATTTTAATATATATGCATTTATAGGTATTTAAATTCTACGTGTATACTGATGTAATCTTTTATGTAATTATATGTATTTATCTATATATATATATTTGCGGTTATTTGTATTTTATATATATATAGATATATATAGAATGTCATTCTAAGTGTATTTTGTTACCGATATATATATATATTAATAACAAAATACAGTTAGAATGAAATTACATATGCATATATAATTTATATTAAATTTTGTTTCAATATTTAATTTATTTATTTTATTATTTAATTTATTTATTATTTTAATTATACGTATTTATATATAATATATATATGTACATCTATTATATATATAATATATATACATATTATATATATGTAACGTCATTCTAAGTGTATTTTAATATTAATATATATACTTATATTAATATTAAAATACACTTTGTATGACGTTACATATATATAATATGTATATATATTATATATATAATATATATACATATTATATATATATATAAAAATGCATTTATTTTAATTTTACACATGTCTAATTATTTTTTTTAATTCTTCCCACCAGCAGGGGGACTGTCTGATATTTCAAACAGTCCCCCTGCTGGCAGATCCACAGCCAGCTATAGGGGGCCATGTGATCGCTCTTTGAGAGCGATCACATGGCCCCCGGGGGCCTCTTTTGCCGTGGGAGGGCTGCCTGGGCTGTGAGGCAGTCCTCCCGAAGCGGATCGCGGCGGAGGTAAGTATAACTTACCTCCTGGGGCTGCAAGCCGTTACGGCGTGCTATGCCGTCATAACGGCTTTAAAGCCCACTTAACCCGTGACGGCATAGCACGCCGTAACGGCGTTAAGGGGTTAAACCAAGTTGCTGAGGGTATCAACTTTTGAAAGCGTTTTGTGCCTTTCATATTGAACACAGCATGAACCAACTTTTACAGTCAATTCCAAGTTTTGTTTCTGATTTGGAATCTGATTATTCACAACACATGAAAAGCTAGTAATTTCCTAGCGATATTAGAAACAATCTAAAATGTAACTTTTATAAGGCATAAATATTAAAACGAGTCTAGCGATATATAGAAGAAGAACTTAAATTGCAGTGTAAATGGAAATTGAATTGGTAAGCCTAGCCTATTTATTCACTTAAATGAGTAATAAGGATATCTTGTTGCTGATGGTTGGTTACTTCTAAAAGTCTAGTAGCAAAAAAATTACAATGCAATATTTCTGTACATTAAAACACATATACTGTAATCTGAAGAGCCGTTTGACAGGCCCCTGCATCAGGGTTATGTACCATAGATTTTTTTTTATTTGTGTGTTTGTAGATCTGGGATCATGCTACATTTGAATTTTATGTCAAGACACGGAGGCTCATATTGCTTAACCCTTTCTTTACTGTCCACCAATAGCAGCAAAGTATATTAACAGTAAGAAAAAACAGTAACCATAGAGATAGGACACTCCCATATCCAGTCCCAGTATAATAGGCAGCACCTCCTCCTCCAATTCCTCTTTCTTTGCTGCTACCAGACAGATAAGTACCTCACAAATTATTTTTCTCTGCTGATATTTTGTACCATTCACTGGTTAATGTATGATTGTATTTTGTATTTATTTGACCTTCTGTTGTATACCTTGTTTGAGCCCAGGGTCCCAGACCTTCCCTGTCCGGCTTTATCCTGCTCTACCTTCTCTGATTCCCTTGGTATCGCTCTAAACTTTCCCTCCATTACTCTGCCGGTCTGCCTGTCTTCTCTCCTATTACTTCATTCGAATTTTTCATGTGAACGCTGCATTCACCTGTTTGATGTGAACTGGTCTGCCTGCCTATTCTCCTATTGCTGCATTCGAATATTTCATTCGAATGCTGGATTCACCTGTTTGATGTGAACCAGTCTGCCTGCCTATTCTCCTATTGCTGCATTCGAATTTTTCATTCGAATGCTGGATTCACCTGTTTGATGTGAACCAGTCTGCCTGCCTATTCTCCTATTGCTGCATTCGAATTTTTCATTCGAATGCTGGATTCACCTGTTTTATGTGTTCCCCCCGGCGGCCATTTTCTATCAGTCACTTTGGCGCTCTTTTTCCCTCCGTTCTCCTTATCTGCCGGTCTGGACCCTGGTGAGCTCCCTCCTTTTTCCCTGTTATCTCTGCCTAGCCTGGGGTGATTAACTCCTGCTAGTGCATCCTCCACATTGTTAGCAGCTCTATTTCTTTTACCACAGAATATATATATTTTTCACTTGTATCCCTATATACACTATATATATTTGCCTATATAGGGAAATATTGTTTTGAGTTTGACATTACTCAATATAACTATTATTATGCCTAAACCTAAGGGACCTGTCTCCCCTCTCTCCCCTGAATATAGGGATATTCCCCAGGCGCTGGCTGGCCCTAACTCTGCCAGCTCTGGTCCCCCTTCTTCTGCGGGTGACCCTATGTCTGTGCCGGATGATGCCCAGGCCATGGCGCTGCAACGCTCAGTTACAGACGCCATCATGGCCGCCATGGGCTCAATGTCCTCAGCCTTGTCCCAGTCTATATCTCAGGCTTTATTGGCACAATCTATACCCGCAGAGGCACCTACCATGCCTACACGCTTATCTCGTTCCTCAGAGAACAACCCAGGGGACAACCCTAGAAAGGCTAAGGCCAAATCTAAGCACCTGACCCCGCCCGCCTCCAGAACCACTAAGACTGGTGTTATCATATCCACCAAAGATAGCGTGCCTATATCACGCAAAAGAGCCTTTCCGCGCCAGGCAGAACGGGCGCGGCACTGGAAATGTGCCAGAGCACTTACAGAGAGCGACTCCGACTCAGAAATCGGGTCTTGTGAGGAGGCTATGGATGAGTCCGGGGATGACTCCAAGAACGAGTCTGACGGGCAGGACACTGACCCCTTTGCCCCTACCCTACCAGGATTGGTAATCAGTGACTCTCGCAGTGACTCTCCCGCTACCGCGGGTTCAACCCTCTTAGACCCAGTTGGGGAACCTATGTTTGACCCGGATGCTCTCCATCACCCGAGGTCAGCAGAATGGCTCCCAGCCGCTCATGTGGCGAAATACCTTGAGAACTGGGTTAGGCGCCCCCTTAGCAAGACGGCGCGCAATAAGCTCAGGGCGGAATGTCCTAGACCCCTTATCCCTAACAAAGTCTGCGAGACACCCATTGTAGACCCTAAAATGACGCAGTTTCTGGCCAAGATGGGTTGGAATCCCCGTAAGGGCCTGGAATCTGCGTTAAAGTCATGCCAGGACAAACACCTGGACATTTTTGGCCCCCTGGCTAAATTATTCGACATGGCCGAGATAGCTAGAACAGAGAACAGACAGGTCGACCCGGAGGAACTCCGTGGTTGGGTGCAGAGGGCTATCTGCATAGCCGGTAGCGTAAACACTTCCCTGTCTATAGAACGGCGTAAAGCCATCCTCTTTAAAATCGAGCCCAAATTGGCCAACCTCGCCCTCACTGAGGCAGGTAAAGAGGCTCAGGGCCAGCTATTTGGAGACTCCTTTATTAAGGATTTGGGGCGCTTCGTTGGTGCTTTCACAGCCCTAGACAAGGCCCAGTCCTCCATGAGGAGGGTGTTTCAAGGACGGGTCTCTTACAGGGCCGGCAGATTCAGGAGCCGTCTGTCCGGCCGGTCTAATTTTAACTCCCGAGGATCGGGACGAGGCTCTTATACCCAGAGGCCACCGTATCAGGACACAAGACACCAGTCTCCCTTCTTCCCATCTCGTGGAAGACCATGGCGCTCCAGAAGCTTCAGAGGGAACCCCGGTTCCAGACGCCCTTACGGTAAGACCACACATACCTTGTGTTTTTTCCAATATCTGTGTAGGGGCAGACTCCGTCATTTTTTCCATGCCTGGTTAGAAATCACCTCAGATCCCTGGGTTTTGAACACTGTGAAGGGGTTCCACATAGAATTGGTAGATACCCCGGGCCACATTCCTTCCCCTCACCCTATGGTACTTTCGAAGGCAGACCGCGCCTTAATAGATGAGGAACTGTTGTCACTCCACATGAAGGGAGCGATAGAACGTGCCCGCTGGCACATTCTGGGGTTATAAGCAACATCTTCCTGGTAGAAAAGAAAGGCGGCCAGATGTGCCCAGTTATAAACCTTCGGGCCCTGAATTCCATAGTGCGCTACCGCCACTTCAAAATGGAGGGGATCCACCTCCTGCGGGACCTTCTCCTCCGCGGAGATTGGATGGCAAAGTTAGATCTCAAAGATGCCTACCTGACTGTCCCGGTGGCCGAGTCATCCAGAGACCTACTAAGGTTCCTCTGGAAAGGCGAAACATGGCGTTTCACATGCCTCCCATTCGGACTCTCATCCGCTCCGTGGTGCTTCACCAAGTTGATGCGACCGGCCATGGCCTGGCTACGCAGTCGAGGAGTCAGACTGATAGTCTATCTGGACGATATCCTCCTCATGGCACAAGATCGGAGAGCCCTCCTAGAACACCTTCAATGGACAATGGACCTCCTACGTCAACTGGGTTTCCTACTCAACGGGGAGAAGTCCTGCCTCTCCCCTTCCCGACACATGGAGTTCCTAGGGTTCACGGTCGACTCGGAAGCGGAGTCTCTCAGTCTCCCTCCAGCCAAAATACGCTCCATCCGCAAGGAACTACGACGTGCCCTCACGAGACAACAGCTGTCGTTGCGACACCTGGCACGAATCATTGGACTACTGACCTCGTCCATCCAGGCGGTGTTCCCGGCTCCGCTCCACTACCGAGCTCTCCAACGCCTGAAGATAGCACACCTCAACAAAGGGGCTTTGTATGCAGACTTGGTTCCCCTGGACGCGGAATCCCGAGACGAGATGACCTGGTGGATCCACAACCTATCCGCCTGGAATGGCAAGGCCATCTTCGGCTCCCAGCCGGAGTTCACGGTGGACTCGGGGCGCACACTGCAACGGGGTGACCACTGGGGGTCGGTGGACAGACGCAGAGTCCCGACTCCACATCAATGCCCTAGAACTACTGGCTGGTTCCTTTGCGATCAAGAGCTTTGCGAACGGCACGGGCAGCACATGCATCAAGCTGCGGATGGACAACATTTCAGCGGTTCGGTATGTCAACCACCTGGGTGGCACACGCTCTGTGGTGCTAGCCCGCTTGGCGAAAGATTTCTGGACCTATTTCCTAGACAGGAACCTGACGGTCCAAGCGGAATACCTTCCTGGCCTTCACAATACCCATGCGGATTGGAGCTCACGCTATCTAGCAGACAGCAGCGATTGGAAATTGGATACCGAGGTGTTCTCCACTGTCTCATCCCTCTGGGGACCCTTTTCCATAGACCTATTCGCTTCCAGACTCAACACCCAACTACCCAGGTTCTACAGCTGGCGCCCGGACCCGGCCGCGGAGGCAGTGGACGCTTTCCTACAGGAATGGCCCGAATCGCGCCTTTACGCCTTCCCGCCATTTGCCATGATCCCCCGAGTGCTACTCCAGGTACGTCGCCAGATGGCGGAAATGGTCCTACTAACCCCATTCTGGGGTACCCAGTCGTGGTTTCCACAACTCCTAGAACTGGCTATAGACATCCCTGCTCTTCTACCGCCCAGCCGGGACCTTCTACTGAACCCGATAGGCCAACAACATCCACTCCTACTGGACGGATCATTGCGACTACTCGCATGGAGAATCTCGGGGATCCCCCAGGAATTTCGGACGCAACTCGACGCCTCTTGGCTGACGCATGGGCTCCCGGCACTAGACGCTCATACGGGACCGCTTGGAGAACTTGGACTGGTTGGTGCCTGGCTAGGAACCTGGATCCCGTGGCGGCTCCTGTGACGACGATACTCCAGTTCCTCACATCATTATTTGAAGAGGGTCGTGCATATAGCACGATCAACCTATACAGATCAGCCATCTCGTCAGCTCATCATGGTTTCAACGGCTGCCCAGCGGGCCAGCATCCCCTGGTATACCGCTTACTCAAAGGGGCACGCCTCTCGCTTCCTCCCAGACCTCGATACACAGCCACATGGGACGTCACCTGCGTCCTATCGCTGTTTTCCTCCTGGCCTCCCAACTCGGACCTCACCTTACAACAACTCTCTGCCAAGTTGGTATGCCTGTTCTGCCTCATCTCCTGTAAACGAGTCTCGGAGGTACGTGCCCTGGACCACGATGCGAGATCCTTCACCCCGGACGGGGTGACATTCAATGTCTCCAGAAGGACTAAGACGGCCATAAGCTCAGTCTCGTACCCGAGTTTTCCTAATAACCCGATGTTGTGCCCAGTGACATGTTTGAAGGAATACGAACTTCGGACGAAGGCCCATAGGTCGGCTACAACGCCTCAACTTTTCCTCTCCATCCGTCGACCCTTCACCCCAGTATCCAGCACGACTCTGGCTCGTTGGGTGAAGTGGATTATGTCGCAGGCGGGGGTGGACATATCCATCTTTAGCGCCCACTCCACACGTGGGGCTTCAGCTACGTCTATGACCTCTTCGGGAGCACGCCTGGAAGACCTTATGAGGATGGCGGACTGGTCCAGAGAATCCACCTTCAGGGAATTCTACTTCCGACCTCAGCCACACGTTTTCTCGTCGGTCATGGATCAGCTTTAAACTAGCAATATGAGCCTCCGTGTCTTGACATAAAATTACATGATTTTGCTATTTCATGACGAAAAGTCATGATTTTATGAAAGACACGGAGGCGAGTATTGCCCCTCCCTATTACTTATTTATAGAATTTCCCCCCCTGTCTTTTCTCGCTTCAGGCGGTAAGTATAACATTGCCTTCCATGAATGTATAACTTATATGTACATCTGACTCATGACACTTCACATACATGGGGACTCTTTACTCAGGTACGAATGGGGGTACACTAACGGGTGGCTTGGTTTCCAATGTACCGTGTCTTGGCATGGGCAAATAGTGTTAGTACCGATTTAACCTTTGGGCTCCTGTCATTATGTCTTCACAGGTTGATCCACTTCTAAGCGCATCGCATGAAGGACGTCTCTATGCTCAGGACTTCCACAAGTTAGCTGAAGTTCAAGAGTTGACAAAGAGATGGGCTCCCTATGGTTAAAAGTTTCACCATTTGTTCCCGGTTTTGCCTATGTTCAAGGGCATCCGCTGTTCCTGTATCAACAAGGACTCTGGGCCGTGGCCCTTCTAGTGCTGTACTGTTTCCTGACTTCCGTTTAGCTGTTGGCGGGTAGCATCTCCAAAGAAAGAGGAATTGGAGGAGGAGGTGCTGCCTATTATACTGGGACTGGATATGGGAGTGTCCTATCTCTATGGTTACTGTTTTTTCTTACTGTTAATATACTTTGCTGCTATTGGTGGACAGTAAAGAAAGGGTTAAGCAATACTCGCCTCCGTGTCTTTCATAAAATCATGACTTTTCGTCATGAAATAGCAAAATCATGTAATTGTCTATGATAACATGATCTATGGATAAGCCATTATTACAGACATTTTATTTAGCTGGCATGGTTATCTCAAAGTATCCTCTTTTCTACTTTCAAGTGTATAGTTTAATTCTAGGAACATTTAGTGTTTAGACAGTCTGATAGAAGCACTACTTAGTGGATAGATGCCCTTGAATGCATGGAAGGTCTGTCTAGACTTGTGCAACATTGCATTGTAATCTTCATGATTCTTTGCTGTATAGGTTAAATTAACATGGGCTCTGCTGCATCTATAGAATTATGTAATCTGCAATCATGCTATAGCTGAATTACCCAGGATAACATGGTCCATTGATGAGCAATAATTATACTTTCTTTTACTCTGGTAGGGGCATGGTTAGCTCTACTTATCTTCCTTTCCACTTTTAGAACAGAATCCAGAAACATTCAGTATTAAGACAAGTTTGCTCAGTGCACCACTTAGTGGATAGGTACCCTTGAATGCATGGCATAGCTGAAAAGCCCCCTGTTTTAGTTTCTCAGTTTAGCATTGAGCAATATTTCAATATGATTTTAATTATATACTGTTGATTATTATTGACAGGAAAAAGTTGATAATTATCTATGTTTTTTAAGCCAGTAGAATTACATTGGCATCTTTCAAATGATTTGAACACATGGATGTCATGACTTTCTACTTAAACACCCTGAAAATTTAGAAAGACATATAGGATGGCTCAGTTACCTATGGGTTGTGGTTTAGTTCTTCCACCTAACTTTTGTTTTGAAGATAAAATCCCATGTGTAGAACATGCATGTTTTCAATCACTAGTTAAGTTAAAATTCTTCTGTTTCTACAGTGACCACCTTGTATGGAGATAAAGTCAACATGAGGACTCGGAAAAATATAAATTTTATATGTGAAGAAATGTTATACTTCAGCCAGTAGTTAAATACTTCACTATATTGGATTCATTACTGTTTTGATTAGACTCTTGAAGCTCTGATTCTTCTGGGGGTGTCAGCAACTTCCTCATCAGGCTTAGATACCCCCAGTTTTGGAAATAGGTGTACAAAACCATTTTTCTTGTTTGTAGCTGTGGATGCAAAGTTAAAGGACCACTCAGGGAACCACAACATCTTCATTACAAGAGAATGTGTCTTGATGCCAAACGCCCCTGGGCACCATCTTACCTTAAGGGGTTAAAACGATAAACAGTCTAACCCCAAAATCTGTAAGATCCCCTAATATTACAGACCAAAAAAAGGATTCTCAAATGAGATGAAAAATTAAATAAATCTTTTAGAAAGTACTGTTTTTTTCTACAAATATACACAAGTCTAGCAATATGCTATCAACATAATGCATGAGATCTTGCATCAGTACTGCAAAAAGATTAATGCTTAATACGGATGACTTGCAAAGAGCAACATAAATGTACAAATAGATGTTACAGAAAATACAGTCAAGATTATTCACAGAACTCAGAATTTATGCAAATTAAACCTTAGTGGAAAAAAAGAGCTGATTTGGAAACATTCTCATATTTAGCCACGATCACAACTTTTTGCCACAATTTTTACAATTGATTGTAGTTTTGCAAAAATTCAAGATTTAGTGAGTTTGTTATTATAGTGAGAAAATTAACTCAGATGCTGGTAATTATCCATAAGTGGATAAGTTTCCATAAAGTGAAAAAGAGAAAAGTGTCAAAATTAAATCATACTTTGTTTATTTGGGTTCAGGCAAATGGTTTCAAATCTGGTAGGGCAAATAAGATTCAAATCTGTCAGGTAACACTGGTCCTTTCTGATGATAACTCATGTAGTGATTTTAAAACAAGCTGTGTTTAAAACAGTGTCCATTGCTAAGTGTACTTTACAGGATATATATCCCATAAGGTATATGACAGTAGATGTGTGTGTGTGTGTGTGTGTATATATATATACACACACACACGCATAAACTTTATGGGATATATTAATTTAAAGTGCTTTGAACAATGACTTATACTTTTTGAACCTGCACTTGAAAATTCTAAAATGCAGTTTATAAGACGATTACAGTGGAATAGAAATATTTGTAATCAAAATGTTTTTGAAATTCCAAAGGGTCGCTGATGTATTGTAAACATATCCAACTGTTTGACAATCATACTTAAGTTTGACTACAGTTATGGAAATATCAGAACTGAGATGGCTTATGTCAATCCTTATTTTGTTTTGGATGAGAAAACATTAATTGCTTAGTGTACTTCCTACTGAGTGACATCTGTAAATAAATTAACCATGCAAAGAATGCCTAACCATATTTACATTATCCCTTTGGACTGCTAAATATCAAGGGGTATAATTAATAAATGATAACAAGCAGCTTACTTTGTGCTTTGTGAATTATTGTTGAACTTATCAAACTCAAACACCAAGTCTGATTTGTTTGATAACAAACTGTAAAGCTTCATGAATTGACAGACATATTTAACTAATGGTTAACCAAAGAAACAAGAGGCACAGAACAAAAACAAGTGTACTTTAGTGAGTACAATCAATAAATTGCCTCTCCGTGGTGATGTTAGTTTTAGATTAAAAACAAGGGGCAAAATAAATAAAATTTTTGCAAAATTATTTCTAAAATTACATCACATACAGGTATATATATATGTATAGGTATGTATATGAGCAGTGTTGCCAGATCTTTATTGGAAATATGGATGCTTTAAAAAAATAAATAAATAAAAATAATGAAGAAAGGTAAAAAAATGAAATCTCTTTAGTTTGGAAAAACGGCACCTGAGAGGGGATATGATAACCTTATACAAATATATTCGGGGCCAGTACAAACCTTTATCTGGAAATCTATTCATAAACAGGGCTATACATGGGACACAAGGTCACATTTAGGCTGGAAGAAAGGAGATTTAATATAAGGCAAAGAAAAGGTTTTTTTTACAGTAAGAGCCATAAGGATATGGAATTCTCTGCCTGAAGAGGTGGTTTTGTCAGAGTCATTACAGATGTTTAAACTGCAATTGGATAAATACTTGCAAAAACAAAACATACAGGGATATAATTTCTAATTAGTGGGTATTAGCGGCTTGATCCATGGAGACATCTTACTGCTATTTTGGGGTCACGAAGGAATTTTTTTCTAGTTTGTCGCAAAGTTGGAAGCGCATCAGACTAGGTTTTTTTGCCTTCTTTTGGATCAACAGCAAAAACATATGTGAGGAAGGCTGAACTTGATGGACGCAATTCTCTTTTCAGCTATGTTACTATGTAACCCCATCTTTTTCAGGTTTGAGTTACTGTTTTTGCATTTTAAATTAAAATCATCAGCCTGGGATACTTTCTCCAGAGGCAGGCTAATCAAATATAAATTAGAAAAAATATGTAAGCTAACATCTCACTAATAATGAATGGTGAACAGGGTTCATTCATGGTGCAGCAGTAATCTCAATGGCAAAATCTAGGTTAAATAATCGAAATATAATTAAACCCTACATATTAAATTATAAAAAAAACTCATTATAGAACTATTTTTGGTTTTCAAAGAGAGGGGCCAGGTGGGGGAGGACAATAGGTCCCCCCACCCCATTATTTTACTTTAGGGCCCCCACTCACTGTTTAATAGGCATGCCCCTATGATATAAACATTCTATCCAGGACTCAGATCACTTGGGACTTATTCTATATTTTAAAAACTAAAGGAAAAAAGTTACCTGCGCTCTCTCCTTAATCCCTATGTATATTTAAACACATGGAGGTCATTTAGTTACTCCAATGGCCACTGGAGGGAATGCCCGCCTGCCAACATCAAGGCAGACCCCCCTAGACGGGTCCTACTCTGACCCTTTACCTTGCTTCCTTGAGCTTCTGACAAAAATATCTCTAATGAGACAGAAAGGGGTATTTTTTTATATACACCCCTATATACTTGTTAACCCTTAATAGGGAACACATGGGATTGGCGGCGGCATTGTAACCTAGCTGTGTGATACAAAAAGTGAACACAAATACAAAAAGAAAAGTCCTGCGCTCAATCCCATCACTCCTGAGCAGCTGCAATGACTACAGTACACATCAGCTAATACAAATAGTAAAAACCAAAGGAAAAAAGTTACTTGCGCTCTCTCCTTAATCCCTATTCTATATTTTGCAATCTTTGTTTTTATAAACTACTGTGGACTGTACCATTATGGACATTTTATGAAGAATCAAGCACAAACTAACATTGTTTACTATTTGTATTTCATTATATATTCATTTATCTAATTTTTAGCTCCTGGACACCCACACTATATTTTATGGTGTACCATTTTTCAGATATCTACGTAATGTTTGAGGTTTATTTTGCTATATGAATCAATCATTCATTTAAATGACACATGCACTTTTTATATAAAAGATTATTTTATGATAAGTTGTGTAACATTTTCTTTATATGTATTGCAGTTTGATGTGGTTTAAAATGAAACCACAGTGCTATTCTAGAAGTCAATCCAGTAAATTGATTTTTATGCCAGACAATCGCAGAACTTAATAAAGTATAATTATATTTTTTTTTTAAATAGCACAGTTAATACAAATGAAAATATATTACTAACAATATACTCCAAACATACAGACAAAATAAAAACGGAGAAAATGAAAAAAAAAAAAAAAATATATATATATATATATATATATATATTTGTGTAAGGGGCAAATAGCCGTATATGGAGTAAGGATCCAGCATAAGCTTAGGATAGTATAAAGGGAGCAAGTCGGTTGTGGTGTGCCGAGACCGACGATACGGTAGGCCTGTAAATAAAGAGGGCCCACCAAGGAGTATGAAAGTAAAGTAAATGGAAAGAAAAGAGAAAGTGTTGAAATGAGGAGTGGGTGGAAGGGTCATTCTGATGCTGACCTCAAGGGATATGAGTCAGGTAAGGGGTGTCCCTTATATAGGGGAGTGAATTAATTTAAGCCCCTCCCACAAATACAGGCCAAACAGCCTTAATACTTGTGTAAGGGGCAAATAGCCGTATATGGAGTAAGGATCCAGCATAAGCTTAGGATAGTATAAAGGGAGCAAGTCGGTTGTGGTGTGCCGAGACCGACGATACGGTAGGCCTGTAAATAAAGAGGGCAAAAATGAATAATCAAAGATTTAATACAGTCAACAAATATATACAAATTAACTAGACATTTCCTTAAATGCATTACAGTATTTAATTCCTGGAAGGATTTTGAAGGTAGGAATCTAGGACCGAAAGTGGACACCATTTGTTGTGGGTAGGATAGTATGTTATCTCTACTGTTGGTGCGTGTTGACTCATTTCGGAATGTGGTAGAGCCAATAGGTAATGATATATGTGTTTACGTACGTGGGATCGTTGAATACAGTGATCTGTCTGAGTGGTGGTGATGGTAATGGATTCTCTGGCCTGAGAAAGGCATAAAAGGCAATGTGCATGTCTGGTAATGGCCGACTTGGTAGTATAATTGAATGGTTGTAGATCTAATAGGTCCGATAAGGATAAAAAGTTGGATGGCTATTGGTAATCTCTGAGAGGAACGTGGGGGAATGGATTCCTGAAAACCTCTGAGTATATTCTTGTCTGGTATGATAGCATGAAGTTATGGTAGTTTTGGCCATAGGATATCCTGTGTTGTTGAATGCCTGTAAAATATATAATTAATGGTGTGTGAGAGATGGTTTAAGTTTAAGGTGGCAAAAAGAAGCAAAACCAAGGAGAAATGTTATGACACAGGTTGAGCTATGTCGCGTTCCAATGAGATTCTTTAACCAAGGTGAAAAGCTGTGTTATGTGTTTTACAAGTATGGGACAAAAGTGCTAGGTGGAATAGTGCATGCTATGCTGCATGAGTATGTCTAATCCATGATTTTGTCTGTATGACTGTATGGGCGGCTGTAGGAAGCGTATGATGAACATGCCTGGAATATAAATGAGACAATTGTCGGCAGGGATGTATACCTCCGTCTGGTACATGAAAGTGAAATGTGATAAGTTGCCAACCAAGTGAGTTCCCCAGAAATATCATGACCTTATGGATGAGTAGTGGCGTTTGTTGATGATATGACATGTGCTTAGTTGTCTGAGTAACAACGGATTGATGACCCTGACCATGATTTACCCCATGCCACAGCAGCTGCTACAATGGGGTAGATCTCCCAAAGGGGCTGAGGTGGTGGAAAAATTTCCAAACCTGTATGCCATGGCCAACAGCTCCAAAGCAATCATTCCCGGTAGATCGCTGCCAAACCTGTGGTAGACGCCGCGTCTGACCATCTGGTTGGAGAAGTGTCAGACAATCCTGGAAGGAACATGCTTTTACCATGCCAAGTGGTTAAGAAATCCCCTCCCCCATGTGCAGGTCTGCTGTTGCTGAGGTGTCTAGGGACATCCTCTGATCGTCATGTTGGAAGTGTGGAAAAAAGGGGAAAGTACTCTGGATGTGAAAGCGTGGTCTTAAATGGCATGGCAAAATTAAGGAACCTGGTAGGGATTGTAGTTCCTTGCAGTTGTAAGTACTAAGCAGGAGGTAGTGATTGATGTAGTTGAGAATGTTCCCTATTTGTCTTGTGGTAACTTGCGTGCATGGATGCCGAGTCCGATTTAAGTCATATGCCCAGTAATGTGATGATAGTGTCTGAGCCTTCTGTTTATTATGGGGTACTGGGACGCCCAAGTGGTCAACCAGACTAAGCTGCCGTGAGCTTCTAGTGAAAAATATGTTATCTTTGATCAACATGAAGTCTTCTAGATACTGTATGACTGTAAGGCCTCTGGATATGTTATCATAACCAGCACAGAGTATCTGCGAATATCGATAGTAGGCTAATCTGTAGCTCGAAAGTTGAGCGGGGAAAGGATTGCCCAATTTATGCCATGTAAATGCCAGTGTGTAGGGTAGATGGTAGCCGTTTACTGCGTTGATGATATTGGTCTTACTTAACCAAGCTTCAACCCATGTTTGAGTGATAGCTGTAAAGGTAGATCAATGGTGTTGTATAGTAAGAAAACTCCTCGGAGGGTATGAGGGAGTTGAGACTTGGGGTAGCGGAGGTGTGTGGTGCCAATAAGTCTATGGTTAGTCTTTGTTTAAGGGAAGATTCCGTGTGACAATACCAATGTGTTTGGTGCCATGCTGTAAATGGTGGAGATTGGAAGACCCCTCTGCAAATCTTGGCTATGAGTGTGTTTACAGCCAATGGTTTTGTTGTGCTGACTGTACGTGAGGGCATGCTATATTCCTTGAAGGTGTGTTTATGATACCTGTATGGGAGCCCTTTGAAGCTCCAGAGCTTTAATAAATCTACTACAAGTCTGGAATGGTGATGAGTCAGTAGTGTTGAAAATGCATTGGTGTGTACAGATGGTGAGTACATTATTTGTAAGTTGTATTGGGACACATGGTTTGTCATGTGCCCTGAACCATTTGAACATATATGCAACAGTCTATATGCAATGCAACTACTCATATCAATGGTCTCTGGTAGTTCAGAGGTGCTGGTACCTGGAGCCTGAGAGTGCTCGTCCATTTGTTTGGGCCAAAATACCTTCTGTATGGGTACCTGCACAAATAAACATCTCTACATATTCCAAATGCCAACCCAACCAAGAGATGGTCAGTTCCCGATTTACCTGGAATCCCTGGATCTGACCATCACAGATACATCATCATACATATATATGCCTTGCTTCCACACTGTGCTGGGATCATACGTGCAGGGTTAACGTCTTGTGTGTCATAAGAATTGATTGCACCAGGTAACCGAGTTTCAGTTGGTGCTGGTTGTACAGTAGCGTGAGGCCCAGCCTTGTGAGGGCTGTGGTGACCAACTCAAGATTGCCAGTCTGTCATAAAGTTTTTGGCTCATGAGTTTATGAGTGAGGCTAGCATAGCCTGGGTGTCACCTGAGTTGATGTAGCTGGGCCTTCCCCTGCCTCTGTGTTGTCCGTTGATGTATGGAGGAGTTTGAATAACTCTGCTTTCCTTGCTGTAGCAGGGTAGGGGATTTGTCACCTCCTTAGGTCGGTGGTAATATGTGGGATCGTCCAGGATCTGATTGCTGCTGGACTAGCAACATCTCCTCTGCTTGAAGGTGTATCAATTCTAGCCTGGGTGCTAGGAAGAGGTGATTCTTCACCATCTTTTTGAGAAATACTTAAATAACAATAAAGATTGCAATTATTATTTGTACCCAGGGTTCTTGTACTGGCTTGCTAGCTAAGCCGTAAGGCGAAACGATTAGGCTTGGTTTTTTTTTTTTTTGGTGACTGGTGAGGCCCTGCTAGTTGCCAAGTGGCTTGAGAGGCTCTATCTATGCTTGGTGCGAGGGGATTTTGTGTGGCCACCGAACGTTGTGGCAGGATGTTGGCCTCTCGGTGACAGTAAACAGAAAATAGGAAGGGGAGTGACAGGTGAGGCCCTCTCTATGATACAATGCGAGGCGGCTAGCTCACGAGTGGCCCGAGGGGTGTATGCCTCCGAGTGTAAGGCGGGGTGTTGGCCTCGCGGGACCACTAACCGAAGCATAATGCAGAGAAAAAAGGGGGTAATACCTATTGGGCCCTAGAACCCTAATTGCCAGTACACTATTACTATTCAAGGGAAGGTAAGAGATGGATAACTACGTGAGCAGGTGTATGTACCTGGTAGTATGGTATTGAACCTGACAATCCGTATAGGTTTTTTAGTAGTAACTGTACCTGAATGGATAAAACCGTATGGCATAAGGAAATATGGCATAGACCAAGCTTATCTTAATACGTACAGTATATGTGAAAAGTAAAGTGCCGTGATGTGTAAATATTTAACATCGTAGCCATCCTGGTTAAATATGTATAAATCTTAACCCATTAAGTGCCGTATGTACAAGTGAAAATGTGGTGTGTCCCCACCTTGTATGTTGTATGTCCACTTCCTAGGGGAAAGTCTGTTGTGTGAGCAGCGTGCTGTGAAAAATGTATGTGAACTATATTACCAGTTACGTACAGATGCGTCTGCTACTGTGTAATAATATATGTATTTATAACAGATGTTGATATGGTGCTTGCTATGTGAATAGTTTTATGTCTTATTGAATGGTAGGGGTCAGTGAACATGGTGTTGCAAAATGCAAGTGCACTGGAGATCTGCCGAGTGCCCTATAGGTGGCAGTGTAGTTGGATACTGATTGGTATGTGAAATGTTGTTTGTCTGTTGATTTATAGGTGTCAGTGTTTTGGTGTTTGTAAAACCCCATGAAAATTGTCAATGTACTTGACAGACCTGTAGGCATTGGCGGATCCAGGGGGGGGGCAACGGGGCAATTGCCCCCCCCGAGATTCTCCCCTGCCGGCTAGTGCAGGGCTGGCATTGCCCAAGCGCCAGCCCTGCAATGTGCCTGCGGACCGGGAGGGAGATCAGTGATCTCCCTCCCCGGTCCGCAGGCACATTACTGACAGCCGACCGGAAGGGGAGGGAGAGAGGACCCGGGAGCTGTTACCAGCAGCTCCTCCGGGTCCTCCTCTCGCGAGATTTGGAGCGTTGCCGCGGTTACCACGGCAACGCTCCAAATCTCGCGAGAGTGAACTCTAGCCCTGGAGCGCGGGCTAGAGTTCACTGGAACCACTGGACCACCAGGGATTCCCCACTGGGACCACCAGGGATCCAGAAATGTCCCCCCTCCTCCTCAATAAAGGTAAGAAGGGAGGGGGGACATAAATATATTTTATTAAATACATTTTTTTTTTTAATTTTTTTTTTAATTAAAAAGCCTCCCTTCCCTCCTCCCCTCCCCCCATACACACTGGCCCCATACACACTGCCCCCATACACACTGCCCCACATACACTGCCCCACATACACTGCCCCACATACACACTGCCCAACATACACACTGCCCAACATACACTGCCCCCATACACACACTGACCCCATACACACACTACACACACTGACCCCATACACACACTGACCCCATGCACACACTACACACACTGACCCCATACACACACTACACACACTGACCCCATACACACACTGACCCCATACACACACTACACACACTGACCCCATGCACACACTGACCCCATGCACACACTGACCCCATACACACACTACACACACTGACCCCATACACACACTGACCCCATACACACACTACACACACTGACCCCATACACACACTACACACACTGACCCCATACACACACTGACCCCATACACACACTACACACACTACACACACTGACCCCATACACACACTGACCCCATACACACACTACACACACTGACCCCATACACACACTGACCCCATACACACACTACACACACTGACCCCATACACACACTGACTCCATACACACACTACACACACTGACCCCATACACACACTACACACACTGACCCCACACACACACACACTGCCCCACAAACACTGCCCCATACACACACTTCCCCCTTACACACACTGACCCACAAACACTGCCCCACATACAAACACTACACACACTTACCCCATACACACACTGCCCCCATACACACACTGCCCCACAAACACTGCCTCCATACACACACTGCCCCACAAACACTGTCCCCATACAACACTGTCCCACAAACACTGTCCCCATACAACACTGTCCCACAAACACTGTCCCCATACACACTGCCCCACACACATACTGCCCCGCACACACTGCACACCTATACACACACAGTGCCCTACACACCCTGCTGCCCCCCCATACACACATTGCCCCAAACACACACACACGAACCCCCATACACACACTGCCCCACACATACATACAGTGCCCCCCATACACACACTGCCCCACACAGACATACAGTGCCCCCATACACACACTGCCCCCTAACACACACACTGCCACCCTTACGCACTCACACTCACTTCACCACACACACACTGCACCTTTCACACACACTTCACCCCTAACACACACCACTTCTCCTATGCCCTATATCCCAGCAGACCCCAGGTAAGTTGTCAAACTGTTCTTAAACGGTATGACTACTTACTCCGGGGTGGGATCCTGGCACTACTGGCACCATAACTACTACACTGAGCTGTAGTGGTTATTGTGCTAGGATTATTTTTTTTAAATAATCTACAAGTGCCCCTCCCGAGATCAGGCTCTGGATCCGCCACTGCCTGTAGGTGGCCATGCTGATAGAACCACTGTTGGTCTTGATGTGAAATGTAAATTATTGTGAATTAAACCTGAAGTTGAGCCCGTGCTGGAGTTTAATTTATGGTTTATGGTTATGTTTAAAACAATCTTATGTGTAATTTATATTGGCTGGTAAATTGTATATGCCATGTGACCAGTAGGGGTCAGAAATGCTGATTGTATGTTAAAATACCCTTTAACCACTTAAGGACCAAACTTCTGTAATAAAAGAGGATCATTACATGTCACACATGTCATGTATCCTTAAGGGGTTTATCCTACCGTTTGACACATAGGAGTCAGTATAAAAGCGAAAATGCTGTAGTTAGTTTGTTTGCTTATGAAGTGAAATAAAGTCTGAGAAGCCTGTAGTATACTGATTGACCGGTAGGGGTCAGCATGTAGGCGAAAATGCCGTGGTTAGTTGGTTTGTACATGAAATGCAATAATGTCTGAGAAGCCTGTAGTACACTGAATGACCGGTAGGGGTCAGTGTGTAGGCGCAAATGCAGTGGTTCGTTGGTTTGTACATGAAATGCAATAATGTCTGAGAAGCCTGTAGTACACTGAATGACTGGTAGGGGTCAGTGTGTAGGTGAAAATGCAGTGGTTTATTGTTTTGTACATGAAAAGCAAAAACATCTAAGAAGCCTGTAGTACACTGACTGGTAGGGGCCAGTGTGTAGGTGAAAATGCAGTGGTTTGTTGGTTTGTACATGAAATGCAATAATGTCTGAGAAGCGTGTAGTACACTGAATGACTGGTAGGGGTCAGTGTGTAGGCGCAAATGCAGTGGTTTGTTGGTTTGTACATGAAATGCGATAATGTCTAAGAAGCCTGTAGTACACCAAAAACCGGTAGGGGTCAGTGTGTAGGTGAAAATGCAGTGGTTTATTGGTTTGTACATGAAAATGCAAAAAACGTCTAAGACGCCTGTAGTACACCGAATGACCGATAGGGGTCAGTGTGTAGGTGAAAAATGCGGTGGTTGGTTGGTTTTTACATGAAATGCAATAATGTCTGAGAAGCCTGTAGTACACTGAATGACCGGTAGGGGTCAGTGTGTAGGCGAAAATGCAGTGGTTTGATGGTTTGTACATGAAATGCAGTAATGTCTGAGAAGCCTGTAGTACATCGAATGACCGGTAGAGGTCAGTGTGTAGGCGAAAATGCAGTGGTTCGTTGGTTTGTACATGAAATGCGATAACGTCTAAGAAGCCTGTAGTACACCCAAAGACTGGTAGGGGGTTTAAACGAATGATATGCATGAACATGCAATGGTTTTAGAACAGACTTAGACAAAATGCAGCCGTAAAGTGAGGACCTGACCCGTGCATGGTGCCGTGGGACTGATGCCTGGCATAACGGGTAGGTCGACTTACGGTTTGTGAGTCACTTGGACACCATCAACGGCGATGGATTGAAGAAAGAAGGTGGTAGGCCGGAAAAGCCTGTGGCTGGATTCCTGACACAGCTCTGCTTAGAAAAGCTCATGGAGTAATCAGGTAAAATGTCATCTGGATGACCCAGAAGTGGAAATCATTCTGATGCTGACCTCAAGGGATATGAGTCAGGTAAGGGGTGTCCCTTATATAGGGGAGTGAATTAATTTAAGCCCCTCCCACAAATACAGGCCAAACGGCCTTAATACATATATATAATAGTTAGAGATGTTGCGAACATAAAATTTTCCGTTCGCGAACGCGAATTTCCGCAAATGTTCGCGAACGGGTGACCGGGCGAACTACCATAGACTTCAATAGGCAGGTGAATTTTAAAACCCACA
Source organism: Pelobates fuscus (assembly GCF_036172605.1). Classification (NCBI taxonomy): domain Eukaryota; kingdom Metazoa; phylum Chordata; class Amphibia; order Anura; family Pelobatidae; genus Pelobates; species Pelobates fuscus. Next base: position 146,017,318 of record NC_086322.1, on the reverse strand, counting down.
GGGACTCTTCTGGCCACAATAGTGATGGAAAAGTTGTTTCAAGGGGACTAACACCTGGACTGAGGCATGCCGGAGGGGGGTCCATGGCAAAACTCCCATGGAAAATTACATAGTTGATGCAGAGTCTGGTTTTAATCCATAAAGGGCATAAATCACCTAACATTCCTAAATTGTTTGGAATAACGTGCTTTAAAACATCATGTATGATGTTGTATCGATCAGGTAGTGTAAGAGTTATGCCCGCTTCACAGTGACAGACCAAACTCCCCGTTTAACGCACCGCAAATAACCGCAAACAGTCCATTTGCACAACCGCAAACTCCCCATTTGCACAAGGTTGGATACCAAGCTAGCCATGTCCCGTTCCTTGTCCTCACTGATGTAATTGAAGGTTTCTTCCTCCACCCAACCACGTACAACACCAAGGGTCCCCGAAAGGTGACAACAAGCCCCCTGGGACACCTGCTGTGTTTGGTCTTCCACCTCCTCAAAGCCACCTTTCTCCTCTGACTCCTCTTCTTCAGACTCCTCTCTCTGCGTTGCCTCTCTCTACGTTATTATAAGGTGTGTTAAGTAGTACTATTACTATCAGTTTAATCCCTGTTACGTCCCCTATCAGGGGACGTGTATATGGCACCGATTTTAGGTACTGGGTGATGGAAAAAGATGCTTGGTTGGTCCTCCTACTTCAAATTTGGGGCACTGCGTGTGTAATCTAATGTGCCACCAGATAGGAGTGGTGTGTTAAGTAGTACTATTCTTATCAGTTTAATCCCTGTTACGTCCCCCTCATCAGGCCTTTTTTAGTCGAATGTATAGCCCACTGTCAGTCCCTTCGGGATCCATCCCTCATTCATCTTAATAAAGGTGAGGTAATCTAGACTTTTTTGACCTAGGCAACTTCTCTTCTCAGTGACAATACCTCCTGCTGCACTGAAGGTCCTTTCTGACAGGACACTTGAAGCGGGGCAGGCCAGGAGTTCTATCGCAAATTGGGATAGCTCAGGCCACAGGTTAACCCTGCACAGCCAGTAGTCAAGGGGTTCATCGCTCCTCAGAGTGTCGATATCTGCAGTTAAGGCGAGGTAGTCTCGATTCGTTCTCTGAGGGTGGACCCCGAAGGGCTGTGGCGATGCGTAGGACTTAAAAAGCTCTGCATGTCCTCCATCAACAACACGTCTGTAAAGCGTCCTGTCCTTGCCGGCATGGTCATGGGAGGAGGAGGATTACTTTCACCTCTTCCCCTGTTAGATTCCCGTCGTGCTGTGACATCACCCTTATACGCTGTGTAAAGCATACTTTTTTTTCAGTTTATGCTTTATTGAAAAAATTTTTCTCAGGAAACAAAACAAACAGGGGTACAGAAAGAAAGAAGGGGGTGGGGGGAAATGCTTTTAGGTTTGTGAGAACCTCATACGATTCATGTATTACACAACATGTTATCTGAAACAGTTTACAGTAGGGTAGGTTCAACCACTGGTATCTTAACATTTAGTGTTCACACCAACATTCTATATATAAGCAGAATTTCAACATTGTTGGCTACGCAGAGCCCTCTTAGCGGTCATGGCACCATGGTATCGTCGGTCAAGTTCCCCTTTTGTATGGCCTTGCTCTTATGCCTTTTAGTCTTGTGTGTTAGGATGCAGGGTCTGTTTGTTCCCTCTCTATTGTATACAGTTCCCAGTTGTGTTTGGCCTCTAAGAGATGGCCTGGGGATATATAGTTTGTCTTAAGCTTCGTTTCATACATTAAGTTCAAGGAGATCTGAGATAGAAGCTCGGTTTGCTTAGGGCAAGTGGTTTGCTTCCATGCCCGTGCTATCAGTGTATTTGCAGCTATCAGTATGTGAAACAAGAGTGTCTTTTGTGCTTTGTTGAGCGGATCTGGAATCATGAAAAGCAGTCCGTTCTCCGGCTGCAGCGCGATTTTTGTGTGTAAGGACCCATTGATAAGCTCCCCCACCTGCTCCCAGTATCCCTTTATCTTTGGGCATGTCCACCATATGTGGTACATACTACATTCATCTTCCCCGCACCTCCAGCATAGTTTCGATGTGTTTGGATAAATATTCGCTAACCTGGTCGGTACCATGTACCATCTATACTGGATTTTCCTCATCAGCTCTACATGTGAGGAGCACCTTGACCTTCCCTTGTGTGCCATAAATGATTTTTGCCATTGAGCATCTGTAAACCGTTTGTGTATGTCCTTGTGCCAGTGCTCTCTAAATTTATCAAGTGCATCGTTGGGTGGGCTATCATTTAGGGTTGCGTAAAGATAGCAGTTTTTTTGGCATGTTGCTTGTTTTGCAAAATTTATACAACAGCTCTAGGGGTTGGGAGGAAGTTTTACTTATATTGTTCCCCAACAGGGGTTTCATTTGGAGGTAGGAGAACAGTGTGCTATTAGGTAGATCGTATTCCTGTCGTAAGTCAGAATATTGTTTAATTTACCCTCACAGAATAGTTGGTCTACTCTGGAGCAACCAGTTTGCATCCACGGGCGAATGTTCAGTGGGGGGTTTGCTATGGATAGACTCTGCATTGGTGTCTGCAGTGCCCATTCGTTAATGTGTCCCAGTTATCGTGTTGTGGAGTCCCAGACATCCAACAATAGCGCTGTTGTCGGGAGTATGTTTAAAGGTTTTGGTCTTAACTTGTGTGGTACCCAAAACAGTTTTTTTTATGCCTTTGTGGCATCCCTCAGCAGATTCTATTTCCTTCCATTGTGGTCTTTTCCCTGTTGCTCGTGTTTTGTGCGTTTGTAAGGCTACTGATATGATGATGTGTGTACATTCGGGAGTCCCAGGCCCCCATGTTTCATTGGTTTGCACAGGAGTTTTGTGGCTACTCTGGTTTTCTTGTTCGCCCATACAAATCGTGTGATTATCCGTTGTAATTTATTAAGGTACGAGTTTGGGAGGAATATCTGTAATGTGCGTAATAAGTATTGGTACTTGGGTAGTAGCATCATTTTTATGTCCATTATTCTTCCTATCCAGGACAGGAATTTGCCCTCCCAGCTTTACAATGTGTCCCCTATCTCTCGTAGTAACCTGCCATAGTTTAGCTCCAATTATTGCGCAGGGTGTTTAGGGATCTTCAGTCCCAGGAATCCTCTCTCCAGTCAAACTGAAAGCATTCTTCTAATTGTGTCAGTATTTTAGTGGGTATTCCCATCCCCATAGCTTGTGTTTTATTGAGGTTGAGTTTGTAGTAAGAGTCTTCCCCATATGTGTTGATTTCGGTAAGGAAATTGGGTAGTGAGATGAGTGGCTGTGTGAGTGTCAGAATCACGTCATCAGCAAACAGACCTGCTTTGTATTCCGCGTTCCCTATCTGTATGCCATGTATATTTGTATTGGCTCTGATTTTGCTAGCTAAGGGTTCTAGGGCCAGGATGTAAAGCAGTGGTGACAAGGGGCAGCCCTGGCGGGTGCCGTTCGTTAGTTGGAAAGGTTCCGACAGGAAGCCTGAGTTTAGGACCTGTGCCATAGGTGCGCTGTATAGTGTTTCCACCACTGCTCCGAAGTCCTGTGGGATCCCACATTTTTTTAATGTTGCCTTGAGAAATCCCCACTGCAGCCTGTCAAAAGCCTTCTCCGCATCCAAGGATACGAAGAGGCCACCCGGTCCGTGCGTCTGAAGTTTGCATAGTAGGTTTAATACTTTCCTTGTGCTGTCGGACCCCTGTCTTCCTTTTACAAATCCCACCTGATCGTTGTGGATGATGTGTGGTATGATTTGCCCTAATCTCATTGCATACAGTTTTGCAAAAATGTTTGCATCAGTGTTTAGTAATGATATGGGTCTGAAGTTTTGTGGGACCGTGGTGGGTTTGTTGGGTTTTGGTAATGTGACTATATGGGCTAGCGACATTGCTCTCGGGAGCGATTTTGTGGCTGTTACATAGTTGAAGGTCGTGGCTAAATATGGTGCTAGGGTCGCGCTGAATGTTCTGTAGTACAGGTTTGTTAGACCATCCGGTCCAGGTGATTTGCTGGTAGGTAACGTTTTAATGACAGCTATGATTTCTTGTGTGTCTATAGGTTTAATCAGGTCCGCTCCCTGCTGTGTCGTGAGTTCTGGTAGAGTGATCTGTGCTAGGTAGGCTTGGATACTCGTTTCTGTGAGGTGGGCAGTGTTGCTATCCTCTTTTAAGTTGTATAGGCTATGGTAGTATTTGGCGAACACATCGCTCATGTCTTTAGGTTTAGTGATCTTCCTTCCCTTGCCGTCTATGAGGTGAGCTATTTTTTGATTCGCTTGTTTCTTTTTGAGGTGGGACGCTAGTAGTTTGCTTGCTTTATTGCCCTGCATGTAATGAGCTATTTTTAGTTTCATCATATGTGCCTGTGTTTGTTCTAGGGCCTGTTAGTGTATCAGTCTGGATACGGTCACTATTTTTTGTTTAAGTTCTGCATTCGGTTGTAATTGGTTTTGGGAGTTAAGGTCATATAGTTCTTTTTTCCATTCCCTAAGTTTGGTATGGGTGATTTTTTTGATGTACGCTGCTCTTCTGATCAACAGACCCCTAATCACTGACTTGTGTGCCTGCCATATTGTCATTGGTGTTACCTCCCCATTGTCGTTTGTCGTGAAGTAGGAGTCTATGTCGTTTTGGAGGTCTTTAATAAAAGTTCTGTCCTTTATTAGTGAATTATTTAGCTTCCATGGGCTACGGTGTTTAAAATCGTATGTGTTTTTCATATTTAGTATTACTGGTGCGTGATCCGACCATGTGATTTGTTGTATATCACAAGCCTGTATTTGGTCCAGATGTGAGCCTGATATGAGGAATCTATCTATTCTGGAGTAGGAATTGTGAACAGCGGAAAAATGTGTAAATGACTTGGTCTCCGGGTGTGTAATTCTCCATGTGTCGTAAAGATGGTGTTCGTGGAGGAGTTTTTGTATGCTTTTGCACTGTCTTGATAGCGGGCGATGCCTATGGCGGTGTTGTGGCAGTGTGGTGTCTAGTTTAGGGTCCAGTATGTGATTGATATCACATAATGCCCTGTTGTGGTTTGTTAAGTTTGTTTAGTACGCTATGCAGAAAATTCCTCTGGTTGGTGTTAGGTGCATATATGCTTACTAACGTGTATTGCATGTCGTTGATTGTTCCCGTTACTATGACATATCTGCCACTCTTGTCCTCGTCGTTGATGTGTGGTATAAAGTTAACGTGTTTGCTTATGAGGATAGAAGTCCCTTTGGATTTGTTTGGTGAGGTTGAGTGATATTGGTGTGGGAAATTTGCCATTTGTATCTGCGGGTGGTCATTATGTCTAAAATGTGTCTCTTGTAGACACAATATATCAATGTCTAATGACTTGAGATCTCTGCCAAGTAGGTGTCTTTTTGTGGGTTGTTAAGCCCCATTACCTTATAAGTACAGATCTTCATGGAGGTTCTCTATAGTGCTTTGTTGTGTGATATTCTGTCTGTTCTATTCTAATGACAACCATCACTCCCTCCCAGCTTTTCAAGCCGAGTGATGGTGTCTCCTGGGCTTGGAACTTCGGTCTTCTGTGTACTGTGTCTACCAATATTATGACCATGTGAGAGTCCGAGTTTTCTAATATGAGAAATTTCCAGTATGGCCTATACTGCCTGGTGGTCGCTGTTGCCATGAACATAGAAAGCATTGTGTAAATGAACCCAATAAGGAAATAAAAATGAAAACGTAACAACTATAACAAAAGTATATACATTAGTTAACATTGCCATAAGTGTGGCTAGGCACTGCGTCTACGTGCCTTGGGGTTGAAGCTAAGCTTCACGTCCTGTACCGTCTCCGTCCCGTAACCTCATTTAAGTCGTTGTGGTCCTTTGCAAGCGGTAAGTTATGTTATCAGTCAGCGTTTACATGCGTTTGGGTAGTTATGGAGAGTGTCTCTGTGTGTTTGGTTAGCTAGGAGGGCCTGGGTTTATCTTTCATGTCTCGGGTGCCTTCCTGCCAGTCTGCCAGTATCTTGTACTGTAGTGAACCAGTCCCACAGTAATGGCTCCCAACTATTCCTATTATTAAGACAGTTTTAGACAGGCCTCTTCTCTTGTAGCTCTTAATACAGTTGTCCCTTGTTTTAAGAGTGCCTGGTTATTTGTCCCTTGTTTGTCTATGTCCTTTTTTTTTGTTTTTTGTTTTACTTTACCCAATCTTGGCCATCTCCCAGCTTGAGCATTTCCATTCAGAGAGCATCTCCAATTTGTGAGTGTCGAGCGGGTGGTCAGTTCTGGCGTTTTCTTTGATTTCTTCCAGTCCGGGGAGAGTCTAGTGGCGATCCTTCTTTCGTCTGTAACCTTCCTCGGGTGATTTCACTACCGTTGTTTTCCCTTTCCTGGTTATGAGGAGCTTTGTCGGATATCCCCAGCAGTATGGGAGATGGTTGTTTCTCAGTGATTGTGTGATGTCTTTAAACTCTCTCCAGCATTTCAGCGTTAGGTAGAAATGTCTGCGTATACTGATATGCCCTTGTACGCCTCCGCATGTTTTTTTTCTTTCTTTTAGCACTGAGTGCTGCATCCTTAGCGTGAAAGTAATGCATGTGGAGCAGCACATCCCGTGCGGTTTCAGGCGGTAGGAAGCTCGGTTTTACCGTGCGGTGTATCCTGTCGATCAGGAGCATCTCTTGGGGCCAGTCAGGTAGGAGGTATTTTAGGAGCCCGGTCCGGTGTGTTCTCCTTCAGCCTTTTTATATGATGGTCCCTCAACAGGCACGACAGCATGAAAGACCCCATTTGCACAAGGTTGGATGCCGAGCTACTCATGTCCCGTTCCTCGTCCTCAGTGATCTCACTGAAGGTATGTTCTTCCCCCCAGCCATGTACAACACCACGGGTACCAGATAGGTGACAACGAGCACCCTGGGATGCCTGTTGTGGTTGGTCTTCCTCCTCCTCCTCAAAGCCACATTCCTTCTCTGACTCCTCTTCCTCACAATCCTCTTCCAGCGTTGCCGCAGGTGCAGCAAGCGATGCTGATAAGGCTGTTTCCTCTTCACGCTCATCTACGGCCTGATCCAGCACTCTTCATGGGGCACGCTCCAGGAAGAAATCAAATGGTATGATGTCACTGATAGTGCCTTCGGTGCGACTGACTAGGTTTGTCACCTCCTCAAAAGGACGCATGAGCCTACAGGCGTCCAGTAACGTGGCAAAAAAATTCCCAGCTCCGCAGAGGCTGTCCTAGCACCCCGGTCATACAAATATTCATTAACGGCTTTTTCTTGTTGGAGCAGGCAGTCGAACATTAGGAGTGTTGAATTCCAACGTGTCGGGCTGTCGCAAATCAAGCGCCTCACTGGCATGTTGTTTCGCCGCTGGATATCTGAACAGTGCGCCATGGACGTGTAGGAATGCCTGAAATGGCCACACACCTTCCTGGCCTGCTTCAGGATGTCCTGTAAGCCTGGGTACTTATGCACAAAGCGTTGTACGATCAGATTACACACATGTGCCATGCATGGCACATGTGTCAATTTGCCCAAATTCAATGCCGCCAACAAATTTATTGCGTTGTCACAAACCACTTTGCTGATCTCCAGTTGGTGCGGAGTCAGCCACTGATCCACCTGTGCATTCAGGGCGGACAGGAGTGCTGGTCTGGTGTGACTCCCTGCTTTCAGGCAAGTCAACCCCAAAACGGCGTGACACTGCCGTATCCGGGATGTGGAATAGTACCTGGGGAGCTGGGGGGGGGGTGCCGTTGATGTGGAGCAAGACGCAGCAGCAGAAGAGGACTCAGCTGAGGAGGTTATGGAAGAGGATGGAGTAGGAGGAGAAGAGGAGGTGGCAGCAGGCCTGCCTGCAAGTCATGGCGGTGTCACCAACTCCGCTGCAGAGCCACGCATTCCATGCTTGGCAGCCGTCAGCAGGTTTACCCAATGCGCAGTGTAGGTGATATACCTGCCCTGACCATGCTTTGCAAACCAGGTATCAGTGGTCAGATGGACCCTTGCCCCAGCACTGTGTGCCAGACATGCCATTACTTCCTTTTGCACAATCGAGTACAGGTTGGGGATTGCCTTTTGTGCAAAGAAATTTCGGCCGGGTACCTTCCACTGCGGTGTCCCAATAGCTACAAATTTTTGGAACGCCTCAGACTCCACCAGCTTGTATGGTAAAAGCTGGCGGCCTAAGAGTTCAGACAAGCCAGCTGTCAGATGCCGGGCAAGGGGGTGACTTTGTGACATTGGCTTCTTATGCTCAAACATGTCCTTGACAGACACCTGACTGTGGGCAGATGAGCAGGAACTGCTCAATGCGAGAGACAGAGTGGCGGATGGTTGAGAGGGGACAAGGATGACAGCAGTGGTTGACGTGGCTGAAGATGCTGGACCAGGAGGAGGATGGCGGCTTTGAGTTTGTGTGCTGCTTCTACTCATGTGTTGATCCCATAGGTTTTTGTGATGTGCGATCATGTGCCTTCGCAAAGCAGTTGTACCTAGGTGGGTGTTGGACTTCCCACGACTCAGTTTCTTTTGGCACAGGTTGCAAATGGCATCGCTGTTGTCAGAGGCAGACACACACAAAAAATGCCACACTGCTGAGCTCTGCAATGACGGCATTCTGGTGGTGGCAACAGCATGCGTTGATTGGCGTGCTGTCTGGCTGACCCCGGGTGCCGATGCATGCTGTCTGACTGTGCCACTAGTTCCTTGCGATGACCTCCCCCTGCTTCCAACTCATCTCCTCCTCCTCTCTGTCTCCCCATCAGAACTTTCCCCCTGTTCTTTTTCTCTTCTAGCGGGCACCCACGTGACATCCACGGACGCATCGTCATCATCAACCACTTCACTTGTATCTGACAACTCAGCAAAGGAAGCAGCAGCGGGTACAACATCATCATCATCACACCATACGTCCATGTGTGTAATGCTGCCTGACTGAGACATATCCCTGTTATCTACATCCTCTGGCAATAATGGTTGCGCATCACTCATTTCTTCCAACTGATGTGTAAATAACTCCTCTGACAGATCAAGTGAAGCGGCTGTGGTGCTAGTGTTGGTGGTGGTGGCAGGTGGGCGAGTGGTAACTTGATAGGTGCCCGAAGCTAAGCTGGAGGAGGATGGTGCGTCAAGGTTCCAAGCGGAAACTGTAGAAGATTGGGTGTCCTGTGTTAGCCAGTCAACTATGTCCTCAGAACTTTTCGAGTTCAGGGTACGTGGCCTCTGAACACTGGGCATTATTCTAGGGCCAAAGGGAATCACAGCACCATGACCACGACGGCCCCTGCGGGGTGGCCTGCCTCTGCCTGTCATTTTTTTTTTGATTAGTGGTACTATGCGTGCAAGCTACTGTGACAACAGATATGAGTGGCACTGTGCACTGACAGAAGTTGGCAGAGTAGACGCTGTAGGCCTGACACACACGCTTGCAGTTTTTTTTTTTTTAAATGTACACTACGGTTACACCAGATATGAGTTGCACTGGTGTGACACTGTGCCCTGGCAGGCCCTGAAACGCACACGTTTGAAGGAAACTGACTGCTATTATTTCACAGTCAAATTTCTAGTTTTTTGTTTTTTTTTTAAATGTACACTACTGTTACACCAGATATGAGTTGCACTGGTGTGACACCGTGCCCTGGCAGGCCGGGAAACGCACACATGTGAAGGAAACTGACTGCTATTTTTTTTTTAATGCAAGCTATTGTGACACCAGATATGAGTGGTGGCACTGGACAAGTGGGCACAGTATACGCTGTGAACAAGCTATGTTCGCCAGGAACTATTCGCCAGCGAACTATTCGGGACATCTCTAATAATAGTCACTGTACACGCAAAGTATCAGTATTTATATTCCAAGAGAGCTTTTGGTAAGGAAATGGCAATCCACTGCAAATGTCATTTGGCTCTCAAAATGGATAGCAAAAGTTGTTTAGGTTTTTATCAGAGATTATACAAATACTTTTTTTGACCCATCTTCTATGCCAGCCTTCCTAGGGAGGAGCATGTGGTGTAGCAATTACAGTTTAGGATGGGTAATTAGTATATTCCAAATCTGTTTTGAAATGTACAATGTTATATCATTATTTATAGATTCGTGTCATCTTTTTGTAACCAGGTCAGATCATCTTGGTGAATCCAGACAATCAATTTGAGACCAACGTGGTACATATTTCATACATTGGTCTCAATTTAATAAGCTTTCCAGATGATTCAACACAGAATCACACTTGCAATACTAAACTACATTATATCGTTGTATGCATACATACTATATACTGGCCTTAGTTTTACACATTCTAAAATGTTATTGCTACATTTACATATATTCCACAAAAATATACACTCACATTCCACTTAAATGCATATATGCTAGTTGTTCCCAGCACCACTCAACATTGTTGGCTTCTTAACTTAAATGTTATTCACCTATCTGCTTATCTCTAAAGACTGTTTTTTCTCCATCCCCCCTTCATTTATTGATACCCATACAAATGTCTTGCTTGACCAATCCACCCCTCCTCTGTGCATCTCCATTTATAGCAGGCGTTTTATTGACCCTTTCATCTCTGTCTTCCACAGTCTGAGTTAAAAGTTCCCTGCTGGAAACCAGAACAGTTCTCAGTTCAAAACATAGTTTGCATCCGCCTCCATTTAGCACCAGATGCAGCTAAGGTGCTGGTCCATGCCCTTCTTTCTTGCATTGACTACTGCAATCCCCTTCTCAGTGGTCTTATGTGTTCCCAGATTGCACCACTACAATCTATAATGAATGCGGTGGCGAGGCTCATTTTCCTGCCTGCACCTCCCACGTCTCCCCCCCGTCAGTCCTTACATTGGCTTTCAGTTAGATATAGGGCTCAATTTAAGATTCTGTTGCTTGCTTACAAGTCCCTACATAATGCTGCTCCAACCTACTTATCCTCCCTAATACACAAGTATGTCCCGTTGAGGCCCCTGCGCTCTGCCGAAGACCTACGTCTATCCTCTGTCCATGCTCCTACATCTGATGCTTGCCTCCAAGACTTCTCCAGGGCTGCACCTTTTCTGTGGAACTCCCATCCCTTCTCTGTTAGACTTTCACCCAGTCTCCACTCCTTCAAAAAATATCTTTGAAAACACTTCAGGACAGCTTAACATTTTAACTGTTAGCCACTTTTCATTCCTCCCTCTCCCCCCACCCCCCTCTCTGGCAACTGTCAAAAATAACCTGAGTTCTCAGTGAATACTTTTCTAGCAACCCATTTCATTACCCCTACTCATACCCTTTGGGTCACTATACCCCACTCCCTCTAGCATGTAAGCTCATTGAGCAGAACCCTCAACCCTTCTCTTCCTGTGCATCATTTGTCTGGTTACAATTACATGTCCACCCATTGTACAGCGCTATATTATTATGCATTCACACATACTGTAATTTTTCACAAATGCTACTTGCAGGTAGAATCCTTAAACTGCATATGGTGACACTATTAACCAACAAATCCCTGCATTTACACACATACCTTTAAATGAACTCTTAGACAACTACATCCTCATACCCTGACACACTAATCAAATGAAGCAATACATTCACACACATACATATATTACTATCTGCAGTATACTGAAATGGATCCTTGCATTAACATATTAGAACTACAAATTAAGGGGGTTATTGTTTAGTTTCTGAGAATGGAGCAATATTGACAAAATAATTGTAAATTTTGGGCCAAAATAGCTACATATTTTTTTTAAACTTTCCATAATTTACTTTTTAGTGAATGGTTGTTGTTCTAGTTTAGTAAACTCAATACGGATATGAAAACTATTGAAGGAGAATAATAAAAATAAACAAACAATCAAAGTGTTCAGTGACTAGATACTAAGCACTTCATTCAGTAATTCTAACACATATAATTACGTACATAATCATTTCCCATAATTGTTTGCAACAATTAATAAAGTGTCCTGTAGTGGGATAGGTGTTTTGCAATAGTAACTATTAGAAAGCATGTTCTATCTAGATTACCATTCCTTAATTGTTGGTCAGTCAGGGCTAGACAAAAAACAAGATCTATATCTATATAATCTATATAAGATATAAGAGATAATCAACAAGTATATATAAGAACTTGTGGGGACAATAGCCTAAAAAATCTTATATTTCTAAATCTTACAAGGATAGAAACTCTCAAAAACAGAAACTAGTAGTTAAATAGACCTTTTTTAGGAAAATTATCTAGCCAAGTTGAAATCTTGCAGTTAAGATTAATCTTATTACACATATAATCTAACCAATGTGAAGGTCATCCTCTGTAGATTAATTATCTAGCTCAGATGAAATTTCACAGATAAAAACAATCTGATTCATTTTCTAATGAAAATGTTCGAAAAATATAATAAAAAGGGAGAAATCAAATTCCATTTAAACAGGGTAGCATAAATTCACTGACACCTGTAGCAAAGAACTGTACTAAACTCCAAATTAGTGTGATATAGATCAAATTCACAGTAATTGGTATGCTAGGAGCAAGTAATCATATGTAAATAGGCAACTGCTACAATTAGGGTGATCATATTGAATAGATCCAGCTAGTTAGAGGATCGAGGATTGGCTTGATTCTCAGTTAAAGTGAGAAAACAAACAGAATCCATAGATCACACATTCTGAGATAAGTTGAAATATAGTTTGTAAACATTACTGTATCTGTTGGAACGGAGCCTTACAAGACTGTATGGCAAAGTGAGGTTATCTAGAAAAGAAAAAAGCTAAAAAAACAAAACAAAAAAAACCCTCATAAATCAGATGAAACCCAACAAAGGTCAAATAAGATAATATAAACTATGAATATTACTTGTGCTCAAAATGTTTGATAGAGTGATATTAAAGTGGATCAGCTATCATGAAATTAGATTATGAAATGGGACTGAATTAATAGAGCAGTTTAGATGAAGGACAATCTGGTTAAAAAATATATATTATAGAAGGGTGACCTCCCTATCCTCCCCTCTCACAGCTTCTAGGCAGTCAAAAATATTATCTGTATCGACACATTGTATTGAGCCCCTGTCTCACACAACCACTATGTCCAAAGCACACATCAGGCTGTGAATTAAAAGTAAGTCAAGCTGCTGCTCAACGCTTGTTTGGGTGCTTACATGTGACTTTCTCAAGAGCTGAACAGACCCATAGCCACAGGCGAGTTTAAAAGGGTTGATACTTCATGGTATGTATTATGTATCTTATCTTAGTAAAAAAAAATGGTTCACATTATCTCAGCAAATAGCTGCACTCTATGGATTTTTGTTGGGTTCCTTTTTAAATGCCAAACATTCATTATTTTGTCATACATATACCCCATCAGAGGAAAGTGGCAATCAAGAGGAAAAGGGAATTGGGAGAACACCTGGACCTGGAACATGTATTTCTAAGTAGTGGTGCGGACACAATCCACCCAAAAAAACTAAAATGTCAAATTCCATACAAAATACAATTTAGGGAACAGCATACATATAAAAACAAAATATACATGTTTGAATTTTACAAGGCTACTTAACCCCTTCAGGACGAGGTCAATAGTGCACGTTCTGATCAAAACAAAACGTAAACAAAAACTGGAATTTGCGCTATATGTCTGTTCAACCGTAATTCACCTCTTTCATATTAAATGCACCCACACTTATTATATATCATTTTGTTCAGGAGAAACAGGGCTTTCATTTCATATAAAATATTTATATATGAAACAATTTATTATGAATAAAATAAAAAAAAACTGTAAGAAATTAGAATTTTTTTTTTTAATTTGTAGTTCCGCCTCACATTTTAGCTGTAAATGTCATAATACTGTTAGGTTTTACTGCAACAAAATGCACATATTTGTAATCAGCGATGTCTCACGAGTACAACAGTACCCCCCATTAACAGGTTTTATGGTGTTTTGGAAAGTTACAGGGTCAAATATAGAACGTTCCATTTTCAAATTGAAATTTGCCAGATTAGTAATGTTACCTTTGAGACGGTGTGGTAGCCCAGGAATGAGAATTACCCCCATAATGGCATACCATTTGAAAAAGTAGACAACCCAAGGTATTGAACGTGGGGTATGTTTAGTCTTTTTTAGTAGCCACTTAGTCACAAACACTGGCCAAAGTTAGCGTTCATATTTGTTTCTGTGTGAAAAAAGCAAAAAACTAATATTTGGCCAGTGTTTGTGACTAAGTGGCTACTAAAAATGACTGGACATACCCCATTTGCAATACCTTGGGTTGTCTACTTTTGCAAATGGTATGCCATCATGGGGGTAATTCTTATTCCTGGGCTACCATACGGTCTCAAAGGCAACATAACCAATCTGGCAAATTTCAATGTCAAAAAAATGAAATGCGAGCCTTATATGTGACTCTCTAACTTTCCAAAACACCATAAAACCTGTACATGGGGGGTACTGTTATTCTTGGGAGACTTCACTAAACACACATATTAGTGTTTTAAAACAGTAAAACATATTACAACAATAATATAGTCCATAAAAGTGCCGTTTGTTTGTAAAAAATGCAAAAAACTTCACTTTTACTTAAAATAGCATCGTTGTAATACAATTTACCAGTTTGAAACACTAATATTTGAGTTCAGCGAAGTCTCCCGAGTAAAACAGTACCCCCTATATACAGGTTTTATGGTGTCTTGGAGAGTTACAGGGTCAAATATAGTGCTTGCGAATTAAATTCTCTGCACTTTCTCCCTGTGTTGTCAGGCATGTCAATCAAATTTTAATTAATTAAATGACATAATTATGTTAAAAAATTACTTAAATATACACGTAGAATTTTAATATATATGCATTTATAGGTATTTAAATTCTACGTGTATACTAATGTAATCTTTCATGTAATTATATGTATTTATCTATCTACATATATTTGCGGTTATTTGTATTTTATATATAGATAGATATATATAGAATGTCATTCTAAGTGTATTCTGTTTCCAATATATATATATATTAATAACAAAATACAGTTAGAATGAAATTACATATGAATATATAATTTATTTAAAATTTTGTTTCCATATTTTATTTATTGATTTTATTATTTTATTTATTTATTATTGTAATTATACGTATATATATATAATATATATATGTAGATCTATTATATATATAATATATATATATATACATATTATATATGTAACGTCATTCTAAGTGTATTTTAATACTAATATATATACTAATATTAATATTAAAATACATTACGTATGACGTTACATATATATAATATGTATATATATTATATATATAATATATATACATATATTATATATATATAAATACTTGTATTTTATTTTAACATGTGTATTTAATTTTTTTTTTACACTACCTACCAGCAGGGGGACTCTCTAATATTTTAGACAGTCCCCCTGCTGGCAGATCCATAGCCAGCTATAGGGGGCCATGTGATCGCTCTTTGAGAGCGATCACATGGCCCCCGGGGGCCTCATTTGCCGGAGGGGGGCTGCCTGGGCTCTCAGGCAGACCCCCAGAAGAGGATCGCGGCGGAGGTAAGTATAGCTTACCTCCTGGGGGCTTCAGCCGTTACGGCGTTCTATGCCGCCGCAACGGCTTTAAAGCCCTTTAAAGCCGCGACGGCATAGAACGCCGTAACGGCGTTAAGGGGTTAAAATCACCTATGTTAGCAAACACATATGGGGTATTCAGATACACAATATGGCATATTAAGTCCTCCACTATGTCACAGTATTGCAATACCCCTGTAATACTTTAGAAAAACTTAATTTGGAACTCAACGCAGATGAATGAATACATTTGATACTGTCATTTTAAGAAAAAAATATTGAAATGAAGTAAATTAACTTGGCAATCTTCTGCAGCAATGAGAATCGGAAATAATACATACGCAATAGCAATCTGGCTAAGTATAACTTCAAAGAAAATAGTGTTTAGCAAAAATAAATAAAACAAATAAACTCCTTAATTAAAAACGTATAATACAATCCATTTGACTTCAATTAATAAATGGCAGAATGGAAATTCTTCTTTTAGAAATTGAACAGAGTCCTTAAGATTTCAATAGCAAATGTTGAAATAAATTAGATCCTGCTTTGGGAAAAATATATATATCAGTCCTTTAGATTCTGGCAGAACTGAATTAAATAAGGAAAGTGTAATCAGTAGTGATGTCCCGAACTATTCGCCAGCGAATAGTTCCCGGTGAACATAGCATGTTCGCGTTTGCCGCCGTGGGCGAACACATGCGATGTTCGGTCCGCCCCCTTTTCGTCATCATTGAGTAAACTTTGACCCTGTACCTCACAGTCAGCAAACACATTACAGCCAATCAGCAGCAGACCCTCCCTAGAAGACCCTCCCACCTACTGGACAGCATCCATTTTAGATTCATTCGGAAGCTGCAATCATTTTTTAAATTTTTTTATTATTATTATTTTTTTTAATTCTAAATGCAAAACATTGGTATATAGGGAAATATTCACTAAATGCCAAACATTGGTATATTTTCCTATATAACAATGTTTGGCATTTAGTGAATAGTCCCCTATATAACAATGTTTTGCATTTAGTGAATATTCCCCTGTATAACAATGTTTTGCATTTAGTGAATATTCCCCTATATAACAATGTTTTGCATTTTGTGAATATTCCCCTATATAACAATGTTTATGTCCCCCCCCCCCCGGCCCCCACCCCTGAACGGTGGGTGGGGGCCCTAAAAAAAAGAATAAGGGGGGACCTAATGTCCTCCCCCCAGCCCCCTCCCCTGCGCGGTGGGTGGGGGCCATAAATCACAATGGGGGGACCTACTGTCCTCCCCCCGGCCCCCAACCATGAGTTTGGGTGGGGGCCATAAAAATAATGAGGGGGGAGACCTACTGTCCTCCCCACCAGCCCCCACCACTGCGCGGTGGGTGGGGGCCATAAATCACAATGGGGGGACCTACTGTCCCCCCCGGCCCCCACCCTTGCGCGGTGGGTGGGGGTCATAAATCACAATGGGGGGACCTACTGTCCCCCCCAACCCCCACCCCTGAGCAGTGGGTGGGGGCCCTAAAAAAAAACAATAAGGGGGGGACCTACTGTCCCCCCCGGCCCCCACCCCTGAGCAGTGGGTGGGGGCCCTAAAAAAACAATAAGGGGGGACCTATTGTCCCCCTCCGGCCCCCACCCCTGAGAGGTGGGTGGCGGCCCTAAAAAAACAATAAGGGGCTTGAAATCCATCCAATCACAGTGCTCTGTGTCATTTTACACAGCGTAGGAAAGTTCTTTGGAATTTTCCTACGCTTTGTAAAATGACAAAGACCACTTTGATTGGTGGGCTTGAAATCCATTCAATCACAGTGCTCTGTGTCATTTTACACAGCGTGGGAAAGTTCTTTGGAATTTTCCCACGCTGTGTAAAATGACAAAGAGCACTCTGATTGGTGGGCTTGAAATCCATCCAATCACAGTGCTCTGTATCATTTTACACAGCGTGGGAAAATTCCAAAGAACTTTCCCAACGCTGTTTAAAATGACACAGAGCACTGTGATTCGATGGATTTCAAGCCATCCAATCACAGTGCTCTGTGTCATTTTACACAGCGTGGGAAAGTTCTTTGGAATTTTATGGCAGGACAGGAAGCTTCATATTTGCTTGCTTTACCTTCTTTACTGAAACCTCCAGCACCAAAGAAACAGTTAACAGAACTTTTCAAAACAACCAATCAGAACAAAGCAACAGTAGTATAAAACCCCTAAGCAGGCTCTTCCACTTCCTCTTTCTTTGCTGCTGCCTCCAGGTGAGCACTCACCAACTCAGAGTTGTCTCTGCTCTGGGTTGTTTTTTTATCCTACATGCTGCTTGCTTATTTGAACAGTCTGTTTAATCAGTCTATTTCATAGGTTTGTTTAGGCAGCTTAATTGCTGGATTTATTTAGGCAGGGTTCTTGCTGAATTTATTTTAACAGTTTGTCTGCTGTGTTTATCTAGGCAGTCTATTGTTGTGTTTATCTAGGCAGTCTATTGCTGGCTTTATCTAGGCAGTCTATTGCTGGCTTTATCTAGGCAATCTATTGCTGGCTTTATCTAAGCAGTCTATTGCTGGCTTTATCTTGGCAGTCTATTGCTGGCTTTATTTAAGCAGTCTATTGCTGGCTTTATCTAGGCAGTCTATTGCTGGCTTTATCTAGGCAGTCTATTGCTGGCTTTATCTAGGCAGTCCATTGCTGGGTTTAGCTAGGCAGTCTGTTGCTGTGTTTATCTAGGCAGTCTATTGCTGGGTTTAGCTAGGCAGTTTATTCTGTGTTATTTCCTATACCACTCCATGCAATGTAGCATGCACCCCGATTATTTCCCTGGATATGTTTGCTACAAGGTGGATTCGTTGGTTTCCTTGCTCTCCTGCTCGACCTCATCAAAGAAAGAGGAAGTGGAAGAGCCTGCTTAGGGGTTTTATACTACTGTTGCTTTGTTCTGATTGGTTGTTTTGAAAAGTTCTGTTAACTGTTTCTTTGCTGCTGGAGGTTTCAGTAAAGAAGGTAAAGCAAGCAAATATTCGCCTCCTGTCTTTAATAAAATTTAGATTATTCCCTCACCGAGGCTAGAATAATCCCTAATTTTCTCACGCTGTGTAAAATGACAAAGAGCACTCTGATTGGCTTAAACCAGCCAATCATAGTGTTCTTAGCCTAATTGCAGGGCGTGGCAAGGCTTTATAAGATGAAGATGGATTTTTTTTTTTGGGCTCGTTTTTTTTTTTTTATTGCGTCGGTTATTATGGTTTTTTATTTGGCCTTTTTGGGGGCGGAAAAAAGAAGATTTTAGAAGAAAGAAAACATTGAATGGTAAGTTGTTTTTTTCTATTTTTTTTACAGGTACTTAGTTAAAGGTCCCCCCTCATTATTTTTAGGGTGACTAGGGTCCCCCCCATTTGTATTTAGGGCCCCCACCTGCCTCTCAGGGGTGGGGGCCAGGGGGGAGGACATTAGGTCCCCCCCTTATTAGTATTTAGGGCCCCCACCAACCGCTCAGGGGTGGGGTCTAGGGGGGAAAGTAGGTCCCCCTTTATTGTTTTTTTTAGGGCCCCCACCCACTGCATCAGGGGTGGGGGCCGGGGGGGACAGTAGGTCCCAACCTTATTGTTTTTTTTAGGGCCCCCACCCGCCGCACAGGGGTGGTGGCCGGAGAGGGGGAGGACAGTAGGTCCCCCCTCATTATATTTATGGCCCAACCCGCCGCCCAGGGTGGGGGCCGGGGGGAGGACAGTAGGTTACCCCCCTCATTATACTTATGGCCCCCACCTGCCGCCCAGGGGTGGGGGCCGGAGAGGGGGAGGACAGTAGGTCCTAGTTATCTTTATGGCCCCCACCCGCCACCCAGGGGTGGGGGCCGGGGGGGAAGGAGAGTAGGTCTCCCCCCCTTCAATCACTATTGTGGCCAGAAAGAGTCCCTGTGGGTTTAAAAATTCGCCTACCTATTGAAGTCTATGGCGGTTCGCCCGGTTCGCGAACATTTGCGGAAATTCGCGTTCGCGGTTCGCAAACCGAAAATTTTATGTTCGCGACATCACTAGTAATCAGCTGAGGTGTAGCTGAATCTCAAAGGGCAGACAGGTATATTACCTTTTATCCTTTCTCATAACTTTAGGTATGAACCAATTGTGAATCCCAGAAACTGGAGAATTTATCTTGCTTTCTTTGGGTGATGAGCATGGTCCTTTCCAGAATAGTGTAGATTATGGTTCCCTGTAGTATGCTGAGGAATTTGATGGTGAAGTCTGTTCCTCGTCTGGGAATGAAGAAGTCAGCATAGTCAGGATCAAGCCAGAGAAGTTTGGTACACAGACAATCATAAGAAGGAGCTCTCTCAGCAGTAGCAAGCAATTATCAAAGTGGCAAATTGATAAGAGATTGAGATCAGCTGCGGCTTCCTTTTAACACAGGTATTGATGACATCAGAAACATAGATGGGGCCTGATTGGAAATTAATGATAGTGGAAATCATGATAACCCCAAGTACCTCACACATCCACTATATGTGCCCCTTTAGAGGTGACCACAGGAAAGTGTCTCTGGATGCAGTTTAATGGAACACTATAGTGTCAGGAATACCCAAAAACGAATTTAGGTATCTGTTTCTCCTTGCTCTCCTTGTAAAAAAAATAATTTTACTTACCTTTTTTCCAGCACTGCACAGGTCTCCTTGTGACTGCCTTGAGGAAAGCTACACCTCCTTGGCTGAGATTATCAATTTCCCATAGGAAAGCATTAGGAGGCTAATGCACACGCATGGGAAAATGCCACACTGCACCAATCAGCATATCCTCAGAGAGATGCATGGCATCAATGCATCTCTATGAGGAACGTTCAGCACCTTCATGCAGATGCTAAACTTTAGTCCTGCACATTGTGCAGCACTGACCCATGATGCACCAATAGTGGCCATCTGAGTGACACTAGAGGTGTTACTAGGCAGTAACGTGAATACTGCCTTTTCTGTAAAAAAAGCAGAGTGTACAGGAAATGCCTGCATTTACATATTATACATACCAGAACAATTACATGAAGAGGGACATCGGCGCTGGACTCAGGTAAGTGCTAGAAGGAGTAGTTAACCTCTTCTGCACAACGGGGTGGCACATCACAGAGGGGGGGGGGGCAACATAGGGAGCTATACTCTGTTTTGCTGGCACTGTAGTTTCCCTCAAATGGTTATAAACCTTAAACATGGGAAATAGAAAAAAAAGAGAGTGCACATAGTATAACCACAAAAATTATGTAAGGTATTAGCGTTTGTGGAAAACCACGCACTCTAAGTTGAGCTATCCCAGGCTCTACATAAAGGGTTCCTATACATAGTGCATGTTTTTTCTGGATGTGTCCCAATACAATTGGGCAGACACTGGGGACTGTGTATACATGAACAGAGTGTGCACAAGCTTGCATGCACTTTGAAGAAGATTGTTGTATCAGAGTTACAATTAGAAAGTAATCTAGGTTGAAAAAGGACTAAAGTCCATCAATTTCAACTTTGAAATCCATTATTTTGTTCTGTTGATCCAAAAGATGGCAAAAAATTATGTCACAAAAAGGGAAAACAAATCAAAAAGTTTCTCATTAGTTTAACAACTTGTTCACATACATAGAAATTGTATTCTGTGTAAAGGCTTTCATGCCTTTTTTTAGAAATCTCAAAAGAATCTGAAAAGACAACATCTTCAGGTAGAGAAATCCACAACGTTATTGTTTTTACTGTAAATAACTTTTTTCTCTACTGTAAGCAAAAACACCTTTCTTTTAGAGTCAACGACAATGATGGCCTCTTGTATGTTTGTATACTCCTGCAAATGAACGAGTTAGCACATAACAGTTTTGTCCTGACCCTGTGTATATTTGTATATTGCTTTCAGAACTCCTCTGATGTGCCTTTTTTTTCTAAAGAAAACAAATACAGTCTTTCTTATGCATGTGCATTTTTTTTCAGTCTGAATCAAATTTCATCCAGATTTAGAAAATTCATCAATTCAGAAGCATCCACATTTCCGAATCATCAGCCGTTACGGCGTTCTATGCCGTCCCCATTTAAGTGGGCTTTAAAGCCGTTGAGGCGGCATAGAATGCTACTTACCTCCACTGCAATGCTCTTCGGGAGGACTGCCTGACAGAATAGGCAGCCCTCCTCTGGCAAATCAGGCCCCCGGGGGCCATGTGATTCCTCTCAAAAATTTAAAATAAATTATATATACATATGTAATTTCATTCTAACTGTATTTTGTTATTATTATATATATATATATATATATATATATATATATATATATATATATAGTTAACAAAATACACTTAGAATGACATTCTATATATATCTATCTATACATAAAATACAAATAACCGCAAACATATATATATATATATATATATATATATATAATTACATAAATGATTACATAAGTATACACGCAGAATTTAAATACAAATATGTATATATATTACATAATTATGTGATTTAATTAATTTATAATTTGATTGACATGCCTGACAACCCAGGCAGAACGTGCAGAGGATTTAATTCGCAAGCACTATATTTAACCATGTAACTTTCCAAGAAAACATAAAAATTGTACATGGGTAGTACTGTTTTACTTGGACTTCGCTGAACACAAATATTAGTGTTTCAAAATGATAAATTGTATTACAACAATTATATTTTCAGTAAAAGTGAATTTTTTTGCATTTTTCACACATGAACGGCACTTTTAGTGACAATATTATTGTTGTAATATGTTTTACTGTTTTGGAACACTTATGTTTTTGTTCAAGTCTCCCAAGTATAACAGTAACCCCCCCCCTCTCATGTACAGGTTTTATGGTGTTTTGGAAAGTTAGAGAGTCAAATATAAGGCTTGCATTTCATTTTTTTTCACATTGACATTTGCCAGTTTGGTAATGTTGCCTTTGAGACCGTATGGTAGCCCAGTAATGAGAATAACCCCCATGATGGCATACCATTTGTAAAAGTAGACAACCCAAGGTATTGCAAATGGGGTATGTCCAGTCATTTTTAGTAGGCACTTAGTCACAAACACTGGCCAAATATTAGTTTTTTGCTTTTTTTCCCCACAAAAGCAAATATGAACTCTAATTTGGGCCAGTGTTTGTGACTAAATGGCTACTAAAAAAGACTGGACATACCCCACTTGCAATACCTTGGGTTGTGTACTTTTGCAGATGGTGCCATCATAGCGGTAATTCTCATTCCTGGGCTACCACACGGTCTCAAAGGTAACATTACTAATCTGGCAAATTTTAATGTGAAAAAAATGAAAATGGAATGTGCTATATTTGACCCTGTAATCTTCCACAAAACCGTAAAATCTGTTAATGGGAGGGGGGTGGGGGGTGGGAGGGGGGAGATATTGCTGAATACAAATAGGTGCATTTTATCAAAGTAAACGTGAACAGTATCATGACATTTACAGCTAAAATGTCAGGCGGAACTAAAAAATTTTAAAAAAAATCTCAGTTTTTTTTAATTTATTCATAATAAGTTATGTTTCATATATGAATAGTTCATGAGAAATTAAAGCCTGTTTCTCCGGAACAAAATGATATATAATAAGTGTGGGTGCACTTAACCCCTTAACACCGCAGCCAAATGTACAAGTTGTGAACGAAACAAAACGTAAACAAAACCTGGCATTTGCGCTATATGTCTGTCCAACCGTAATTCACCTCTTTCATATTAAATGCACCCCCACTTATTATATATCATTTTATTCAGGGGAAACAGGGCTTTCATTTAATATCAAATATTTAGCTATGAAACATAATTTAATATGAAAAAAATGGGAGAATATAAGATTTTTTTGATTTTTTTAGTTCTACATGACATTTTAACTGTCAATGTCATAATACTGTTTGCTTTTACTGCAATAAAATACACATATTTGTATTCAGCAAAGTCTTACGTGTAAAACAGTACCCCCTATGTACAGGTTTTATGGTGTTTTGGGAAGTTACAGGGTCAAATATAGCGTGTTACATTTGAAATTGAAATTCGCCAGATTGGTTACGTTGCCTTTGAGACTGTATAGTAGCCCAGGAAATAAATTTACACCCATAATGGCATACCATTTGCAATAGTAGACGACCCAAGGTATTGCAAATAAGGGATGTCCAGTCTTTTTTAGTAGCCATTTGGTCACAAACACTGGCCAAAGTTAGCGTTAGTATTTGTTTGTGTGTGAAAAATGCAAAAAACTGCAATTTTGGCCAGTGTTTGTGACTAAGTGGCTACTAAAAAAGACTGGACATACCCCATTTGCAATACCTTTAGTTGTCTAATATTGCAAATAGTATGCCATCATAGGGGTAATTTTCATTCTTGGGCTACCATAGGGTCATAAAGGCAACGTAAGCAATCTGGCGAATTTTAATGTGAAAAAAATGAAACACAAGCCTTATATTTGACGCTGTAATTTTTGAAAACACCATAAAACCTGTACATGAGGGGTACTGTTGTACTCGGGAGACTTCGCTGAACACAAATATTTGCCGGCGACCGGGTAAGTTACTAAAAACCGGAGGGCGTACTATTACGCCCTGCGGCGTTTAGAGCTGCTTTTAAAAGGACGTAATAGTACGCCCTCCGGTCATAAGGGGTTAATATGAAAGAGGTGAATTACGGTTGAACAGACATATAGTGCAAATTCCAGGTTTTGTTTACATTTTGTTTTGATCAGAGCATGTACTATTGACTCCATCCTGAAGGGGTTAACCCCTTAAGGACCGAGGACGGTTCAGGACCGTCATCGGCATTTTTGCGTTGCCGACCGGTGACGGTCCTGAACCGTCCTAACGGTCCAATGTACTTACCCGATCGCCGTCGTTCCCCCGGCGGCGATCGGCGGTGCTCCCGTTGTGGGGAGACAGTCTCCCCATGGCAGATTAGGACCCCTGTGGCCATGTGATCGCCCAACAGGGCGACCACATGGTCACAATAGGTGTCCATGTGTCTGTGCTGACAGGCAGTCTCCCTGCCAGTGTAAAATCCTAAAAAAAATTAAAGTTAAAGTTAATAAATAAAAATAATAATGATATATGTGTATATATATATGATATATAGACGTATATTTTATATTTATAATATATGTCTATATATCATATATATATAGTCATACTAAGTGTATTTTTATATTAATATGTACATATATTAATAAAAAATACACTTATAATTAAATTACACACGTATATATATATAATATATATAATAACTATATATATTGTATATATATATATATTATAAAATACAAATAATAAGTAATTTAAATTAAATAAAAACATGTAAAAATAATAATAAAAATTAAAAAAAAAAAATTTCTATATGAAATTTTATTCTAACTGTATTTTGATATTAATATATAGATATTTATATCAAAATACACTTAGAATTAAATTGTATATATATCTATGTATATATAAATAAATAAAAAGAATACGAAATATACATATGTCCATATACAAAATTACATAAATAATTATATAAATATACACGAAGACTTCAAATATATAAATATGCATATATATTTAAATTCTACATGTGTATTTATGTAATATTTTTACATAATTAAGTAATTTTATTGATTGCAATTTAAGGGACCTGCCTGCCAACCCAGGTCAAAAGTCCAGAGAATTTAATTTGTTAGCACTGTATTTTGCCCTGTAACGTTATACGACACCCTAAAACCTGTACATGGGGGGTACTGTTTTACTCAGGAGACTTCGCTGAACACAAATATTAGTGATTCAAAACAGTAAATCATATCACAGCGATGATATTGTCAGTGAAAGTGACTTTTTTAATTTTTCACACACAAACAGCACTTTTACTGATGATATAATTGTTGTGATACATTTTCAAGTTTTGAAACACTAATATTTGTGTTCAGCAAAGTCTCCTGAGTATAACAGTACCCCTCATGTACAGGTTTTATAGCGTTTTTGAAAGTTACAGGGTCAAATATATGGGTCAAATATTTTTACATTGAAAATGGCCAGGTTGGTTACGTTGCCTTTGAGAGCTTATGGTAGCCGAGGAATGAGAATTCCCCCCATGATGGCATACCATTTGCAAAAGAAGACAACCCAATGTATTGCAAATGGTGTATGTCCAGTCTTTTTTAGTAGCCACTTAGTCACAAACACTGGCCAAAATTAGTGTTCAATTTAGTTTTTTACTTTTTTCACACACAAACAAATATGAACGCTAACTTTGGCCAGTGTTTGCGACTAAGTGGCTACTAAAAAAGTCTGGACATACCCCGTATTGAATACCTTGGGTTGTCTACTTTAAAATAATATGTACAGAGATTTATGACAGATAATACAGATACAGATAATCAAGTTACAATGTCACTATTGATACATTTTAAAAATGTATGTTTTGAAACCGCAATATCCTACTTGTACTTATAGACCTATAACATGCAAAAAAATAGCAAAAAGCATGTAAACACTGGGTATTTTTAAACTCAGGACAACATTTTGAATCTATTTAGCAGTTTTTTTCATTTGCTTTTGTAGATGAGTAAAAGATTTTTCACATAAAAGTCAAAAAACATGTACTTTTTTCAATTTTTCATCATATTTTTTCATTTTTTTTAAATTAAATTACATGAGATTATATAAATAATGGTATGTAAAGAAAGCCCCTTTTGTCCTGAAAAAAACTATATATAATTTGTATGGGAACAGTAAATGAGAGAGCGGAAAACTACAGCTAAACACAAACACCACAAAAGTGTCAAAAAGATGCCTGGTCGCAAATGTACAACATTGCAAAAACAGTCCGGTCCTTAAGGGGTTAAGGAAAGGGCTTTTTTCTTAATTTTGACCTTTCAACTGCTTGCTAGATAGTTCCCTAATTTGTTATCCTTATGTAGGACTGCCACAATTAAGGATGCCAAATTAGAAA
This sequence comes from Pelobates fuscus, assembly GCF_036172605.1. NCBI lineage: Eukaryota > Metazoa > Chordata > Amphibia > Anura > Pelobatidae > Pelobates > Pelobates fuscus. Next base: position 145,990,890 of record NC_086322.1, on the reverse strand, counting down.
GCTGCTGTTTTTAGCAGACAGCCCCCCTTATTAGGTATCCTTAACCCCTTAGTGACCAGACCGCTTTTCAATTTTCTTTTACATTTCTGTGGTGTTTGTGTTTAGCTGTAATTTTCCTCTTACTTATTTACTGTACCCACACATATTATATACCGTTTTTTTGCCATTCAATGGTCTTTCTAAAGAAACCATTATTTTTTATCATATCATATAATTTACTATAAATTTTCTAAATAAAATATGATTAAAACAAATGTAAAAAACACACCTTTTCTAACGTTGACCCCAAAATCTGTTACGCATCTACAACCGCCAGAAAACACCCATGATAAATAGTTTCTAAATTTTATCCTGAGTTTAGAAATACCCAATGTTAATTTTTTTTGTGTGCAAGTTATAGGGCAATAAGTACAAGTAGCACTTTGCACTTTGCTATTTCCACACCATTTTCTTTTCTCAAAATTAACTTGCATTATAATACTGGTTTCTGTCAAGAATCCATGAATAACCTTTCACATGTATATATTTTTCAAAGAAGACAACCTAAGGTATTAAACTTGGGGTATTATGACTCTTTTCATGCAACCATGTTACCACCAACCTATGCCAAAAAAAAAAATTTAAAAAAAATTGGTTAATTATTTTTGACACAAATAGCAATTTAGGAATACATGTACTGAAAACTTTAAAGGTTACTATGTGTTCAGCAACATCTCCCATGTACAGTGATACCACCTCTTGTATAGATGTGTTTGGTTCTCTGGGGGCTAAAAGACCTTCTTTGGATGGTGCACTTTCCAGTTTTCCAACTTGGAATTTCCACAGCTGGTCATCATGCACCCATGTCCTATTTGGGACATTTTTGAAGCCAGCCAATGTAATTTACCCCCATCAAACCATATATTTTTGAAAAACAGACATCCTAGGGTATTTCAACACTTGGTGGTATTTTAACACTTTCCATGCACTAATTCTACCACCAGTCTTTGACAAACTTTTGGCTACTCTTCTTTTTTTGTGTTACTTTTCTCTCACATTTCACTTTAGGCATGGATTCTCAGTTCCTGTTATGTGTTACTGACAAAGAACACACCAATATGTGTTCAGCAACATTTCCTGAGTAAAACAGTGCCTCCAATGTACAGGTTTTATGGGTTTATGTAAACTCACATGTTTGCACATTGAAATTTGCCAGATTGGTTTGCTGGGTCTATGTTGCCTTTGAGACGGTATAGCAGCCCAGGATTGAAAATTAACCACATCATGGCATACCATTTGTAAACATAGTCAACCCACGGTATTTAAAATGGGGTATGTCCACTCTTTTTTTAGTAGCCACAAACCCTGGTCAAAATTAGCATTTTTTTCTTTTTTTGTTTACATTTTTCACATATAAACTGCCATTTCACTGATGATAATATCAGTGTAATACATTTTACTGCTTTAAAACACTCATATTTCTGTAGAGTACATCAGTACCCCTCAAGTACAGGTTTTATGGTGATTTGGAAAGTTACAGGGTCAAACATAAGATTTGCCAATTTAAGTTTTTGTACATTTCTATTTGCCAGAATGGCTATGTTGCCTTTGAGATAGAATGGCAACCCAGAAATTAAAATTAACCCCACCATGACATACCATTTGAAAAAGTAGATAACATAGGGTATTCAAAATGTGGTATTTCTAGTCTTTTGTAGCAGCCACTTAGTCACAAACGCTGGCCAAAGTTAGCATTTTTATTTGTTTTTTCAATTTGCTTATATATTATTTTTATTAATGTTTTTATTAATATATATATATATATATATATATATATATATATATATTAAAATACACTTTTTTTGTTATTTTTTTTTCATTTTTTTTTATTATTTCTTATATTTCAGACCATACCTGCCATTTTATCATTTCGAATATTTCATCATTTATGGCTTGGTATATTAGTCATCATAAATATTTACTGGCTCATCCCTATCTCCTCTATTTTGTTTATTAATTAAAATGTCCTTACTTATTTATTTAAACTTTATAGATTCATGTATTCTCTTTCTTATTGGTATTCCTTAAGGGGTATCACCTTACCCTAGAGACAAAGTGGGAGGAGGGGGAACCCAGCAAATCTTCAAAACAGAAAGAAAAAAAAAAGAAAAATTAACACATTCATACCTTCATTCACACCGTATCTTCCAACAAAGTCAGTTGTTTTTATTGTTTATTGTGAGGAGTAATGTCTATTTCGTTCTTATCTCTCTAGGGCTTAAGTCACTATTAATAGTTCCCTCTCTAGTTGCTCCAATTTTTTTAGCCAATTTACCCATTTATCATAGTCCTTATATTGATTTTTAATTTTATTCAACCCTGTTTCCCTTTGAATCTGGTATTTCAATTGTTGAATGAGCTGTAACTCATTGAACGGCTGTGCATTTTTCCAATTCCTGGCAATAATAATCTTTGCCGCTACCAGGCAGTGTGTTGTCAGATCTTGATTCGTTTTGCTAAGGAAAGGCCATCTCAAGTGCAACAACATAATTTCTGGTGTAGCTTTTATTTTTATATCATTTAAACTACACAGTAATAATTTAGCCATAAGCCAAAAGGGTATTACCTTTTTGCAGCTCCACCATATGTGGAGATAATCCCCCTTAGTTTCTCCACATCTCCAACATAGATCGTTATTATTTTGTAACACTCTTGACATTTTTGAAGGTACCAAATACCATCTATTGATCACTTTTAAAATGTTTCCATTAAAGAGAGACTGTGCACATATTTATTTACTTTAATTATTGCTTCATACCATTCTTCTAATTCTATGGGGCAGTTCAGAGCTTTTTCCCAACTTTTTATTGCCGTTGGAAAGTTCTCTGTTTTTGTAATATCAAGTAATTTTGTACATTTCGCGAAAATATTCTTTGAATCTTTCCTATTAAAGATTGTTTTTAATATATGGTATGATTCTCCATTATTCATAATTGATTTGTTCTTCAAATAGTTTTTAACTCTTAAGTATGAAAAAGCCTCTCGATTTGGAAGGGACATTGTCCTAACTAATATATCAAAGGTCTTTAATTCGTTATTCACCATTAGATCTTCAACCTTTCTAACATTTACAACTTTCCAGTCTTTTAGCGATATATTCATTATATCCGTTTCAAGACATTCTATATCTTGGAAACCCAAGATCCTATTCTTGATATCTATTTTCTTTTTTACTTTTTCCCATATGGGAATTATTTGATTCAACACAAATGATAATGAATAATTGCATACCTTATTATTCCATATAATATTAGACAGATTTTTAGTTTGACATAGATCTGTTTCAATCCTCCACCATACTTCTTTTGGATAAATCTCTTTTTGCAACATTGCCATATGATACATTATCCCAGCATCATAATATCTTTTAATATTCGGCAAGCCTAGTCCCCCATTATTTATATTGCAGCTCATAGTATTCATTTTTATTCTAGGCTTTTTCCCCCTCCAGTCGAAATTGGCAAAAGAAGATTTAATCATTTTTAGCCATGGTATAGGAATAATTAATGGCACCATCTTAAACAAATAAATCCACTTAGGCAGAACGTAAGATCTCAAAGTGTTAACTCTACCCCACCATGATATTTCTAAATGGCGCCATTCTTTTAAGTCTTTGTTTGTATTTTTCAAAAGATGCATAACGTTTGTTTCCATTATTCTTTCTAGCTTTTTATTTATTCTAATTCCTAGGTAGACAAATTCTTCTGATTGAGGAAAGTTGAATCTATTTTGTAGTTTTTCTATTATATCTGGTGCTATATTCTTATACATTGCAATAGATTTGGATAAGTTCAATTTATAGTTGGATACCTTACTGTATTGTTCAATTTCTGCTATCACATATTGTAAAGAATTTTCTGGATCAGCGACATATAAGAGTGTCATCTGCATATAATGAGATCTTTAAATCTCCTTTAGAAATAGGCAGACCCTTAATTAGCGTGTTTTGTCTAATTATCGAAGCAAATCTTTCAACAGTAATGATATACAAAATTGGCGACAAAGGACAGCCTTGTCTCGTACCGTTTTCCAAGCCAAACCAATTTGAACATATATTTTGACCTATGGACCTAGCTGCCGGTTTCTTATACAGGGTGCCTATCGCATCTAACACCCATCCTGAGATATTAAAGGCCTTTAATGCCTTAAACATGAATCCCCAGCTGACCCTGTCAAACACTTTCTCTGCGTCTAATGACAGGATCAGCAGGGGACTCCCTTTTTTATCTGCTCAATCAATTGAATCTATTAACCTTCTGATATTGTTTCCTGCATTTCTCCCAGGGACAAATCCAACCTGGTCTGGTTTAATAATTTCAGGTAAGACTGTTTTTAATCTATTTGCAATAATTGAAGCGAAAATCTTGACATCTACATTTATTAAAGAGATCGGTCTATAACTTTTTACATCTGTTGATATTTTGCCTGTCTTCAAAATTGGCAGAATATTAGCCCTCAACATCTCCTGTGGAAATGATCCTCTGTTTACAGCCTCATTGAAAGTTCTAGTTAACGGTTCCACAATTATGTTTTTCATTACCTTGAAGAACTTATTACTAAAGCCATCTGGTCCAGGAGTTTTAAAATTGGCTAATTTATTTATTGCTTCTGTTACTTCTTCTTTTTTTTATATTTAAGTTTTCATTTTGCAAGTAGAATATAAAATATTACATTGTGTCACAGTATACATTTACATAGAATGAGTAGATTACGGTAGATGACAGAGTAATTGAATCACATTACAGAGTAAGTAAGTAAGCATACTGACAAACTGTATGGCAAAATAGTTACTTAATAGTTAGTCAAGTTGGTCATACAAAAATGTGAAACAATACTCACAATTCAACCAAATAGAATTAACATAACAAAAAGGCGAAGCGTAGTTGATGTAATGTTGCTGGTTAATGCAGAAAATAAATAGGTACCCCAGTGAGCTTGTGTGGTCAAGATCAACAGATAGGTCCGAGTAGAGTGCTATCCGTGTATACGGGGTTATTGATCTAGTAGATTAGGGTAAGAGTAAATAATCTTTTTTTTTTTTTCGTATCACTCTAGTCCTTGCAAAGAACGGCATGTGACTATATTTAGAATGAGCAGTTGGTGAACAACAGGGGGTAGGGGGGGAAGGGAGGAGTAGGGAGGCGTTATGTGTATTAGGGCTTTGAGTAGGCACTTCACTTGGTTGCCAGAAAGTGAAGCCATGGCTTCCAAATTTTGGTGAAGGTTTGGAAGTTTTTCATTTGTGCATAGGTTATTTCTTCCATTAGTCTGATCTCGTCTACCTTACTTATCCTCTCTCTTATAGAGGGGATCTGCATGTGTTTCCAGTATTTAGGTATGAGCTGCGCCACTGCCATTACTAAATAACTGAACAGTGAGACTTTGTCTTTTCCGATACCTGGAGGGGCTAAGGAGAACAAGTAGTGTTGCGGTGTAAGCGGAATGGAAGCACTAAGTAACATTTGTGTCATGGCCTGTATTCTCTTCCAATAGGTTGCTATCTGTGGACATAGCCACCATATGTGGGCATGATGAGATAGCTCGTGATTGCATCTCCAACATGTCTGCAGGGTTAAACTATGTATTTGTTGAATTTTAGCTGGGGTGTAGTGCCAACGGGTAATGCGCTTATAATTACTTTCTTGAGCTGCAGTAGATGAGGTAGATTTGTGTGCGTTCAGAAAAATAGTTCTCCAATCTTTGTGAGATATATCTAGTTGGAGTTCCTCTACCCATTTTCCTGTGCAAGCAGGCAATGTTATATCCCTAGATTTCCTTATTAGCTTATACATAGTGGATCATTTTCTTTGCGATTGTGTGGTCAGAACAAAGTTGTTCGAAGTCGGTCAGTGACCTTTTCTCCGTTTGTAGGAGATTGGCACTTTTAAGAAAGTGGATCAGTTGGGCATATTGTAATCGTTGGTTGCCAGTGGGAGTTTTATTGGGTATCAGTTGGGTTAGGTTTTTTATGTTATTGTTGTTTTCAATAATGTCTTTAAGTTGCAGGGCCTTACCAGTATGATAGAGGTCATATGTGTTCCCTGATTGCCCTCTTTGGAAATCTGGATTGTGCGTGAGAGGATAGAGGGGGGAGGGGTGAGGGGCAATCGTTGATATCCTGGTTAGTTTCTGCCAGGTCTGAAGAGTGGGCCTAATTGTGGGGTGGGTGTCAATTGTGAGTTGGCGTTGGGCTGGGTTTGTGAATAATAAAGATCGTATTTGCAAAGGTATCATGGAAGGAGCGTTTTCAATCTGTACCCAGTGTAGGTATGGGTTAGTCAGCGTCCAATCGTATATTCGGGCAAGGTGCGTTGCCTTGTGGTATGTTTCAAGATCAGGGAGGTTGATTCCCCCTTTTTCCCTAGGGTTGCTCAGTGTAGAGAGGGCTATACACGGGTCTGTTACTTCTTCTTTAGTGATGACCTTGTTTAATAATTCTAATTGATCTGGGGATATTTTTGGTACTTCAAGATCTTTTATATATAATTATCTATTGATTCATCCGTAGGTCTATTGGGCAAGTTGTAAAGGGACTTATAACATTGATTAAAGGTCTCCCCTATTTCATTTGGAGCTCTATATGTTTTACCTTCATGTATAATTTTATCTATACGGTTATCTGCTAATTTCTTTTTCAGTTGGTTTGATAAAATTGTATCTGCTTCATTTTGTCGATAATAATATCTAATTTTTAGTTTAATTATTTTCTTTTCTATGTTTTCTGATATTTTTTTCTTAATAATCTGTTTAATATTAGCTATTTTTATTTGCCCTTCTTTATCTGGATTTAATTTGTATTCTTTAGAAACTTTAAATAATTGAATATATAATTCTGATAGTCCTTTTCCTTCTTTTTTTTTTGGCTCTCCTTTTAATATTTATACAGTGTCCTCTTATAGTCGCTTTATATGTACACGAGGTAATTAAATCTGCAGTATCTTCCGGTCTATTTTCCTCAAAAAAATACTGTGACAGTTCTTTCAGTAACTCCTGATTTTCAATGCTAAATATTATTGAGTCATCTAGTTTCCAGGTAGTTCTAGGATAAATATATTTTCCATCTTTTAAATCTATTAAAATAATGTTATGGTCTGACCAAATCATTGTTTTGATCTCTATTTTTGTCACCTTTTCTATCACTTTTGGGTCTCCTAGGAAGAAATCAATTCTTGAATATGAATTTTGCGGCCAAGAGTAAAACGTGTATTCTTTAGCTACGGGGTTCCGAACCCTCCAAATGTCGTAGAGGTTATTTTTTTTTTTTATTATGTTATGGAAAATACTTGCATTACTTACGCCATTTTTAGCCAAAGTTGTCTTTTATTATTACATTTGTCTAATACAGTATCCAAAACACAATTAAAATCCCCTCCTATTATCACATACCCCATATAACCTTTTTCAACTCGTTCTAGAATATGGGAGAACAGTCTCATCGGATTACTATTAGGTAAATATACATTCACAATTGTGTACAGATCCCCATCAATTTCACAAATCAGTATTATAAATCTACTTTCTGTATCAATGTCCTCCTGTTTAATTTCTACCTGTAGTAATTTAGAAAAACAAATAGCCACTCCAGCTTTCTTTTCGTCTTTCCTTGAGGAAATCGATAATAATGGAAAATTTTTGCCAAGCCACCTGGTACTATCTCCTAAGGTCCAGTGAGTCTCTTGTATCAGGACCACTTGAATTTTTTCTGCTACTAAATAATCGTTAAAGGCCCATCTTTTATGTGGGAGATTTAGACCTTGGATATTGATTGATGCGGATTTAACCATACCCTTTTCTTATCTCTCTAGAGTTTGACAATTCCCCACAGATAATCGCATAATCTGTATATGCTAACACAACTGTACTATTCATACTCATCCTCCATTTATACACATTCATACTATCATCTTTATATTGGTCTCTAATTCCAGGAGACCTTCTTTCATACATAATTTGATGCCTTATCAAGGCAATCACTAAGTTCTACTTAGAACCTATGGGTGGGGTACGTTGATCAATTGTGGTGGCGGGAAAAGGAACCACCTAACTTATATAGAATTTCAATTTCATTTCTCTATTATTACAATAGAATTCTTGATTGATTATTGCTTGATATCTCTGGTAACCCCTAAAATGTATATGGAATTAGTTAGAAGCTGAACAATATTACGTAGATATATATATATATATATATATATATATATATATCTACGTAATATTGTTCAGCTTCTAACTAATTCCATATACTTAAGCTATGTGCATCTTTTAATCGTGTTTAGAACTATTCTCATCTTTACTCGTGTTAAATTTCTTACCTAAAATCTTCGTGTGCCCTATTACATCTTACCTATTACTCTACGAATATAAATTTAGTGTACATGTCTAATTTTGCCAAAGAATTTCTTTTAGATACAGTGACAAAAATCTTCCTCGTTTTATAAAAGTGCTAAATATTCTCTCCTAATAATCCACCCAAGAAAAAAAAAATTCACAGAATTAGACTCTCAGTTTTAGAGGACTTTTTCTGTTACATCAGCTTTTTCTCTTTTATCCATGCCATAGCTTTATCTACTGAATCAAAGACCTCAAGATGGTCATTTATGTAGATTCTTATTGCAGTGGGAAATCCCCATGTATATTTTATCTTATGGGTTCTTAGTATAGCTGTAGCAGGTGCAAATGTTTTCCTTTGCATTCTAGTAAAGAAAGACAAATCTGAGAATACAATTATATCTCTAAATTCTTCTCCTTGTGGCTTCTTGGCTCTACTTGCTTTTAGAATTTCCTCTTTAAATATGTTCATCTTCATACTCCCATCAGTAATTTAGAATATTTGCTCAAAAGAGAAAATATACGGAGAGAATAAAGTGCAATTCCAGAGTAAAGTAAAAAAGAAATGTAATAACTTACATATAAGTTAAAAACAATAAGCATATCACCAATGGGCGTCCTACGCGTTTCGTCCTAAGATGGGACTTCCTCAGGGACTTGGTGCATCAATGACAGCAAAAATTGCTGTCATTGATGCACCAAGTCCCTGAGGAAGTCCCATCTTAGGACGAAACGCGTAGGACGCCCAGTGGTGATATGCTTATTGTTTTTAACTTATATGTAAGTTATTACATTTCTTTTTTACTTTACTCTGGAATTGCACTTTATTCTCTCCGTATATTTTCTCTTTTGAGCAAATATTCTAAATTACTGATGGGAGTATGAAGATGAACATAGAAAATATTGAAGAAAAGGATTACACTCAAGGCTGTTTTACATCTTACAATTTGTGAGTGGCCAATTGTAAATCATACATCTTCATTTACTCTCACACAGTTAAACGCTATGTTTTTCCATTTGATCTGTATTTAGCAGATGATCCCCTACTCTATTTTGTATGTATGCTGAAGACAATAGGAAGTCTTTGGGGACCTTTTCTGGATACTTCACCTAACACAGGGAAGTTCCACTTTTGTTTACATACCATCACTATTTTCACTGGGGTTGTGTTCACACATTTTGTTTGTTTGCATATGTTTAGGGTGTAGCTTGCACGTTATCAACTGTGTATTTATATCAGCAGCTCCACCACTAGTTATAAATCAAGTGTGAGTCACCCCATGAGATGAGACTAGTGAATAACATAATACATGAACGGTTAAGGTAAAGGCATGTAAGGAACTACGACAATAAACTCTTTAGGAGGTGAAATAATGATATGTTTAAACACTTGCTACTTTACGATTAGTTAATGTGCGGAGAGCAGTTAATGTGATCAAAGGCATGGTGTGGAGGATCGGCTATAGTGGGACATGCTTGGCAGGCTGCTGTTTACTGCTTGTGCTCAACCGATCCCATCTGGGCACCAGGTGCAGACCCTGGGAGTCCCTGATACCTGGAACAACAAAGGCAAGTCTCTGGCTGAGTGCCGGGGTCGCGGCTTGAGGTGGTGGAAGCTTGTTTTGTCGTGTGGTCGGATCTGTCCCGGTGGTGCTTCACGTCCGGTGCGGGATTGTGGTGGCTTAAGGTGGAGGCGAGTGCTTGACGTGGGGCAGGCTCTGCATTTCTGTTTGTGCCTCTGGTCCTGTCTTCGACGCCTTTTGCGTTGGTGGATTTTAATAGGAACTGCTTTGCTTAGCTGTGGTGGAGCTTGTTGGGGCTGTGGTGGAGCTTGTTGGGGCTTCCTGCTTGTTATTTGCTTCCAAAATTGATTAAAGAGTCTGTCCAGCTTAGACTCAATATCCTGCCATGCTTTGCTGGCACCAGGAGGACACGCGGCTGCCACCATATTGGGAGAGTCGCAGATGAGTATGTCAGCCTGGGCGGCTGTGCTCTGTGCGTCCATTAGCTCCAGACAGCCTCTCAGGGTGGACTGGGTAACGGAGCTCCTGCCGGGAAGTAGCTGTTCCTGGGCATCCCAGGATCGGGAGATCGGCCGCCTCTCCCGCCCGGTAAGCACCAGGCCACACTTGCCACGTGGAGGTAAGTAAGTCTCTGTCGAGTTGCTGACCGCTATTAAGCATGTCGGGTCAGTCAGGTAGGAGCAACATTGCTGGGTCATCCCCTTCTGGGGTGAAATTTGCTTGTTGATAGCTGCTTAAAGTGAGATATTGAGGGAGCTCACACGAAGTGCGTCTTTCCTCCATGACAGCTAGGCCCCGCCCCCCGGAAGCTGCATTCTTAGTGAGAGAAGGGACAGTGTAGCTGCTGCTGATTTAATAGGGAAATCGATAGCTAGGCTAGTGTATTCAGTGTCCACTACAGTCTTGAAGGATTCATCTGATCTCTGCTGTAAGGACAGCACCCCAAAAAGCCCTTTTTAGTGCTAGAACATCAGTCAGCTTTTTTTTTTTTCCTGTGTAATCTAATTGCAGTTGCCTGCCTGCCAAAGTGTGTGTGTCAGGCTAACAGCGTATACTGTGCCCACTTGCCCAGTGCCACCACTCATATCTGGTGTCACAATAGTTTGCTTTTAAAAAAAACAAAAAACTTTTTTGACTGTAATATAATAGCAGTCAGTTTCCTTCAGACATGTGCGTTTCAGGGCCTGCCAGGTCACAGTGTCACACCAGTGCAACTCATATCTGGTGTAACAGTAGTGTACACTTTAAAAAAAAATACAGGGGGCTTGTTGTCACCTTTCGGGGACCCTTGGTGTTGTACGTGGCCGGGTGGAGGAAGAGACCTTCAATGACATCAGTGAGGACAAGGAACGGGACATGCCTAGCTTGGTATCCAACCTTGTGCAAATGGGCAGTTTGTGGTTGTGCAAATGGACTGTTTGCAGTTATTTGCGGTGCGTTAAATGGGGAGTTTGGTCTGTCACTGTGAAGCGGGCGTAACCCTTACACTACCTGATCGATACAACATCATACCTGATGTTTTAAAGCACGTTATTCCAAACAACTTAGGAATGTTAGGTGATTTATGCCCTTTATGGATTAAAACCAGACTCTGCATCAACTATGTAATTTTCCATGGGAGTTTTGCCATGGATCCCCCTCTGGCATACCACAGTCCAGGTGTTAGTCCCCTTGAAACAACTTTTCCATCACTATTGTGGCCAGAAAGAGTCCCTGTGGCTTTTAAAATTTGCCTGCCTATTGAAGTCTATGGCGGTTCGCCCAGTTCGCCCGTTCGTGAACATTTGCGGAAGTTCCCGTTCGCGAACAGAAAAATTTATGTTCGCAACATCTCTAATGACCGCAGCCTGGAGAGGATTGTCAGGAAAAGGCCAATTTAAATGTGTTGGGGACTTTCACAAGGAGTGGACTGAGGCTGGAGCCACTACACACATACGGATCATGGACATGGGCTTTAGATGTCGTATTCCTTTTGTCAAGCCGCTCCTGAACCCCAAACAACGTCAGAAGTGTCTTACCTGGGCTAAAGAAAAACAGACCTGTTCTGTTGCTCAGTGGTCCAAAGTCCTCTTTTCTGATGAGAGCAACTTTTGCATCTCGTTTGGAAACCAAGGACCCAGAGTCTGGATGAAGAATGGAGAGGCACACACTGCAAGATGCTTGAAGTCCAGTGTGAAGTCTCCACAGTCTGTGTTGATTTGGGGAGCCATGTCATCTGCTGGTGTTGGTCCACTGTGCTTCATTAAGTCCAGGGTCAATGCAGCCGTCTACCAGGAGATTTTGGAGGACTTCTTGCAGACGAGCTTTACGGGGACTTCATTTTCCAGCAGAACTTGGCACACTGCCAAAGGCACCAAAGCCTGGTGCAATGACCGTGGGATTACTGTGCTTGATTGGCCAGCAAATTCGCCTGGCCTGAACCCCATAGAGAATCTATGGGGCATTGCCAAGAGAAAGATGAGAGACATGAGACCGAACAATGCAGAAGAGCTGAAGGCCACTGTTGAAGCATCCTGTTCTTCCATAACAGCTCTGCAGTGCCACAGGCTGATAGCTTCCATGCCACGCCGCATTGAGGCAGTAATTGCTGCAAAAGGGGCTCAAACCAAGTACTGAGTCTTTATGCATGCTTATACTTTTCAGAGGTCCAATATTGTTCTATGTACACTCCTTGTTTTATTGATTGCATGTAATATTCTAATTTACTGAGATTGTGGATTTGGGGTTTTCATGAGCTGTAAGCCATAATCATCGCACTTATGACAAATCACGGCTTGAACTATCTTGCTTTGCATGTAATGCCACTATCTCAAATATTAGTTTCCCCTTTTATATTGTATTACTGAAATAAATGAACTTTTGCACGATATTCAAATTTTTCGAATATCACCTGTATATTTTCACATTATTAATTAACTTGCAAAGCTTACCAAACAATAATAAATCAAAGCCGTTTTCTGTAATTATTACTGACCAGCTGGGACTCACTACAGACTGTTTCTCTGCTGTCCTCATTAGCTACTGGTAAATATCAGCGAATATTAATGTTAACAGATCCTATAAAGTATAATTGGAGCCAGCAACAGCTAGATACAGGTTGATTTCCAATTTTGATGCTAAGTTTGCCGGTTACAACTATCCCTTAAAACCTACCTCATCTGGGAGAAAGACACAAAATCAATTTAACTGCTAAACTACCTAGTATATACTATAGACACTGTCAATCAATTGACATAAACAGAATCAATCATTTCTCTATTAGTATAAATTCTAATAATAAAAATGTGGGACCCATGGCCATAATATTATAAGGCAGCTAATGTGAGTGACCCCTAATCTATCCTTCACCTAAACGCTCATTTTCATATTTATGGTTCACTTCTCCCTCAGCTTCAATTTTGGTTTATACTCTGCCTGAGACTAGTGGGAGTTAAAGCTACACTATAGACAACTAATCAACTTTAGCTTAATAAAGCAGTTTTGGTGTATAGACCATGCACCTGCAAACTAACTGCTCAATTCTCTGTCATTTAGGAGTTACATTGCTTTGTTTATAGAGTCCTAGTCATACCTCCCTGAATGTTAATTACACAGATGTCCTAAACACTTCCTGCAAAGAGAGATCTAATGTTTAAACTTACTTTATTGCATATTCGGTTTATTTAGAAATTCTTATTTCCTACTGTAATAGCCTTCTAGAGACTGTAGAGGAGTCCTATGTGTAATTAAAGTTCAATATACAGAGAGATATGCAGGAGATATATGCAGGAGATAAAAATAAGTTAACATCTAATTGAAAAGGAAAAAGGAAAAAAAAAACATGCAGCCAGACGATGTGTGACTTGAGCTACATGAGCAGAAACAAAAGTGATTTGAGTTCCAAATTGTACTTATTTATTTATGACTGGCATTGAAATGGTAGAGCATTGAGGAGGCATGTTTTATCCACCAAACTTGCTTCATTAAGCTAAAGTCTTATTGTTGCCTATAGTTACCATTTAAAGCACACCTGCTGCCATTTTAAAGACAGTAGTTGAAATATCCCAGGACTCTAACTCCCACTAATCTCAGAGAACACTGGTACATGTATACATACCTTACACAAACAGTAAACTTAGACTAGAAAATTAACAAATAAAAGGTAAAAGATAGGGAAAACAAAATGCTAAAATGATCTCAATTGACCAAAACATTGTCCACACCCCACTAAACAAAATAAATGTTAAATCAATGGGGTATATTTACTAAAGGTCTAATTAGATCCTCCACAGAAAGTAACCCAAGAGAAGCCCAGCGCTGCGCATTGGTGTTTCAAGGCTTCACCTGATCTGTAAAACAGAATCACATTGCCATAGTGTTCACTAAACAACTAAACAAATAATTTTTTTGCACGAATCAAGATTAAAAACATTCACAATAGAAATAGTATATTCTCATCAAGAAACACAGCTCCTTGATAAGTACCTTGATCTCTGTACTTGGAACACCGTGATTGCCGGAACCAATGGGTCTCACTTGGCAAGCAATGAGACAGGTCTTTACAACAATGGATTCTCATTGCACACTTTTGTGTGTTCCACTGAGTACCACACACAGGCACTCTGTTCTACTGGTTTATACAGGAAACCAGTCAACGCAGCCTAACACATTTTCTGTTTAAAAAGACCCACTTCATCAGCGACAATAATGTGTAAATTAAACCTAACAGTTCTTATATGTCTAACAAAATGGAGCATACCCAATTTATTAATAATAAAGAAATATACATCATAATCAAATAAAATATGTACTCAGTTTTTCACAAATAGTGTGATTTGTCAACCCATTTAAGAAACCTAGATCCCATGGGTACCCATGTCGAATCCCATCTTTTCCTCTAGTAGAAGAATAGAAAATACAGTACTGCGCTCATTAGTTGAGAGCTCTCATCTAAAGAGTGTTGCACTGCATGGCCCTGCTTAGCTCAGCGTAGCTAAATGGATTATCCTACTGTAGAATCCTTGAAGAGCGGTATGCATCCACTGGTACCCAGGTGTTGTCAAATGTAAGTTGTCAAGCGTTCTACTGTATTCCATCAGATCAATAACAATAATGTAATTAATACCAAGTAATACCTTGTAATAACAGGTAATTACATACCATAGCTTCGCACCCTGGTTGCCAAATAAGTTAGGTGTGCCTTCAACTGTAAAAAATTCTATTAGTTTTAAAGCACATAATTGTTAACAGGTTTTGTCTGCTGTTCTCATAGTGTAACTGTTAGAAAAATAATGAATATTTAATGTATAAAACATTAAAATACTTTATTATCTTGACTGAATATGAACTGAGTCAAATTGATATTCCATTTGACATTTTGTTCTGCAAAGGCAATATGTACAGCACATTGACCAGAACATGAAAAATGGAAAAAAGAATAAGTTAACGTTAAATGTGACATTAAGGACAAGTAAAATCTACACAAACAATAAATTCATGACAGTAGTGAAATAAAAATGTATACAGTAAAAAACTGACAATATCCTGGTATTGAATATGATTAATGTTTATACAAATGTCACTGGTTCTTTAGGAAAAAAATATTTCCCAGTGAGATATAAAATGCAGAAAGAAAAGTTAATGAAAGTGTATAAATTATATGTTAACTGTAATAGAGAATATTGATAGCTTATCTAGGCCTGTGAACAAAGCTAATGTAAAGTATTTTTCTTTATTAATTATGGTTTATTATGTCTAATGTCTTATGAGCAATTAGTACAATTGACATTTTTATGGTAATTAAATATAGCTTTTGTCAAGGTGAAACATATCCATCATCCTTGTTCTTTGTTTTTAAATTTCAACATAATTTGAATGAAAGTGAATTAGAACTTGGTATAAATATTAATCTAATGAAGCTAATCCTGGAATTCTCAGAAGAGCCTGTGAATGTGTGATAAGGAAATTTAGTTGTGTTTTGGAAATTAGTAGACAAGAGACAAGTTTAAAAGAGAAATTCAATATAAAAAATCATTATGGCTGTGTAAAAATGTTTTAAAGCATGTTTGTAGAATTATGGAACAGTTCTGTTATCATCTCCAGTCCATAGTTCTAGTACACATTTAACCCCTTAAGGACCAAACTTCTGGAATAAAAGGGAATCATGACATGTCACACATGTCGTGTGTCCTTAAGGGGTTAAAAGTGATAATTCAGTGGTTAATATCAGTGGTTGAGTTGTTAAAGTGGCAAGCCACAAACATTTTTTGCATAGCATAAGCAAATATAAATACACAAATCATCAGAAACTGTATATGTACCATCATTTACCACTTTTTAAAAGGTTTATAACTTGTGCTTTTGGTGTTTAGAAGGAAACTGCCACATCCCAGGATTTTTAAAACGATGTAAATGTAATTGTTTGTTTATTGCAGATGTCTTTTTGCATCAGATTACAATATCCAGATAGAAGCATATTTATACATTGTCTGTTACATAAAGATACAGTCTTAACATCACTTTCTTTTCATAGGAATACTGTAAATATCAATTAGAAATAAAGAATATAAGATACTAATTGTAATTGTGGGTTGTCAAGAAAAAAGTAAAATTAGACTTTAACACATTAACCCCTTAAGCACCAAACTTCTGGAATAAAAGGGAATCATGACATGCCACACATGTCATGTGTCCTTAAGGGGTTAAGGGAAGGAACAAAAAGGGGAAGGGGGCAATTTACAAAACAACAGTAAACAATTACCAATTGTAGTGAGAGGTTGCTCTCTTGAAGATCGAGTTTAAGAGAATATGACATAAAAAAGTAATAGAGGAGATGGAGTTACCAGCCATGTTTGTATTCAATGGTTTCTGATGACAATTTCATAAGCAGGTTAATATTTGAGATCACTAGCCATCTTGTATTCAATGGTTTCTGATGACAATTTGTTAAGCAGGTAAGTATTTGATATCACTAGCCATCTTGAAAGTCTGCAATCATGTATAACGGAGACAGCCAGGGGAAAGATGCCAATCAGACTTATGTTTCCTCCATAACTGGAGAGCACTCAATATCATGGGATGTGAAGTAGGATTTAGTTTTTTTTAATGCGGCATCTGAGCTACAGCATGACATGCAATGCAATAGTGGCAACACTTTGCAATAACCGGGGCATGGTCCCTCCAGGTGATGTTACCAATCTCTGTCATTTTTATCATTCCTAAATAGTGATGTGCCACGAAAATCATGTCTGTGTATTTTCTATTTAACTTAGAAGAAGAAAATGTATAGTTTATGCTCTGCATATGTTGTATTCTCCAAATATCTATTAATTGCAAGCCAGATAGAGCCGTTTTTACCTTAGATATATTAGAGAATGGGATACTTGAGATGCCGTCTGAGGAATCTCGCACCGGATCAAGCCCCATGTTAAAGTCACCCCCAACTATCAGTAAACCTTCAGATAATTCTTTTTAGTTTCCCTAATATATCCGTAATAAACTTATGCTGTACTCTGTTTGGGGCAAAAAAAAGTATAGTAACTTTCACATTGAATGAGGTCTTTCCCTGACTTAGGGATGATCGTGATGGAGGCCCATAGAATTGGTGGGGGTAATGGGAATTCGGGGGATTAACGGTATTGAGGAAACGGGGAGCTAAAAGCTAAGAGAACAATCTATAATAACAAGTTGTGAGTAGTGTTGTCGCGAACCCGAAATTTTCAGTTCGCGAACGGCGAACGCGAACTTCCGCAAATGTTCGGGAACCGGCGAACCGCGCGAACCGCCATTGACTTCAATGGGCAGGCGAATTTTAAAACCAACAGGGACTCTTTCTGGCCACAATAGTGATGGAAAAGTTGTTTCAAGGGGACTAACACCTGGACTGTGGCATGCCAGAGGGGGATCCATGGCAAAACTCCCATGGAAAATTGCACAGTTGATGCAGAGTCTGCTTTTAATCCATAAAGGGCAGAAATCACCTAACATTGACACCTGTCCTCAAAGCCCAGCCCTGATACACACTGACACAGAGCAGAATAGAGACTGTTCCTCCTACATAGGGTCACTTGGCAGATATGGATTGACACCTGTCCTCAAAACCCCTGATACACACTGACACAGAGCAGAATAGGGACTGTTCCCCCTGCATAGGGTCACTTGGCAGATATGGATTGACACCTGTCCTCAAAACCCCTGATACACACTGACACAGAGCAGAATAGGGACTGTTCCCCCTACATAGGGTCACTTGGCAGATATGGATTGACACCTATCCTAATGATCCCTGATACAAACTGACACAGAGCAGAATAGAGACTGTTCCCTGTCCACAGAGACCATGATACACACTGACACAGAGCAGAATAGAGACTGTTCACCGTCTACAGAGACCATGATACACACTGACACAGAGCAGAATAGGGACTGTTCCCCCTACATAGGGTCACTTGGCAGATATGGATTGACACCTGTCCTCAAAACCCCTGATACACACTGACACAGAGCAGAATAGAGACTGTTCCCTGTCCACAGAGACCATGATACACACTGACACAGAGCAGAATAGAGACTGTTCACCGTCCACAGAGACCATGATACACACTGACACAGAGCAGAATAGAGACTGTTCCCTGTCCACAGACACCATGATACACACTGACACAGAGTGTCCGCGTGAAATAGGGCCGTGAGTAATGACGTCACGGGTAGCCTGCCCATAGTATCGCATAGGGTGGAAGAGCTGATAGGACATCTGAAACGTATTGGGATGGAGATGCTTAATTGTTCTCCAAAATGCTTGACACCACCCCATAGTGAATCTCTGCAAACTTTAATACCATCAGAGGAGGAAGAATGTGGCAGCCCACTGGGATTATTCGAAAAATTTCAAATTGATGATTTTCCAGACCCTGGGGTTGACATTAGTCCAGATTTACATCTTGTGACCCATGAGGATGTTCCAGGCACTACTTGTGAAATAAAGACAGATAATAAAGTGAATGATCCTTCTCCTTGGGACTTGCACCCTGTCGTTGAAGGTGGAGTATGCAATGGCAAGAGCATGCTGTGGGTAGTCAGTGCAAACACTCTCTTCCCGGTGAATAATGAGGAGACTAACTATGATGACGTTATTTGCGTTGAAAGTAATGATGCCAGAGATCTTTTGAAACCATATGGAAGGAACGAATTGGTTAAAAGAAAGGCAAGAGACCACCTGCATATAGACAAGAATACGCATAAGAGAAAGAAGAGAACAGGTGAAAAAGAGAAGCTGCAGACTGCCTATCTGCAAATAGTTGAGTTATGTCCTGAAGATGTCCGTGTTACCACAGTGCAGACTCTGTTTGATACACTACTGAGGAGAGTCAGAGAAACCCCAGATCTTCACGTATTGGATGAGTCGGTGCGTGGAGTTGCAGAGAACGTAGAACAAGAAATATTTAAACTTTTCCTGTGTACTGACAGCAGATATACATAGGGTCACTTGGCAGATATGGATTGACACCTGTCCTCAAAACCCCTGATACACACTGACACAGAGCAGAATAGAGACTGTTCCCTGTCCACAGAGACCATGATACACACTGACACAGAGCAGAATAGGGACTTTTACCCCTACATAGGGTCACTTGGCAGATATGGATTGACAAATCCCTGACAAACAGCTACCACATGCAAGGAAGGCAGCAGGGGCGCAAATGACCCACTCCCGACGCGGGAAGGTAGTGACGACAAATAACAATACAGGACTCTTTAGAGGCCCTGTAATTGTAATCAGTCCACTTGAAATCCTTTAACTTTGATCAATTGGAGGGAAGTCTGGTGCAGAGCCACTGACCCATGCGCAGGGCCAGCCTTAGGCCTTTGGGCGCCCTGTGCAAGAAATCTTCACCCTGTCACACCCATGTGCAAGAAATCTTCACCCTGTCACACACACACAGGCAGACAGCCGTACACACGCACACACACAACTGCGACTGACTAGGTTTGTCACCTCCTCAAAAGGATGCGTCCTTACAGGCATTGCGCATGAGCCTACAGGCATTGCGCATGAGCGTCCAGTAACGTGGCAAAAAAAATTCCCAGCTCCCCAGAGGCTGTCCTAGCACCCCGGTCATACAAATATTCATTAACAGCTTTTTCTTGTTGGAGCAGGCGGTCGAACATTAGGAGTGTTGAATTCCAACGTGTAGGGCTGTCGCAAATCAACCGCCTCACTGGCATGTTGTTTCGCCGCTGGATATCGGCAAAGTGAGCCATGGCCGTGTAGGAACGCCTGAAATGGCCACACACCTTCCTGGCCTGCTTCAGGTCGTCCTGTAAGCCTGTGTACTTATGCACAAAGCGTTGTACGATCAGATTACACACATGTGCCATGCACGGCACATGTGTCAACTTGCCCAACTTCAATGCCGCTATCAAATTTTTTCCGTTGTCACACACCACTTTGCCGATATCCAGTTGCTGCGGAGTCAGCCACTTTTCCACCTGTGCGTTCAGGGCGGACAGGAGTGCTTGTCCGGTGTGACTCTCTGCTTTCAAGCAAGTCAAACCCAAGACGGCGTGACACTGCCGTATCCGGGATGTGGAATAGTACCTGGGGAGCTGGGGGGGTGCCGTTGATGTGGAGCAAGAAGCAGCGGCACAAGAGGACTCAGCCGAGGAGGTTATGGAAGAGGATGGAGTAGGAGGAGTAGAGGAGGTGGCAGCAGGACTGCCTGCCATTCGTGGCGGTGTCACCAACTCCTCTGCAATGCCACGCATTACTTGCTTGTCAGCCGTCAGCAGGTTTACCCAATGCGCAGTGTAGGTGATATACCTGCCCTGACCATGCTTTGCAGACCAGGTATCAGTGGTCAGATGGACCCTTGCCCCAACACTGTGTGCCAGACATGCCATGACTTCCTTTTGCACAAAGCAGTTGTACCTTGGTGGGTGTTGGACCTCCCACGACTCAGTTTCCTTTGGCACAGGTTGCAAATGGCATCGCTGTTGTCAGAGGCAGACACACAAAAAAAATGCCACACTGCTGAGCTCTGCAATGACGGCATTCTGGTGGTGGACACAGCATGCGTTGATTGGCGTGCTGTCGGGCTGACCCCGGGTGCCGATGCATGCTGTCTGACTGTGCCACTAGCTCCTTGCGACGACCCCCCCCTGCTTCCAACTCGTCTCCTCCTCCTCCTCTCTGTCTCCCCATCTGAACTTTTGCCCTGTTCTTCTTCTTGCCGAGCGGGCACCCACGTGACATCCATGGACGCATCGTCATCATCAACCGCTTCGCTTGTATCTGACAACTCAGAAAAGGAAGCAGCAGCGGGTACAACATCATCATCATCACACCGTACCTCCATGTGTTTAATGCTGCCTGCCTTAGACATATCCCTGTTATCTACATCCTCTAGCAATAATGGTTGCGCATCACTCATTTCTTCAAACGGGTGTGTGAATAACTCCTCTGACATACCAAGTAAAGCGGCTGTGGTGCTAGTTTTGGTGGTGGCGGCAGGCGGGTGAGTGCTATCTTGAGAGGTGCCTGAAGCTAAGCTGGAGGAGGATGGTGCGTCAAGGTTCCGAGCGGAGGCTGTACAAGATTGGGTGTCCTGTGTTAGCCAGTCAACTAAGTCCTCAGAACTTTTCAAGTTCAGGGTACGTGGCTTCTGAAAACTGGGCATTATTCTAGGGCAAAAGGGAATCACAGCACCACGACCACGACGGCCCCTGCGGGGTGGCCTGCCTCTGCCTGTCATTTTTTTTGGGATTAGTGGTACTATGCGTGCAAGCTACTGTGAGACCAGATATGATTGGCAATGTGCACTGGAACAGTTCTGCAGAGCACACGCTGAAGGAAGGACTGACAGAGCCGCTTGAAGACAAGTAACTGCTATTCAATCTATAACAGTGAAAAACAAATTTTGGTTTTAAAAGCACGCTATAGAGACACCAGATATGATTGGCAATGTGCACTGGAACAGTTCTGCAGAGCACACACTGTAGGCCTGAGACACCCGCTTGAAGACAAGTAACTGCTATTCAATCTATAACAGTGAAAAACAAATTTTGGTTTTAAAAGCACGCTATAGAGACACCAGATATGATTGGCAATGTGCACTGGAACAGTTCTGCAGAGCACACACTGTAGGCCTGAGACACCCGCTTGAAGACAAGTAACTGCTATTCAATCTATAACAGTGAAAAACAAATTTTGGTTTTAAAAGCACGCTATAGAGACACCAAATATGATTGGCAACTGTCAAAGCACGCTGGAACAGGTCTACAGAGCACACGCTGAAGTAGGCCTGACACCCAGACGCTTGCAGACAACTAACTGCTCTTCTATTACAGTGAAAAAAAATGATTTATTTTAAATGTAAAGCTTAACCAATTGTTAAAACAGATATGAGTGGTGGCACTGGGCAAGTAGGCACAGTATCCAATGTGAACCTCACACAGAAGCTGGCAGGCAGGCAACTGCTCTTCTATTACAGTGGAAACAAAATTTTGGTTGTAAAAGCACGCTATAGAGACACAAGATATGAGTGGCAACTGTCAAAGTACGCTGGCAGGGTTGTGCAGGGCACACGCTGAAGGAAGGCCTGACAGAGCCGCTTGAAGGACACTGACTGTCTGCTATTAGCTTACACTGGAAACCTTTTTTCTTTGTAAAAGCACGCTAAAGAGACACCAGATATGATTGGCAACTGACAAAGCACGCTGGCACAGGTCTGCAGAGCACACGCTGAAGTAGGCCTGACACCCAGATGCTTGCAGACAACTAACTGATCTTCTATTACAGTGAAAAAAAAGGATTTCTTTAAAATCTAAAGCTTAACCAATTGTTAAAACAGATATGAGTGGTGGCACTGGGCAAGTAGGCAAAGTATCTAATGTGAACCTCACACAGAAGTAGGCAGGCAGGCAACTGCTCTTCTATTACAGTGGAAAAAAATATTTATTTTAAATCTAAAGCTTAACCAATTGTTAAAACAGATATGAGTGGTGGCACTGGGCTAGTGGGCACAGTATCCAATGTGAACCTCACACAGAAGCTGGCAGGCAGGCAACTGCTCTTCTATTACAGTGGAAACAAAATTTTGGTTGTAAAAGCACGCTATAGAGACACAAGATATGAGTGGCAACTGTCAAAGCACGCTGGCAGGGTTGTGCAGGGCACACGCTGAAGGAAGGCCTGACAGAGCCGCTTGAAGGACACTGACTGTCTGCTATTAGCTTACACTGGAAACCTTTTTTCTTTGTAAAAGCACGCTAAAGAGACACCAGATATGATTGGCAACTGTCAAAGCACGCTGGCACAGGTCTGCAGAGCACACGCTGAACTAGGCCTGACACCCAGACGCTTGCAGACAACTAACTGATCTTCTATTACAGTGAAATAAAATGATTTCTTTAAAATCTAAAGCTTAAGCTATTGTTAAAACAGATATGAGTGGTGGCACTGACTGTGCAAATGGGCAAGGCATCCAACCTGACACAGAAGCTGGCAGGCAGGCAACTGCTCTTCTATTACAGTGAAAAAATGTTTTTTATTTTAAATCTAAAGCTTAACCAATTGTTAAAACAGATATGAGTGGTGGCACTGGGCTAGTGGGCACAGTATCCAATGTGAACCTCACACAGAAGCTGGCAGGCAGGCAACTGCTCTTCTATTACAGTGAAAACAAATTATTTATTTTAAATCTAAAGCTTAACCAATTGTTAAAACAGATATGAGTGGTGGCACTGACTGTGCAAATGGGCAAGGCATCCAACCTCACACAGAAGCTGGCAGGCAGGCAACTGCTCTTCTATTACAGTGAAAAAAAATATTTATTTTAAATGTAAAGCTTAACCTATTGTTAAAACAGATATGAGTGGTGGCACTGGGCAAGTAGGCACAGTATCTAATGTGAACCTCACACAGAAGTAGGCAGGCAGGCAACTGCTCTTCTATTACAGTGGAAAAAAAATATTTATTTTAAATCTAAAGCTTAACCAATTGTTAAAACAGATATGAGTGGTGGCACTGGGCTAGTGGGCACAGTATCCAATGTGAACCTCACACAGAAGCTGGCAGGCAGGCAACTGCTCTTCTATTACAGTGGAAACAAAATTTTGGTTGTAAAAGCACGCTATAGAGACACAAGATATGAGTGGCAACTGTCAAAGCACGCTGGCAGGGTTGTGCAGGGCACACGCTGAAGGAAGGCCTGACAGAGCCGCTTGAAGGACACTGACTGTCTGCTATTAGCTTACACTGGAAACCTTTTTTCTTTGTAAAAGCACGCTAAAGAGACACCAGATATGATTGGCAACTGTCAAAGCACGCTGGCACAGGTCTGCAGAGCACACGCTGAAGTAGGCCTGACACCCAGACGCTTGCAGACAACTAACTGATCTTCTATTACAGTGAAATAAAATGATTTCTTTAAAATCTAAAGCTTAAGCTATTGTTAAAACAGATATGAGTGGTGGCACTGACTGTGCAAATGGGCAAGGCATCCAACCTGACACAGAAGCTGGCAGGCAGGCAACTGCTCTTCTATTACAGTGAAAAAAAAATATTTATTTTAAATCTAAAGCTTAACCAATTGTTAAAACAGATATGAGTGGTGGCACTGGGCTAGTGGGCACAGTATCCAATGTGAACCTCACACAGAAGCTGGCAGGCAGGCAACTGCTCTTCTATTACAGTGAAAACAAATTATTTATTTTAAATCTAAAGCTTAACCAATTGTTAAAACAGATATGAGTGGTGGCACTGACTGTGCAAATGGGCAAGGCATCCAACCTCACACAGAAGCTGGCAGGCAGGCAACTGCTCTTCTATTACAGTGAAAAAAAATATTTATTTTAAATGTAAAGCTTAACCTATTGTTAAAACAGATATGAGTGGTGGCACTGGGCAAATAGGCACAGTATCCAATGTGAACCTCACACAGAAGCTGGCAGGCAGGCACCTGCAATTACATTACACAGGAAAAAAAAAAAAAAGCAGCCTGATGTTATAGCCCTAAAAAGGGCTTTTTGGGGTGCTGTCCTTACAGCAGAGATCAGATGAGTCCTTCAGGATTGTAGTGGACACTGAATACCCTAGCCTAGCTATCAATTTCCCTATCTAATCAGCAGCGGCTAAACTTTCCCTCTTCTCACTAAGCATGCATCTTCCGAATGAATCGAAAATGGATGCTGGGAGGGAGGTTGGAGGGTGTGGAAGGGAGGGAGTGCTGCTGATTGGCTGGAATGTGTCTGCTGACCGAGAGGCGCAGGGTCAAAGTTTGCCCAATGATGACGAATAGGGGGCGGATCGAACTGCGCATGTGTCCGCCCGCCGTGGCGAACGCGAACACGCTAAGTTCGCCGGGAACTGTTCGCCGGCGGACAGTTCGGTACATCACTAGTTGTGAGATCATTTGGTCCCGGACTCTTCATTGTGTGGGGATATTTATGGGATAATAATAGTAAACAGAGAGAATTACCCACTAATTTAATTCTCAGATCCCAAAGTCGTTATTGTTATAAGTGAAATGTATATCATATAATAAATCACAAATTGTTATTAAAATAGATCATTTTTATTTCTTAACAATTTAAATAATAATAATGAGTAACATGCATGATAATAATCAATGTAATTTCAGTATAACATGAATATGCAATACAATGTGGCAATTTAAAAGCATTTCCCAATTAACGTAGTTTAGAATCTACAGCATAGCTGTCAAGACTGATTTACGACTTTCTTCACAGAGAAGGAATGTGAAAGTTTCACAGAGAGCTGCAGCTTAGAGCAATAAAAACTTCCAGCTGGCAGTTAGAAATAACCCTTTCAGTACTGGCTAGACCTCTTCTAGACAATTAAGATTTTTAAATAAAATAACATTTAAACCAGTCATAGTCATTAGTCATTTCCTTGAATTCATCCAATTAAGAGAAAATCTTACTATGTGATGGAAGCTGATATTTTAATTTGCCTAACAGATATTTTATCTTATTTTAGAGCAAATCAATACAGCTGGATAAATGTCACGATATGCTAACATGTGATATTAATCACATAAATACAGAATTAGGTGGTTATCTGCAGAATAAAAGTGTAATAATGATAAGATTTCTAAATGTGGAAATCCGAACGTGCTTTTATCCAGTCATATATCATGCTATTCATTTTAATTAATTTTAATTAATTAATGGAAGCCAGTATATTTATCAGTTAAGTAGATATTTTCTCATCAGATATTCTCAGGTAGCTAAGTGTCAAGGAATGTTTCTCTCTTGCTCTGCATGGAGTGTCTTGCCCCCGACTGCTTTCTCCCTCCCGATTTTCTTG
The DNA here is from genome assembly GCF_036172605.1 of Pelobates fuscus. NCBI lineage: Eukaryota > Metazoa > Chordata > Amphibia > Anura > Pelobatidae > Pelobates > Pelobates fuscus. The sequence continues at coordinate 145,964,694 of NC_086322.1, read as the reverse complement.
ATTACTCTGATTGCCCGATTCTCCTTCTCTTCCCTTGTCTTAACTTTTTAAAGGGAAAATTCCTTAGGTGATAACCAATAGCAACACTGTGGGTGTGGTTTCTTTCCAGGTAACCATTTTAGTATTTGGACTCTAGATGGCAGTCTTGTCCCACTAAACATACCTATCCAGGAAAGTGTTAACTTTTCCTGGTGGTTATTTTGACGTCATTTATGTTATCTATATGGTTACTATATTTCAATTGTTTTCGTCAGATCAAAGGGTCTTTCTCAGTTTTGTCCAGACTATATGTCTCCAAATTCTGTAGTAATTCCTAATTGGACAGTTTGTGAACTAAGTTTCAACTTAGACTACAATGGGAATCTGTACATATAGAAAGTAAAATTAAATTATTTAATCTTCTGTCACTTATGTCTGGGTTTAGAATTTATTCTATTCCATTAGCATTTTAGACAGTCTGTCCATCCCCCGTTCTCATTTCTTTATCTGTTTGGTTTGTTTATACTACACATTCCATTCAGCTCGGGCAAAGCGGTCAGTTTTAGAGAAAGGATAGAAATTCTGTGTCTCTTTGTTAACTTGAAACTTGAAAATAACAAAATGGAGTCTGGTCTGTTCAAATTGATTTCAGAATATACACTTTGTATTTCTATCATAGCACAAAATGTCTGCCGATATAAATACCCTGACAATTGAAGGGGAGGGTTTGAGTGTCTTAATGAAACCTGTGTCTTCTTTCTGCAATTGAAAGCCTTGGGCATGGTTGACCCCAATAAAATCCACGGTTGTGTCTTGAGACACCGAAAGCTGTGAAAAGTTATGGAGTCCTTGATAATTTGAGTGGAATTCCCGGGGTATGGAATTTGCAGTGGAATGATTTGAGTTAGATTTTTCAATGGTTTTAGCTATATGAGATGCTTGGGATTTACTTTTAAAGACTTTCACCAATAGCTTACCACATTTATTTTTTTCCTGTGAATAAAATATACTATAGTTGAGCTAATAGTTCCATAACTAAGTGCTATTAGGCATTGGTAGTTCTCTGAAGAGCTTCTGCACTTATGGGTCATCTCCTCCTCATGAATATGCTGGGTCAGAGGACATTTTGGCAATGCCTTCATGTTTAATTCATGCACCCCACTTGATCAAGATTCCCAATTATGCTTTTATTTGCTTCCCAGATCTTGGGGCCGAGGGGTCTGTAAGTTTATTTTCAAGAAATAAGTATTTTATACTGGACTATATATCAGCCTCTACTCTGGGGTCATCTAGTAAGGACTCCCTACAGCAAAAGATGAAAGAAGACGGGAGCATGGTCAGTCCAAGCGATGTTACCAATAGATTGGGTTGTTCAAGCCCCTCACATTTAATGTCATTATCTTAAGGTTTAGCATCATTTTTGCACGTAATGTGATCAATTTCTGCAATGACAATATCTCCTTGACCTGCCTCAGAGAGCTGCAAATGGTAGGATAGAAACAGGAAAACAAACAATAAGTTAACTATATACAGAGAACTTAAAGAAAATATAGTGCATGATGATTGAGGTGATGCAAGTCTTGCCAAAGGCCATATGAGCCTGTAAGAGAGTGAGAGCACCTCTAGCGGGTGGAATTGCTTAACGCAGACAAAAAAGAATGACTTATATAATCTAACTTAAAAACGTAAAGAGGCTGTAACAAAGAAACGGTAGAATCCCTATGGTATGGTACACATAAAGGTATTTCTGATAAAATAATCTGGAATTAGTAAGAATGAGATTGAATGGTAAACATGTGCATCATTCTGAAAATACCTATCAACTGATTTTATCAAATATACAACCCTAGAACAAGAAATGATATGCCCTGCAAAGTTGTCAGGCATACATATACAGGTTACACAGTTCCTTCAAGAAAATGTATATCTGGGAGCTGAATAGAGTTCCTTTGCAGTGATATTCAACTTTTTTTTTTCTTTTTCCATTTCACCCACTAAGGCAGGGCATTCAAGCTCTTCTAAGTAAGGCCAGTCCAGTCTTTAATATCAACATTGGGGAAATCCAAAGCTAGTAAAAAGGCGAGGATTTCTGATGGTTGCTGATGGTCAAGATTCTGCCCTGGTGGGTGACTGAAAGGGCAAAGGGAAAGTTCCATCTAAAGCATATCCATCTCTCATTCAGTAGCAGAGTAATAGGCCTCAAGGCTCTGCATACTTTTAGGGAAGATTCCTTGTTATCTTCGTTCAAGAGCTGGCTGGCTGGCCACCTAAGGGCTCCACCGAGATGGGCAGCTGCCATATTGCTTCCTGCTTTGCTCACTCGTGCACCCTGTGGTGATGCCAGCAGCTGGAATATGACATCACTCCTGCTTCCAGCATCACTAAGCGGCGCATGAGGGAGCTGATAAAGAAGATTACAGTTCCATCGCTGCCTCCATTGACTGCCTGCCTGCCCACCTGCCCACCTGCCCAGCTGCACAGGAACCAGCCCAGCCAGCAGCCACACTGAACGCCAAGGACATCAGCCCCATCATTCCCCAAGAAAAGAATCCGCTCCAGCTTTCCAAACCATATTTAAATTAAAACTAAAAAAATATATATATAATAAATGTGTGTGAGTGTGTCAGTATCAGGGTGTCTGTATCTGTGAGTAAGTGAATGTGTTTGTGTCTGTCAGTATGTGTCTGAGTAAATGTGCTGTCAGAGTGTAAATCAGTGAGGATGTGTGTGTCAAATCAGTGAGTGTGTATGCATGTGTGTCTGTCAGTGAATGTATATCAGTGTGTGTATCTGAGAGTATGTGCCTGTCACTGAGTAGGTGTGTTAGTGTGTGTCTGTCACTCTGTTAGTTTTAAACAGGAAGAGGTTTAAAGGGACACTATAGTCACCAGAACAACTACAGCTTAATTAAGTGGTTCTGGTGTCTATAGCCTGTCCCTGCAGGCTTTTTAATGTAAACACACAATGTGTGTAGCACTGGCATTAGTTCATATGGCAGATCATATGGGTGGAGCATTGTGATTTCGTATGGTGGGGGTGGGGGAGGCAAATTTTTCTTTTGCCTAGGGCGACAAAAATCATTGCACCGGCCCTGCATACATACAACAACGCATGGCCGGTGCATAGTCGCCATATGGGCAGGTGGAGATTCCCCAAAACCCCATCCCCACCACTGTTACCATTAAAACGCGGACACATTTAGAGGTATGGGTCAATATGTCCACAGCTACAGTCCCTATCCTCTTAACACACACATTGTAGCCATTATCCACATAAAACCCCTATTTGCTCACATACATACAGGGCTGGTGCTTCCTATAAGGCACAGAGATTTCTATTTCATCCTCACCTGCCTGGACTTATTCAGATCCTATAAAAGGTTACACCCAACTCACCTCATGGCCTTGACATTGAAGGTGATGATTTGCCTGAAAGACTTCCAATCCTGGCTCCTGTGTTATAACCTGTGGACTTTTGGCTTCAAAACCTGCTTTACTCACCTACCTGCTCCAGACTTACCTGAACAACTCTACATTCCTGTTTGACTTCCAACTTGCTCAATTCTATACTGGACTGTAATTTATTATTACTTTGTGGCTACCTACGTTACTCCTACATTGGATTTACAAACATTCCAGATAATATTGGCATCAATCATAAAATACATGTTACTGCACTACAACCTCTAATCCAAAGAGACTGAACAACTAAAAATCTATATAATGTAATCTTTATATTTCTGTCTAGCTCTGTTTAGTTAGTTGTTTTCCTGTAAATTATTACTTCATTCTCTTGCTTTACCTATCTCTTATGACTTAATTCTCTTGCTTTACCTATCTCTCTTATAGGTATTCCCTGTTTCTTTATATACTGTTCTGGGGCATATCACCTAAATCCTGTTTTGCCCAAGATTCATACCTATAATTTCTCTTAAAGGTTTATCTTCAATCTCCTACCTATAACTTAATTTATAGGTTTACCTGATTTCCACTTTGGGCTTATTGTCTAAACCCGTTACTTCCCTGTAATTATCAGTTATTCGGTTCTGTTTTCTCTCTCTCTTTCCTGTAACTTCAATTATACGATATCCTGTTTATACGTTTGTATTAGAATGTCTAAGATCACAACTAATACCCTGAAGTTAACCCCTGTTTCAGTCTCATCCATGACCTGCACAAGATCATGACACTAGTCTGATCACACAGAAGAGCTACTGTAGCTCAAATTGCTGAAAAACATAATGTGGACAATGATAGAAATATATCAGAACACAGAGTGCATTGCAGTTTGCAGTGTATGGGGCTACGTAGTGCCCATGCTGATCCCTGTCCACTGCCGAGAGTCCTCGTTGACGACATGAGTGTCAGAACTGGGATTGAGCAATAGAAGGTAGCCTGATCTGATGAATCATGGGTTTTTTTTTTTAAATCACGTAGACGGCTGTGTGTGTATGTGGCATTTACCTAGGGAAGAGATGGCAACAGGATAAACTATGGGGGAAGAAGGAAGGCTGGCAGAGGCTATGGGAAATGTTCTGCTGGGAAACATTTAGATGTTACTTTGACACATACCACCTACCTAGAGATTGTTGAAGACCACCTACACCCCTTCATGGCAATGGTGTTCCTGATGGCAGTAGCCTCTGTCAGCGGGATAATCCACCCTGCCATACTGAAAATATTGTTCAAGAATTGTTTTTGGAACATGACAGAGTTCAAGGTGTTGCCGTGGCTGCTAAATTCCCCTGATCTCAATCTGATTGAGCATCTGTGGGATGTGCTGGAACTATTAGTCCAATCCATGCAGGACTTAAAAAATCTGCTGCTAATGCCATAGTGTCATATACATGCTCAAAGGTCTTGTAGAGTCTCGGGGCATCAGAGCTGTTTTTGCAGCATGATATTAATATAATTACATAATATAATACACAATATTAGGCAGGTGGTTTTAATTTCGTGGCTGGTCAATAAAAACCTCAAAGAGTTTGTCAACATTATAATGGCTGGGCTGAAAGCCATGTAAAGAGATACAGTAGAAGAAGAAGATACCAGAAAGAAAGAAAAATAAATTAACCCCTGGCTGGGTTAATGGAAGGAGGTTCAAGCTGACAGCCTAAGGATCATAGACTTCCATCAAGGAATGCTGGGTATTTGGGAAGTGATTATTGGTTTCAATGATAGCTACTGTAACTTTTTCCATTCTGATCAAATATCATATCCTAGCATCAACTTGGGCCTGCAAGAAGAGTGCTACCTTCAAAAAGGACCACACATATTCAAAAGATAAATTTGTGCACTTCATGAGGGAGAGAGAGAGGTCCCTATATTCCCTACTTAGGATAGCCACACAGGGGTTCGGGGGAAGTGTTTTGGATAATTTAGCAAAAAGAGAATCCTGTTACGGCTTAAGCTTGGGGCAAGGCCACCAATCATGCAGGCATGTACCTATGTTCCAACAGATCCAAAAGCAAGCAGAAGCCATGCTATTATGAACATTTGCGAATCTATATAGATAGATGTACCATCATACTAGCACTTTATAACAATTTTATTTAATCAGGGTTGATTGAGTAATATGTATTGTGTTAGCATTCACTCTCATCTGGCCTCCACATTACACGTTGTAAAGGTGTACTGTTGTCAGAGGAAATAGGATAAGGACATAAAATGGGGATACGGTATGGAGAGCAGTCACGATTATTTAATGTTCTAATCTACAACAAAATTCATAAGAAGTATGCTTCCTCTCTGGGTAAGTTCTTAAGAATGACTGCACAATGTATAGAAGTTGATTTGCCCAAAATAATTTCAATGGCAGAAGTTGAAACCTTTCCACCAAGTGTACCCTCATAAACACTGAATCCTAAGCAAACTTGTGATAGACTTCTATGATGCCCGACTTAATCCATCACTGAAAACCCAGAGGAGAAGCAACCTCAATACTGTGTTAGAAAAGAAAGGATGCAGTCTTCTACCCTCAGAGGAAAGACCACCAGTAACCATATGCTTCCTCCACTATCATAAAGAGTGCTGCAATGGTGATCTCCGATGGGGCTATAGCAGGTCTGTGTTTGAGTGCCACATAACAGTTCGCATGGGTCCAGTGTGGCCTATCCCCTCCTCTAGTGACACCCATCTGGCACTGTTAACAATCAAGTTCATCTGGTTGAGCATCACAAATTTGGCTGCTTTATTATCAGCGAACAAGTGAGACATTGATTAGCCTCCTGCTTGCGCCTTCAACTGATATAACTGAGGCTTTGAGAACCTGATCCTCATGAATAAATAAATGTACTCCTGAAGGTCCTAATCCCCCCACACTACAGTCAGTCTCCCACTACACACCCTGTCCTCCCACTATAGCCCCTATGATGTCACCACAGCACCTGTTCTCGCACAATAGCTACAATTCCCCCACCACAGCCCATGTATCCCCAACACAGTTCCTGTATGCCAACTACAGAAACTAACCCCCCCCCCCCCCCCCACACACACACACACACTACAGCCCCGCCACTAGTTAGGGCACACTTGGGAAATAGTTACCATGAAATGGTAGTTTAGGTTAACTTGAAAAAAAATTATATGGGCTTTACAAAAATGCTTACTTTTAAAGACTAATTTCAATACAATATGGTATCTTTACAAAACAATATGTCAGGAATTTTTTGTAGGAAAACACACAGAGGAAAAATGGACTGCCTTTAAACAAATTTTATAAATGTACATTTTTGATAATATACCAATAAGAAACAAACATAAAAGCTAACCAATCTGACTTAGTAAAAGTGTCAGTCAAGTAATAAATGATAAGAAAAGGTAAATTCAAAACATTTAAATCGGTGGGTCAATAGCATCCTATAACAAATATAACCATGTCAACAGGACTTACAAAAGGGCCATTAGATAGACTAAACTAGAAGATGAAAAACTCATTGCCAAAGAGAGAGAGAGACCATTCCCAAAGTTTAAGTGCATTAATACCAAAACTGTTAAGCGTGAAAGTGTTAGTCCATTGGAATCTGAGATAAGTGTATTTATCAAAAAGGTTTGGTACAAGGCATAAATTCTAAATATGTTTTCTTTCCTTCAGTGCAATATATTAGTAAGTTCAATCACCATCTACATGTTTTTAAAATTAAAATATATATTATTGTATTGTCATATATAATTATCTATTTTACTTGTTCTATTTTCATGCAAGACACTATTTAAATTATACTTCATGCACACATGTTCTTGTGTCATGAGTATCGCCCCCCCCCCCCCCCCCATTTTAATGTCCTCCAGAAACGTTTCTCTCTGCAAATTTTAATCAATGTGTCTGCCAAACTAACTTTTCTAACTCCACTAACTTCTGTCAGATTTTACAATGGATTTATGTTTCTATTTTAATACTAATTTTACAATTATGGTTCTTTAATGACACATTTCTGCACAATATGTTCTCATTTTATGTTTTCTCAGCTCAGACTTTTCATTCTCTTTTTTCCAAGTATGCAAGGAATATATGGAAAATATATTTGATAATATTTAGTCCTTCCCATATTTAGCAATAATACATAAGAAATCATATATTTTAATCAAGTCAATTCTCCCCCACCCACAAAAATATTCCGTAATTCACATACATATCATAGATCTCCACTTTTCACCTAGGGAGGCATGCTCTTAGCTAAAAGGGCTCTTTGAAATTTTCTGTCAGTTCTTATAATGACAAACATTTTATGTTTTTGGATTTAATTTGATATTTTGGTTCTTTTTTACATTAGCTTTTTCTCTTTTCTCTACATAATTACATCTCATTATGTGTGAAAATATTTAATTTTATTAAATCGATTTTTAATTAGGAGAAAAAGGATACAAACTAAAATAATAGCAAGCACATATACAGTTTACAATATAAATGTGGAAATTCACAGATAAAGAGGAGACCAGAAAGGATAAAGCCTTTAAAAGCAGAGCATGTGTGGCGTGATCTCTTTTACTCAATTTCAACTCTTACCTCACCTTTAATTTTTCCTTCTTTTTTTCAAAAAGAAAAAAAGTTAAAATGTTCGAAAATGTTTTGCCAAAAAATGGACTCTGTATTATTAAATAAAAAATAAAAGAAATAGACATACACATGTCATACATATACATATAGACATACACATCTGTACATAGCCCTGCAATTAGGCTAAGAACACTCTGATTGGCTGGTTTAAGCCAATCAGAGTGCTCTTTGTCATTTTACACAGCGTGGGAAAATTCCAAATAACTTTCCCACGCTGTGAAAAAGGACACAGAGCACTGTGATTGGATGGCTTGAAATCCATCCAATCACAGTGCTCTGTGTCATTTTACACAGCGTTGGAAAGTTCTTTGGAACTCTCCCATGCTGTGTAAAATGACACAGAGCACTGTGATTGGATGGCTTGAAATCCATCCAATCACAGTGCTCTGTGTCATTTTACACAGCATGAGAAAATTCCAAAGAAGTTCAATTTTCCCACGCTGTGTAAAATGACACAGAGCACTGTGATTGGATGGATTTCAAGCCATCCAATCACAGTGCTCTGTGTCATTTTACACAGCGTGGGAAAGTTATTTGGAATTTTCCCACGCTGTGTAAAATGACAAAGAACACTCTGATTGGCTTAAACCAGCCAATCAGAGTGTGCTTAGCCTAATTGCAGGGCGTGGCAAGGCTTTATCAGCCTTCCCCCGCCCTGCAGAGCTCAGTCTGCGTGGAGCCCTCCATGGGTGAACATGGATTTTTTTTTTTTATTGCGTCGGTTATTATGGTTTTTTATTTGGCCTTTTTGGGGGCTGAAGAAAGAAGATTTTAGAAGAAAGAAAACATTGAATGGTAAGTTGTTTTCATCTCATTTTTTTTTACAGGTTTTTAGTTAAAGGTCCCCCCCTCATTATTTTTAAGGGTGAGGGGGGTAGGTAGGGAGATATTTTTTTGGGGGGGAGGGGTGACTAGGGTCCCCTCCTTTGTATTTAGGGCCCCCACCCACCGCACAGGGGTGGGGGCCGGGGGGGACAATAGGTCCCCCCTTATTGTTATTTTTAGGGCCCCCACCCGCCGCTCAGGGGTGGGGGTAGGGGGGACAGTAGGTCCCCCCTATTGTTAATTTTAGGGCCCCCACCCGCCGCTCAGGGGTGGGGGCTGGGGGGGACAGTAGGTCCCCCCTATTGTTAATTTTAGGGCCCCCATCCGCCGCTCAGGGGTGGGGGCTGGGGGGGACAGTAGGTCCCCCCTTATTGTTATTTTTAGGCCCCCACCCGCCGCACAGGGGTGGGGGCTGGAGAGGGGGAGGACAGTAGGTCCCCCCCTCATTATCTTCATGGCCCCCACCCGCTGCCCAGGGTTGGTGGCCAGGGGTGGGGGAGGAGAGCAGGTCTCCCCCCCCCCCTTCAACCACTATTGTGGCCAGAAAGAGTCCCTGTGGGTCCTCCTCTTCGGTCTTTAGCTGTCAGCTCAAGCCACTCCCACAGCAGAGCTGACAGCCTCAGCACACAAAGCGCGTTCACGGTGCTTTGTGTGCTGATAGCCCGTCTGAAGTATTCACCCATGCGTGAATATGTCAGACGTGAATGAGGCCTTTTTAGGGCCTCTGAACTCGGAAGTCCCTCTGGTGGCTGTCTGATTGACTGCAACAAGAGGTGTTCCAAGCTTCCAATGTAAACACTGCATTTTCTCAGAAAATACAGTGCTTACAAGAAAAAGGCTGCAGGGAGCTGTAGCACTCACCTGAACAACCTCATTAAGGTGAAGTTTTTCAGGTGATACAACGCTCAATTTCCACTTGCATTTTTTTCTAACAGATCTTTAGGGTAGTGTTAATTTTTTTTTTATTTAAAACATGTACCTGTTCCCTAAAATCTTTTCTTTTGGAGCAATGTCTAGACAGTCTCATTTGTTGGCACTATGAAATGTTCTGTAGCCATTTTTTGGTTGTAGCAACTGGAGAATGTAATAAAACTTTCTGTTAGTTTAAAAAAGTATCATTGAATAATAATCCATTTTCTATAAACAATGCGAGAACTAAAAAATGAATCTGTTTATCTCTTCGGTAAAACTGAGGCCATATTGTTAAAATGTACATATTCAATTTAAGACTCTTCCCACCATCCCAGAAAATGAGGACATCACCAATGTACCTTCTCCATAGCACCAGGTTTGCTTTAAAGGGATTCTCTTGCCAGATGTACTTTGATTCCCATTCTGCTACAAATATCCTGCATATCTGTAGGTAGTGGGTGTTCTCAAATCAGAATGCATTTTTAAATCAATACTTTTTTAAAATATACTCTATTAGCATCCTGAACATTACATCATCATTATCTAAAACCTCTTTTATTGCACTTATTCCTTTCTTATGATCAATTACCATATAAAGGGATGTAACATCTATGGTTGCCAATAGATACCCATCTTGCCTTTTCGGTCCCTCTACTTTTCTATTAATCTGCAAGGAATCCTTTGTGTTAGAGGAAACTTTTGTTACATACTTTTGCAGGTAAAAATCGACATACCACACTAATATACTCATCAGAGACCCAATCCCACTTACATTTGATCTACCTGTTGGGATCTCGAGATTTTTATGTATTTTGGGCAAATGAAGAAAGATGGGATGTTTCACAGATAGGATCAAACTCTGCCTTATTAATGATTTTATTATTAAGAGCCTCATTTAAAATAATGTAAAGTTGTTGGCAGTCTGCACTAATGCTAACATTGGTATGAGGGTTTAGACTTCTGAGCATAAAGTGTCTGCATTTGCAGATGACCTTTTACTTTCTCTGGCTAATCCGGGATTCTCTCTTCCAACCTTATTACTTGAATTAGAACTCTTTTGCTCTTTATCTGGCTTTAAGGTGAATTACGATAAGAGGGAAATTTCTAATCTCACAGTACCCACTCTTAAAATCCCCACAGGTGACCACTCTTAAAATGGCTTTCCTATTCCCCTGGGCACTTAAGGCTATCACCTGCCTGGCAGTTCGAGTGACTGACAATCCAACCACAGCTATATGACTTGAGTTTTCCACCCCTCCTGGTCAACATTTGCAGGATTAGAAAAAATGGAATCTCTCTCTATTTAATTTATTAGGTAGAATACAATTACTTAAAATTCATGTTCTTCCATGTTGCCTGTATTTGTTGCAGACAGTACCAATTAACATCCCATCCATGGTCATCAACTCGGTCTGGGCCACCTTTGTGCAATTTATATGGACCAACAAACAACATCGTGTTTGTTATGCTATATTAACTAGGTCTAGACAGAAGGTTGAATATGCCAGACATATACCCCTATTATGTAGCAATCATGATGACCATGATGAGTTGTACTTTTAATCAAGAAACAATACCTCAAAACAATGGTTGGCAATGGAGCGCTTCTACCTCCATGTCCTTTTGAGCTTCCTTATTCTCATCCCACTTTAACCTCAACTCTCAACATTTGGCACAAGCATAAGGTGACTCTGGACTTATCCAACCATACATCATTTCTTTTCCCAGTCACATGCAATCCTCTTTAAACCTGGCCTCCATGGCCTTTTCCCTCTTCTACCACATACAGAACATGATGTTAAACTAACACTAACCTGTGCCAAACTTTCTCCATTCTATTTTTTCAATATTAACAATTAAGTCACTTCCTGCAACCACTTATCAAGAAGCTCCTTCCTGATGTCAGCTATATGAAACTATATGCATGGCTCTTACAACAATTATTAAACATATATCCATTATTTGTGGTGTTATATAGGACACTGTGGTTCATGACCTATGCCACTTTACCAGTATCTGGTCTACATATCTGGACATTTCCTTAGCAGAGAATGAATGATCAAAATATTTCTCTCACCTCCTTTTATCCATTACTGGTATTTCATCACACGGCAGTACAGACATCCCAGTACCTCCACTTATTGATGCCCCACCTGCTTAATGCAGCTAAAGCACTGATCCCTGCTCACAGGACGTCCACCTAGGCACTGTCCATTAAAGACAAAGAGAAAGATACATGTGCTCTGGCCCAAATCCCTACGTACATTTCAACAACATAAAGGCTCTTTAGTTTCATTCCAATGGCCATTTGAATATAAGCTCACCTGCCACGTCAAGGCAAGCCCCAAAAGGTGAGTCCTACACTAGCCATTAGATTTGCTGATATCAGCCAATAATCTCCAATAAGACAGGAAGGGGTATTTTATAAACTCTTTCACATTTAACCCTTTACAGGGCTTCTACACATATAATAAACTTTGCTGGTATCAGACAAAGGCAAACTCTCTAATGAGACATGAAGGGGTGTTTTATAAAGACATGAAGGGGTGTTTTATTTAGTGTAGTATGTCTGGTACTGATGATAACTATGAAAAGAGATACACTTACAGTGTAGAGAACAATCAGTTAGCTCTATTTAAATAAAATGTATCCTTCCATTTGCATTTACACTTAGTCCTCCTTTAAATTTAAATCAAATATCACCCGAATTCATACTGAGATGCGCCTAGCCAATTTTCACAGTGAGTTTTATAATTCAGAAATCAGCTCTAGCTCCATATTATTGGAGTCTCTGCTCCATTATTCTATAGCCCTGGCTACCTTCTCCTATGGGCCCTCTTGTTCTCCTGTACATAATTCCCTATCTTTTTTATTTGGTTTATAGTCACAGTCATGTGACTCTGACCATGCAGGCATTTTATTACTCCTCCTGCACTTTCCAAATTACACTACTATGTGTTTTGATAATTATTTATGTAACTTTTTTTTTCACAATCACGAGACTACAATGTAATTTTACAGTGAAATTTGAATTTGCTTGTGCTATGTAAATAGTCTGTGTCCATGAATCTGAAACACTTTGATAAATCCCTGTTAAGTGGTGAAATGCATCAGAATTATACTATTACACTTTGTTTTATTGTTTTTACTACTTTTATATATTTATTACTACCCTAATATAATAACCATAATTAATTTTCATTAATTATACTTTAAAATATTTTCTAGGTCCCTGGGTCATCCTGTTTTACGACATCTAGACTTCAAATTCCTAGATGGTGCATGTTCTACCTATACATTGTGCATTGAGCAAAACCATTCTCTTGATCTATATCAGCAAGTACATTTTCATTTAATCTGCACTCTACAGAGCACTGTATATTTTATTTCTGTTCTTATCCACATAAATCCTCGGTGAGGACTTCAACCATTAATTTATCCAAGAGTGGGGATTATACCACTCCACGCTATCCACTGGGAGTCAGTGGAAATGTCACATTTAGCAAGTGCGGAGTATCACTGTGCAGGGGCACCGCTGATTGGCCGAGATTGGTCACCTGATGCTCTCAGTCAATCAATAACTCCCCATTCATAAAACTGGCTATGAAAAACTTTTTCCAAGCCAGTTTTATGAATGGGCAGTCACTGATTGGCTGAGAGCGGGTAGCTAATGCTCTCTGCCAATCAGTGGTGCCCATGCCCTGAAAGTGAAATGTTAGATGCCAGATGCCTCATGGGTAGAAATGGGTACTTAAGGGGGGCGTGGCCTGACCAGGGATCGAGCTGGACGTGGCTGTGTAGAGCTCCTGCCCCAAAGCACAATTTACAGCATACTTTAGCAGTATTCTAGACCCAAATTGACACCTTTTGCCAAGCATGGACAAAAAGAACTCTAAAAAACAGCCCAGGAGGGGGACCGAGGGAGGTACGACGGTCCTGGACCTGATGACGGCTCATAAGACCGGGCCTCCGGATCCCCAAGATGGCGCCGGACGGAGCCCTTCGCCCCGACCATCCTCACCACACGAGGCGCTGGGAGATAGCAGGAAAAAGAGCGAAACATCACAAATCCTGGAGCGCCTCGACGGAGTCCAGACTTACCTGGCTGGCGAAATAGTGAACGCCACAGAGGTGCTCCGTGGCGAGATCGCGGCCCTGGGCACACGCACCGCCCGACCCGAGGAGCGGATGGAGGCCACAACCAAGGCCCATAATGCGGCGGTAGCCCATCTTAATGGCCTGGCGGCCCGAGTGACTGACACAGAGCTGGCTATCCAAGATATGTCCAATAGGTCAAGGAGAAATAATCTCTGTGTACGTGGCCTGCCGGAGGGCGAAAAGGAGGGCATGCTACCAGTGATACTCATGGCGCTATTTAGACCTCTTTTGCCGGATCTCCCTGAAGACAGGTGGCACATGGAGAGGGCCCATCGAGCCCTCCGAACGAGAAGGGTTGACACCAACTCCCCTCGGGATGTCATCGTCCGGTTCCTTTTCTTCCAGACGAAGGAAGCATTGCTGCGCAAAAGCAGAGAGGCCAAGATTATGCACGAAGGAAAGGAAATCCAGGTGTATCAAGATTTAGCCCCCAGCACGCTGCAGAGGAGACGGGAGTGGAGGCCCGTTACGGAAGCCCTGCGGGGAGCAAACGTACAGTATGCATGGGGGTTCCCATTTCGCCTTATGGCCTTTAGAGGGGGAAGACCCTTACCCTGACACCTACCGGAGACCCGAGAGCTTTCCTGGATGCCCTGGGTGTAGCTGCACGAGGAGACCTGCCTGATATGAGGCCTGCGCACCGGGATCTGGACTTTCTTCCGATCGAATGGCAGGAGGTGGGAGCATGTCGGCGCTGACTTCGGAGGCCGGTATAGTATGTTGGCCCAGAGTTAACTTTCTTTCTGTGAGGCAGAGGCTCAGTGGGGGGGGACCGGGACTGTGTTTGGGTGGGTTTTTTAGGGCCTGTTGAGCCCGAGCATCCCTGACCCCTGGTCTCTGGGGCCTAGAGTTGAGAGCGGGGGGCTCCTAGTGATTTTGGGGAGGGAGCTCTGGGCATGATGCCACGGCCTTCCAGGCAAATGGCGCTGGGACTGGGGTCTGTTTCCCATATTTGTCCGGCTGCTCTGCTAAGGTGTGTGAGAGGAGGCTTGGAACATCGCAGCAAGGAGCCACGGCCTATTACTTACAGGCCAAGGGGGGGCTTGAAAGTTGCAGGACTGCTACGAACACTATGGGCTGGTGGAGGCTATGGTCGCCCATGCGGCCCTCGGGCCTGATTCACCTTGTTTAGAATTTTATAGTTTTCTATCTCTGTGGTTTGTCTTATGCACGGGGGCTGGGGCACGGGTGTCTCCTACTGCCTTAGGGGGACCGACATACTTCTACTCAACCCTGTGCAGATTAATCTTTCTCCGATCTCGGATTACAATCCGGGGTATATGCTATGTTGCGATAGGGGTGCATGTGGAGCAATCATACTGCCGGTAATAATGAGATAAAGGGACGGGTAATGGAATACAACCATAGTCACCTCCTGATGACGTTCATAAGCACATGCAGGAGTTTTTCACATTACTACAAACATGTAATTTACAAAGCGCACATCACAACATAGGGGACACAGGTACAATCACCTGTAAAGGGGGGAACAAAAACAGATAAACATTTTTTCTATTGTTTTTTTAGAATTAATTACACATAAAGTTTTACCTCACGTAACATAAAATAAAAAAGATGGGGAACAACAAAATGTAAACCCTCTTCCATTGTGTGTTTAGACCTAGCGACAAATAAAGTTTTTGTCTCACGTTAAAAAAAAAAAAAAGGAGAAAACAAACAAAAACTAGAAAAATGTAAAATGTACACATAGGGGATAACGAATTAAATTTAAAACCGCAACAACTAAGAAGGTACGTGAAAACTAAAAAGATTCCATCACAAGAGGGAGGAGGACTGCATACCAACATCGCAAGGCAAGGAATAGGCTGGGGGTGGTTTGGGAATACAGGGGGTCATAGGTCGGAGGAGGCAGGGGGATGGTCCTGTTTGGGGATAGGAGATCCCAGGTCTTACAGTCATACAACTGTTTAAGGTTACTTTTTTGAAAGAAGATTTCGTCTAAGGCAAAGGAAAGGTTTTTTTACTGTAAGAACAATCAGGATGTGGAATTCTCTGCCTGAAGAAGTGGTTTTATCAGAGTCCATACAGATGTTCAAACAGCTACTAGATGCATACTTGCAAAGACAGAATATTCAAGGATATAATCTTTCAATGTAGGGTAATAACTGCTTGATTCAAGGATAAATCTGACTGCCATTCTGGGGTCAAGAAGGAATTTTTTGTCCTAGCTTGTTGCAAAATTGTGCTTCAAACTGGGTTTTTTTTTTTCTTTTGGATCAACAGCAAAAAACAGGTGTGAGGAAGGCTGAACTTGATGGACGCAAGTCTCTTTTCAGCTATCTAACTATGTAACTATGTATAATGAAATGTTATGTTGTAAAGTTACTAAATGCTTACACACTATGTTTTTTCGCTGTGGCGAGGCCTTAGGGCGTGCGGACACTCTATACAGTGGCCTAGCAGCGCGTACCAGAGGGCAATTTTCTTGCCATGCTGTATTTTATGATGTCTAGATACAATTTATGTAAACACCATTGTGCTGAGGGGGATGGGCTCGTGAACCCGCATTTCTCTCCAGTGCTGGACGCGGTTGGGATGCGGGGTCTTGACCCCACAGACGCCTGGCGGAGAGTAAGACCAGGCAACCTTGGTGGAGCGCGAGATGTGCACCACCTTTTCTTAGGTGATTCTATTTTCTTCTTCTTGTCTCTCTTTTATTCTTTCTTTCTCTCCCCCCCCCCTTCCTAAATCTCATTTTCTTGCTTTTTCCCTGTTCTACCCTGGGGGCGTGGCGGCGGAGTCAGATGGTGGGAGCGCGGAGGGGACAGAGGTGGGCGTGCACTGCAGCAGACCGAGTGGTTTGGACTAATGGCAGTTAAAATTTCTTCCCTGTATGTTAAAGGGCTTAACTCCCCGACTAAACGGAGATTATTATTCAGAGAAATAAAAAGAATGAGGACCGACATAGCTTTTATTCAGGAAACGCATCTTCCCCGACAGGCTAAATTTAAACTGAAAGATCACACTTACAGCTCGACCTATGAAGCCAGGGCATTATGTAAACGCAATGGAGTGGCGATACTGATACGGAATAGCTGCCCCCTTAGAGTAGTAGCCACTGAATCCGACTCGGAGGGTCGATATGTGATAGTTTCGGGCACCATGCTCTCCCACCATATCCATTTAATTAATATATACGCGCCAAACCGCCCAGAGACAGCTTTCTGGGAATCGCTGCAGGCCAAACTTCGGACACTACCCCATGGGATGGTGATTGTAGGGGGTGACATGAACGCGACGCCTAGTCCAGCAGTTGACAGAAAGATGGACAGTGGCATGCACAGGTCCCAGGGGAGGGGGAGCCAGGACAGACTGCTGCAGGACTTCATTGCGGGTTCGGGGTTGGTGGACGTGTGGAGAGCACATCATCCAAGTACGAAGGATTACACCTTCTTTTCGGCCCCACATGGGTCGTATTCTAGGATCTACATGTTCCTGGTTAATTCCGGGTGCCTACCAAAGATACTTGGCACGGACATCGGGACCATCTCCTGGTCGGATCATGCCGACATATCACTAACCCTGGGGAAGCTATGCGAAGCGACCCCATGGACGTGGCGACTTAACGCCTCCTTACTGAAAGACCAAGATATAGCAGACCAGGTTAGGGCGGAGCTTGAACAATTTTTCGAGACCAACACAACCCCTGATGTGACACTAGCAACCGTGTGGGCAGCCCACAAAACAGTGATAAGAGGCACGCTCATAAAAATAGCAACGGCCAGAAAGAAATTGAAATTTCAGAGGCTGGAGGGCCTCCTGAGAGACCTTAAAAGGGTGGAACAACAAAACCAGGGTAACCCGACGGATCGCACCGCGGAGCGTCTACGGGAGGTACGGTTGGCAATACGCCAGCTGCTTCTCGACGATACGGCCAGATCCCTTATGTGGTCTAGAAGGAATTTCTACGAACATGCAAATAAAATGGACACTCTTTTGGCTAGGGTCCTGAAACCCAGACACCACGGGGGACACATTACGTCCATAAGACACAAAGATGGCTCGATTAAATCTAGTCCACGAGATATCGCGGAAGTCTTCACGGACTATTACAAATCCCTGTACAATCACTCCCCGGGGTCCGAGACGCGGAAAGAGGGGGACGAGGCGCTGACGCAGTGATTTCTGGCAGACTTAGGGCTACCTAAACTAGACCAAGCTGCTGCGGACGTACTAGCGGCAGAAATCACAAATGAGGAGGTAGCGCAGGCTATAGCCGCCCTGAAAGGGAAGAAGGCTCCGGGACCTGACGGGTTCGACGGGAGCTACTATAAGGAATCCCGGGAGGAGCTGACTCCCCACTTAACGGCTCTTTTCAACGAATTTAGATCGGGGGGCACCCCAGATTTGGATATGTCACTAGCGACCATTGTTTTAATACCAAAACCGGACAAGGACCCGGCCCTCCCGAGTAGCTACAGGCCTAATTCCCTTATTAACCACGATATGAAGATTTTAGCAAAAATTCAGGCGACTAGACTGAACCCCTATTTGACCACTTTGGTGGATGCAGATCAAGTGGGATTCGTGCAAAACAGACAATTGTTCGAGAACACCCGTAGGAACATTGACATCATTTGGAAACAGAAAGTTACGCGCACCAAAACTATGCTAGTATCTTTGGACGCTGAAAAAGCGTTTGACAGGGTCACATGGACGTACCTATTCACGCTACTAGCTCATATTGGTTTCCCCGACCAAGTGATGACCCTGATCAAAGCCATGTATAGCGATGTGCGAGCGCAAGTAAAAATTTCAGGAGCCCCGCTGACCCCTTTCAGGCTGTATAATGGCACCAGACAGGGCTGCCCGTTGTCCCCACTCCTATTTGTTCTCTCTTTAGAACCGCTGCTCCAGGCCCTCAGGACACACCCGAATATCCAGGGGGTTCGAGTGGGGGCAGGGAATTCATAGTATCGGCATATGCGGATGATGTGCTCTTGACGCTCACTGACCCCATCAACTCGCTGCGGGCCTTGCAAAGGGTCCTGGAGGACTTCGGAGCTGTGTCAGGCTACAAAGCCAACATGTCCAAGTCTAGCGCCCTTCCTATTGCGATCTCAGAAGTAGAGTTGGATGCTCTTCAGAGGGAACACCACATACACATAGAGCGACAGTCGATTAAATATTTAGGCATTAAATTGACGGCAGACCCAGACCACCTTATGCAACAAAACTACACACCACTCATAAAACAACTCATTAGGGAACTGGAGGCATGGAATGAAAAGCCCATCTCTTGGATAGGGAGAATACATGCGGTCAAAATGAATATACTACCTAGGATTCTATTCTTTTTTCAATCTCTGCCCATACATCTCTCCAAGTCGCACCTTGCGCCCCTGCAGCAGGCGATAGGGAATTTTGTGTGGCAAAATAAACGTCACAGAATTTCGAGACACACCCTATATAGGCCAAAGAATAGGGGAGGCCTGGGTCTACCTAACTTATATGGCTATTACTTGGTGACACAATTATCGCAGATAGTTTTATGGCACTCTCCGCCTGGAGAGCGGAAGTGGGTAGACCTGGAGTCACTGATGGTGGGGGCAGATATACCGCAGCTACTAATTTGGGTTCCCAAAGATAAAAGACCAATTATTAGGGCTACGTGCCCAGCTATATTGAATTCTATGCACGTATGGGATAGGACCCAGCAGAGGTATGGATTGGCGTCAACCCCGTCTCCGCTGATGCCTTATTTGCGAAATAGGGCATTCCCGCCGGGTATGTCGGCAAGGAATTTTAGGAATCTGGAACGCATAGGCCTGCAGCGCATTCACCAATTAGTGCAGGGCTCGGAAGTGATAGCTTTTGCCAACCTACAACAAAGGAGTCACCTCACACCTGCAGACTTCTTTAGATACCTTCAAATAAGGGATTTTGTGAGACTCCCGTGGGTCCGAACTGCGGCCCAAACACCCATGACTTTTTTTGAACGAATATGCCTTCGAGACCATATGCCTACGGGTCTGATAACCCAGTTTTATGCTCACCTCTGCTCTGTGTCCACGGTTGAGGGCGACATGGCCTATACTGATCAGTGGGAGAGGGACTTAGGGGAGCACCTAGAGGGGGTGGAATGGCAGGAGATCTGGAAAGCCAATCATAGCTCTTCTGTGTGCGTAACGATACAGGAGCAAGCAGTCAAGACAATGTTTCGCTGGTATACAACCCCTGTAAAGCTATGCCACATGAAAAAGTGCCCTACAGATTTCTGCTGGAGAGGTTGTGGGATGAAAGGGACCTATATCCACATGTGGTGGGAATGCCCCCTGATGGTACGCTTTTGGCAACAGGTTAGAGATATGATGGCCCAGGTATTTTTCAGACCCCCTCCCCTGGACCCGTGGCTTTACCTGCTCAGTAGAACGGTAGAAGGGTGGACGAGACGTGAACAAAAACTCATTCATAAATTTACGCTGGCAGCCAGGAGAGCAGTGGCAGCTGACTGGCTTAAACAGACCACGCCGGCCATAGCGGGGGTAATTAATAGAATAAGAGAGGTATACGTGATGGACGACCTGACGGCACGGGTCAGAGGAACACAGATACAATTCCAAAAAATTTGGGCGCCCTGGGAAAATAGCCCCTTGAGTTAGGACTAGCAGCGATACCGAGAACTGATACTTATTTAGACGGACGAATGAGGGTCCCTGATGACTCCCTCCCCGCCCCGCCCCCCACCCTACCCCTTTCTCTTTGATCTCTCTCTTTTCTCTCTTTCTTGGCCTTTTTCTTCTTTCTCTTTTTAATTTTGTAAATATGGTTAGCATATATTTGCCAGAGGCTGTTGGGAGAGAGCTCCCGAGAGATGTAGCCACTACAGTTGTGCCCGCGGGCTAGGCCCTATAGAGAGCCCCGCTTACCACAGGGGCCTCCTCGCTGGGGGAGGGCACGCGCTACTGCTGCTCTTATGCCCATATGCACTGTAGATGCATGATATACCTCAGACTTCATGTAGCGTTCTGATTATTTCTGCAAAACCGCGGAACCCGAGCTGACAAACGGCTGCTGGCATCACCAACCAGTTCTCGGGAGATCACTACAACAGCCTCAGATACGAGAGTGGGTTGTCATTGACCACCTTTATAGCTCATGTTTACAGATCTAGTTATGTTAATGCTACCTGTGTATGCTAGGGGAGTCGCCCTTGGTCTGCCGATACGAAACACTAACTGCATAAATAAAAAAAGGGGCAGGTCGGCCAGGAAGACTCAATTACAGAAGGTCATACTTACCCGCTGTCTATGCTTTTTCTTTCACCAAAATATAAAATTGTGCAATATGTTTTCTATGCCATATATACATTGTTTTGACTGTTGCCGCCTACGTCAGCTGTCGTGGCTGCGTAGGCTCGTTGTTATGTCATGCACAACTAAAAATAAAGAATTTAAAAAAAAAAAAGAAATGGGTACTTAAGGCAACTTTGGGGTTAAACCATTCGAAAATGGTTTAACCCCTTGAGGTAAGTGCACCGGGAGCCTCCTGGCATCATAGCAAATTCATGTAGATGATGTTATTATGGTGCCTGGAGTGTTCCTTTAAGTAATATAGGGAACTGTCGCATTATTCAATATTTACACACTGACTACTTGTTTTGATTTCTAACTTTGAGCCACCTCATGTCTGTTGAGATGTACTACAGCTATATAGGTTAATCGGCTACTTATTTCAGATCTTGTGAGAGCCACCTGGTGGCAGATTTACAATCTACAGCATTCATGTAGACAGACTGAGAGTAACTTTTCATTAGACTGTCCAGCTACATTCTGGTATTTGAGACCTTCCTCAGTCCCGTCAAAGTGGGTTTTTTTTCACATTAATAATTTGGAGTAGGTGCCCTACTACTGTGGAATTACACAGGATTTCCACAAGGTAGGCTGATTCATTAAACACACACATATATATATATATATATATATATATATAGTATCCAGTTGTACCCAGCACACACACTCATAGATTGTCAAAAAATGCCGGGTGCATCTTAGCCATAGCCAAAAACATATAAAATAATCTCAAAAATAAAGGCTTGCACTCACGGTCTGTTGTAAGGATTAAAACACTTCTTCTTTATTCCATATTATTAAAATATAGTTGCTGTCATCTTTGTCGACGTTTCAGCCACATCAGTGGCTTTCATCAGGACCAACTCAGCTCACAAAACTATTACATATACAAAAAGCCACTTATTTATAGCTAAACAGACTTCTAAGACAAATTAAAAACACTTACCACCTGTGTATTCAGGCGCCCGGCGTCTCTCACTTCCGTGTGCGCATGTGCGAACATGCCGAAACCGGAAGTAGCGTGTACGCGTCATTGTGCCGTTGCCGGGGTAACCCGTAATGTAAACAAGCCACCCGGCAACGAAACACTCCTACACACTGCCCGGGCGCCTGTTAGGTGAATTCAACAGATAAAAATCATTTGTACATATCTTACTAATCCCCCTGCAGCACGAACTTTATGTGGCTAACTGATACCATGTCATCTCGGACATCTTTTAATATGTCAGCTGCTCACTCTCACTTTCAAAATTCAGAGGATTTGAGTTTCTCTCCATACTATATTATAATGGTATCTTAATAGGAGTAAGTATTAGTGAGGTTCCAACATGTTCTAAAAAATAGGATTGGACCGCCTTCAAAGACATTTTTAAAGATATATCACACTTCTTAACTATATTAGTAATCTCTCTCTAATTTCTTAAAGGGGACAATGCCTTTCCTATTGTATATTAAAGCACTTATTCACAATTTTACAACTATAAGCTTTCAAGGTGCTAAACATTATGTTTAAAGTGATACTCAGTGCCTACTTATGCAAATGTTTACTTTAGACAGTGTAGTGATACTTGTCAGTAATATATAAATTGTTAAAGTGATACTATGTTGCATTTATGTACAATAAAGTGCTGTCGTTAAAAATTAAAGTGGTACTCTGTGCTGTTTATGTACATTTTAAAGTGATACTCCTTGCGTTTATGTACATTAAAGTGCTCACTGTTACTTATTTAAATGATGCCATGTGTTATTTATTTGTGATTCATTAAAGTGATACTGATTGCATTTTATGTACAATAAAGTGCTCACCTAGATTAATAAAGTGATACTTTGTGCTGCTTACGTACATTTTTAAAGTGATACTTCTTGCATTTATATACATTAAAGTGCTTATGGTTAAAAATTAAAGTGATACAATGTGCTATCTATTTACAGATACTAAAATGATACGGCTTTCCCTTTTCCTAAAGTATATTGGGTTAAGTCGGATCTCCTTACTCTCTCATTTAATACCTAGTAGGTCATATATATAAAGACCTATGTTGTGCTGCTATGGGGGATAATTCTACTTTTAAAACAAAACTTTGCTCAAGAGGATTGACATATAGTTTAAATCAAATGAAAGGGGCATATGATAACTGCTCATTTAAACCCCTGGGTGCAACTGTGTCCAGTTCAAAAATCCAGAACGCCTCCCTGCGTAGTAATATGTTGCCTCTATTCCCACCTCTTCTTGGGAGTGGAACATGGTCAATTGCCACAAATTTTAGAGTGGCCAAAGAGTGTTTGTATTCCAAGAAATGCTTCGCAACCGGTTTGTCTGTGACTCCATCCCTGAATGCCGTTCTGATGTTGGACCTGTGTCCCCTGATCCGTTCGCACATTTGTGTTTCCGTCTTACCGACGTAACATAAGCCACAAGGACATGATAATTTATATATGATATACGTAGATTTGCATGTAATTGTATATCTTATCCTGTAGACCTTGTTTCTATGTGGATGAGAGAATGTGCGTGCTGGCACCATATGGCCGCACGTCACACATCCTAAGCATCGTACACATCCTCGTATCTGTGACGACTGGGGTTTGATGTAACTTTCAACTGGATCCGTTTTTATTAACATGTCTTTTAAATTTCTGTTCCGGCGAAAACAAATTCTTGGGGGTTCTCTAAATTCTTTGGGTAATGAGTCTTCATGTGACAACATATTCCAGTTTTTCTTAATAACCTTGGATACTTTATGAGCTTGGTTATGAAACGTGATGGGAAAAACCAGTGCTGGTTTCCTTGAGGTGTCCTGTGGCTTGGTTGCTTTCTCTTGTGCTTTTTCCAATGCTGCTTCTAGGACCGTACTCCCATATCCACGTTCCACAAATTTAATTCTCATCTGTTCCAATTGTTGTTGTCTAACATCATCTTTCGAATTGTTCCTCATTACTCTGAGAAACTGGGCTTGAGGGATGGAGTTCTTCAAGTTTCTCGGATGAGCACTCGTATAATGTAAGATCGTGTTCCGATCCGTGGGTTTCGTATAAAGAGAAAACTCAACTTTCTTATTTATTACAGACAGTTCCACATCCAAAAAATGGACTTTTTCTGTGCTTATCTCCGCTGTCATCCTTACTGGTGTGGGTAACTCATTGATGGATTCAACCATCTGCTTGGCTTGTTCCATGGTACCACTCCATAGTATTAATACATCATCGATAAAGCGGAAGTATCTTATAATATTATGGCCATAGGGTTTCAGTATATGCTCTTCCTCAAACACATACATGTATGTATTGGCATACATGGGCGCCATCGGGGCCCCCATCGATGTGCCTGAGATCTGCATGTACCATTGTTGTTCGAACCTGAAGTAATTATTTTTCAGTACAGGAGCAGAGGCAGAGGCGGAAACGATATAGAACAAGGAGAGGCCACAAGGGGAAGAGCCAATGTCCGTGGGAGACCCCCACTGAGACGCTAGTACCGGTATTTAATTTATCCCAGAGAACATTACTTAAAGAAGAAATTGAGATCCTACAATTAGGACTATCATTTGTTCCTGGGACTAGTCCAAATTTATTCACCTGGAATGTGGAACTATACAACTTTGGAAGAACGATGCGTTTAAAAGACCACTTCAATAAACCTTCAACAAACCCACCGAACCCAGAACAGGCAATTACAAGATTTAGACCAAAATCTTACTTTGATCCTCAAAGTAACAGAGCAAGTATCAAAACTTTTTTATCCACTGTTCAGGCAGAATCTGCTAAAGCATTACAACAAACAGGTCAGATACGGAGTAATCTAAGTAAAAAACAATATGCTCTTATCAAGAAATTGGCACAGGATACATCTTTCATTATACGCCCCGCAGATAAGGATGGTGGTATAGTCATAATGGACTATGCTAAATACGCTGATGAAATCAGAAGACAACTCATGGATGAAAATACTTATCAAGTACTTGAAGGGGATCCTACCATCACGATACAGGCAAGAATAGAGGACATATTAAGCATGGGAGTAAGAGCTAATTATATAGACTTGAATTTGTATGCATACCTTATTCAAAAATCTCCCAGAACACCGGTGATGTATACGATACCAAAAATACATAAAGACCAAACCGCACCACCAGGAAGACCTATAGTTTCGGCGGTGGGCGGAGTTCTTGAACCACTGGGGAAGTGGTTGGACGCACAATTCAAGGAAACAGTTCTTAACCTACATACATGCATAAAGGATACCCCTTCATTTCTACAAGCATTACGACTCCTTCATATCGAGGTACAAAATCCAATCCTGATCACTATGGATGTAAGTAGCCTCTATACCATCATCCCGCATGATGATGGTATAGAGGCTATGAGAAAAGTCCTGTGTGCCTCAGCTACATACAATGGCCCACCGATCGAGTTTACCCTGGAGATCCTGGAAACAGTACTGAAAAATAATTACTTCAGGTTCGAACAACAATGGTACATGCAGATCTCAGGCACATCGATGGGGGCCCCGATGGCGCCCATGTATGCCAATACATACATGTATGTGTTTGAGGAAGAGCATATACTGAAACCCTATGGCCATAATATTATAAGATACTTCCGCTTTATCGATGATGTATTAATACTATGGAGTGGTACCATGGAACAAGCCAAGCAGATGGTTGAATCCATCAATGAGTTACCCACACCAGTAAGGATGACAGCGGAGATAAGCACAGAAAAAGTCCATTTTTTGGATGTGGAACTGTCTGTAATAAATTAGAAAGTTGAGTTTTCTCTTTATACGAAACCCACGGATCGGAACACGATCTTACATTATACGAGTGCTCATCCGAGAAACTTGAAGAACTCCATCCCTCAAGCCCAGTTTCTCAGAATAATGAGGAACAATTCGAAAGATGATGTTAGACAACAACAATTGGAACAGATGAGAGTTAAATTTGTGGAACGTGGATATGGGAGTACGGTCCTAGAAGCAGCATTGGAAAAAGCACAAGAGAAAGCAACCAAGCCACAGGACACCTCAAGGAAACCAGCACTGGTTTTTCCCATCACGTTTCATAACCAAGCTCATAAAGTATCCAAGGTTATTAAGAAAAACTGGAATATGTTGTCACATGAAGACTCATTACCCAAAGAATTTAGAGAACCCCCAAGAATTTGTTTTCGCCGGAACAGAAATGTAAAAGACATGTTAATAAAAACGGATCCAGTTGAAAGTTACATCAAACCCCAGTCGTCACAGATACGAGGATGTGTACGATGCTTAGGATGTGTGACGTGCGGCCATATGGTGCCAGCACGCACATTCTCTCATCCACATAGAAACAAGGTCTACAGGATAAGATATACAATTACATGCAAATCTACGTATATCATATATAAATTATCATGTCCTTGTGGCTTATGTTACGTCGGTAAGACGGAAACACAAATGTGCGAACGGATCAGGGGACACAGGTCCAACATCAGAACGGCATTCAGGGATGGAGTCACAGACAAACCGGTTGCGAAGCATTTCTTGGAATACAAACACTCTTTGGCCACTCTAAAATTTGTGGCAATTGACCATGTTCCACTCCCAAGAAGAGGTGGGAATAGAGGCAACATATTACTACGCAGGGAGGCGTTCTGGATTTTTGAACTGGACACAGTTGCACCCAGGGGTTTAAATGAGCAGTTATCATATGCCCCTTTCATTTGATTTAAACTATATGTCAATCCTCTTGAGCAAAGTTTTGTTTTAAAAGTAGAATTATCCCCCATAGCAGCACAACATAGGTCTTTATATATATGACCTACTAGGTATTAAATGAGAGAGTAAGGAGATCCGACTTAACCCAATATACTTTAGGAAAAGGGAAAGCCGTATCATCTTAGTATCTGTAAATAGATAGCACATTGTATCACTTTAATTTTTAACCATAAGCACTTTAATGTATATAAATGCAAGAAGTATCACTTTAAAAATGTACGTAAGCAGCACAAAGTATCACTTTAATAATCTAGGTGAGCACTTTATTGTACATAAAATGCAATCAGTATCACTTTAATGAATCACAAATAAATAACACATGGCATCATTTAAATAAGTAACAGTGAGCACTTTAATGTACATAAACGCAAGGAGTATCACTTTAAAATGTACATAAACAGCACAGAGTACCACTTTAATTTTTAACGACAGCACTTTATTGTACATAAATGCAACATAGTATCACTTTAACAATTTATATATTACTGACAAGTATCACTACACTGTCTAAAGTAAACATTTGCATAAGTAGGCACTGAGTATCACTTTAAACATAATGTTTAGCACCTTGAAAGCTTATAGTTGTAAAATTGTGAATAAGTGCTTTAATATACAATAGGAAAGGCATTGTCCCCTTTAAGAAATTAGAGAGAGATTACTAATATAGTTAAGAAGTGTGATATATCTTTAAAAATGTCTTTGAAGGCGGTCCAATCCTATTTTTTAGAACATGTTGGAACCTCACTAATACTTACTCCTATTAAGATACCATTATAATATAGTATGGAGAGAAACTCAAATCCTCTGAATTTTGAAAGTGAGAGTGAGCAGCTGACATATTAAAAGATGTCCGAGATGACATGGTATCAGTTAGCCACATAAAGTTCGTGCTGCAGGGGGATTAGTAAGATATGTACAAATGATTTTTATCTGTTGAATTCACCTAACAGGCGCCCGGGCAGTGTGTAGGAGTGTTTCGTTGCCGGGTGGCTTGTTTACATTACGGGTTACCCCGGCAACGGCACAATGACGCGTACACGCTACTTCCGGTTTCGGCATGTTCGCACATGCGCACACGGAAGTGAGAGACGCCGGGCGCCTGAATACACAGGTGGTAAGTGTTTTTAATTTGTCTTAGAAGTCTGTTTAGCTATATATAAGTGGCTTTTTGTATATGTAATAGTTTTGTGAGCTGAGTTGGTCCTGATGAAAGCCACTGATGTGGCTGAAACGTCGACAAAGATGACAGCAACTATATTTTAATAATATGGAATAAAGAAGAAGTGTTTTAATCCTTACAACAGACCGTGAGTGCAAGCCTTTATTTTTGAGATTATTTTATATATATATATATATATATATATATATATATATATATATATATACATACATATACTTTATTGTTCACAGTAGATAGAAATGTCTTTATTAATCCTGACCATAAAAATGCTATGAAGTGCAAACATGAAAAATTCTACAACAGGCACCACAGTAGATTTAACAGAACCGTTCAAACACCAAAATCACTTAATATTAATGATGTGGTTTTGGTGCATAGAACCTGCCCCTTTTATCAGGTATTGTGAAACATTGTTGTTTCTCAGGAACAACATTTAAACTTTTACCTAAATCCATCCTCTATTGACTGTTAGATTGACAGCAACTAGATGCACTTTTTCATTGCAGACCTTTGAAAAACGAAATTGGTGGAATGTAATTTACAAATTATAGTATATATTGGATAAACATCTAGATTCAATAAATTGAGTTGTACAACTTTTTTGTACTATATAAAAATACCACACAAGTACTTATTAAGGATCATTATATTTGATATATGTGTACATCTTATACTTGATACAGTAACATTAAACAGTTTATAGAAAATGCAACATTTATGTATAAAAATGTTTGCAATAGCAAAAAAACAACATACAAAGCACTAATCAAGAATATAAAATACACAGCTATGTTCCATGAAGAATTTGAGATACAGTTGAATACCATACACCTTAGCAATTATTTAATTTTAGCAAAAACAAAACCACAATTTTTTAAAAAAAAATCTCCAAGCACTAACTCCATGGCAAAATTTAACAAGCCACAGCAAGGGCTATTATTGAGTAAAAGTGCTAAATAAGGAGCAATCACTATGGAAACCAATGGAATGTCTCTGAACATTTAGCACTTTAAATCTAAAATAGCATCTGTTTTGCCTCGATGAATCTGTCAATAACCCTTCATTTTTCAAGTGGTAAAATAATGTCAAAACGACATAATATTGTTTATAAAGTCAAACAAAACATGTTTATTATACACATAATTCTCCCTCATGACATATAATGTAAAAGATTTCTCGTTATGTACAATACATGTGACAATCAGTTTTTTTAAGTATATTTCTGTTGTGTCACCATAAAACATCTCAACAAGTTCAAAGGCGTAGTTTGTAAAAACATGTACTTAGATAGTAACTGGGTATTTTTGCTTGTTTTATTTCAGAGAATTATGCTAGGATGTTTAAATAGACTACAATAATTGTATATTTTATTTTATGCCACCCCTCCAGTTTGGGTCAAACCATTTTCCTGTGGTTTTACAAAACTGAGGTTCTCTCAGCACCTGGAGGCTGACCTATCTGCTAAAGTTTGCTAATGCAGAATATAGGCAGAAAGGCTAAGAGCCCTAGGTATAGGTTGTCCTAGCATTCAAACCTCCTTTCTCTCCCTCCTTCCTAACTTGGCAGGGAACAACTGTTATCATTTTAGTGTAAAAAAAAAAAAATGCCATTTATGCTAGAATTTAGAAAAATTTCTTCTGTGTACATAAAACTTTGCTATGCAGTCATACTACCCACAGTGCAGTTCTCATAATTGAGTATGTAGCAGTTAAGCAAATGGAGAAACAGACTTAATGATCTGAAAATCCTGCTTATGGATTTTAAAAAATAAGATACTGTTCGCTGCACACTGTTACCTGAAAACTAAGACTACAGGCCCAAAATGTCTTTATTACAATTTATTTTCTGATACATTCTTCACCAACTCACTTTTCAAGTTTATCTACTAAACAACGCAGAGGGAAAGGGAATTCCATTGATAATAAATAAAAGAAACTGGTAAGCCTATACAGATATGTGAAGCCCTTGTGACTTGGAATCCATTTCATGGTTAGAGCCATTAAAATAAACAGTTGACTAGATAATGACTCATTGCTTGAGATAAAAATGCTTCAAGTGTTATTGTTACATATAAAAATGAAAACCTATAGCTGCAACTATTACATAACTAATGGAACATCCTCACATCAACAAACATGCAGCTACACACTTTATAAAGGGGTTGGAGGTAGGACAGTTTGCCTTGGGGCAAACAAGTGGCAGGCTTATTAGCTTGGGAGGAGTGGTTGCCATGCGTCAAGCAGAGGGGCAGCAGAAGCCTTGCCTCCTTTACAATATATGCAACATACCTTCCAATATTAGACACATTTCCTTTCACTCCACCTCTGTTCCACTTGCCCCACATCCAAAAACCTTATAGATTATTCCCTACTTGTTCTTCCTGATCTTTCTGTTGCTTTCAAATCTTAACCAATAACTTTTCCTCTCGACCCTTAGACGCGATGGCACAGCTCTCTCCTGGTGCTTTTTGTACCTCTCTAACCACTCCTTCAGTGCCTCCTTCTCTGGTACCCAATACCTCTTGCGGTTGTAGTTCCTAAAGACTGTCGTCTGGGAACTCTTCTTTTCTCAATTTACTTTTCCTCTCTCCTCTCTTGGTGGCCTGATATCATCCTGTGGCTCTCAACATCACCTGTACAATTATGATACCCAGATCTACTTCTCTATCTAGTCTGCTGGATCATGTCCGCAATTGCCTATCCCATGCATTTGACTGTGACTGGATGACATCACAAATCTTAAAACTCACCTCTTCAAGACCAAATTTCTTAGCTTTAATCCATCTAAGTATATATCTGTTTTCCTATGGATTAAAGGAACTATCATAACCTCTACCCTGCTCTACCACATTTTCTTGGCATGCTCTTTGACTCTTTTCCTTCACCACTTACATCACATTAAACAGCAAGTCTTGTTGCTTTCACATCAGAAACATTCTCACATTTGTCCCTTTCTCATCCAGGGTGTGAACACAATGCTTGTCCATGCTCTAATAATGCCACATTGATTATTGTAACACTACTTATTGGCCTGAAAAGTGCTTTGTCCATAATTAATTATTCTTCCAAATTAATTTACCTTATGTTCAACAGCTCTCAAATGTTACCCCTCTTCCAGTTTCTGCACTGGCTTCCAGTTTCCAAAAGGATTTGGTTCAGTGTTCTCATACTTACAAAGCTCTCCATAACTGCCCCCTGACTTATATCTCTTCCCTCATTAGCAGATAAATACCAGCTAGGCCTCTTTGCTCCATCGACAACCTGTTACTGTCCAATTCTCATACTCACACCCTAGACTCATGCCTGCAGGACTTCTCCAGGATTGCCTTCCATACTGAATGCCCTCCCATGCCACATTCAGCTCTTCTTTTTTTTGCAGTCCTTCAAAAAATATCCTTAAAACACACTTAATTCCTCATCCCTGCCAACTTTCCTATAATCTCTACCAACCACTGTACTCCCTCCTTCTAAATACCCCTCCCATTCTTTCAGAGCTGTCCAGATCATTATATTCCCTCACTTCAATCTCTGTATTAGTCCCTTACCATGCAGATTGTAAACTGTTTTGGTCCTTCATCATGCAGATTGTAAACTGTTCCCGTATGTCAAATGTAATTTGCTACAATTATTTGTTCATCTTGTCTCATATATTGTATAGTGCCATATAAATAACTTTTGCATGTTAACATAAACTATTTAGCAGTCTTCAATGTTAGCATGCTCTTTTTTAGTTACTATTGCCAATCCATATCAAGTAATTACAGCTTAGAGAAAATATTGCAGGGGCAAAATTCTATGTAGAATCCTTTCTATCTACAGTATGAGCATTTATCAGTAAAAGGGGTAAAATTCTTGTTCTTTGGGAAATATTATCTCTTTAAGCATATGTAAAACTATTAAAACAGTAAAACAGATGTGTATATAATGCAAATTTAATATATTAAGTCATCTGAGCCTATTTTCATTGGCTGTGGTTTTTGAAGTTCATTGACAAATGCAGCATGAAGAGTTAATGGCAACAATGAGGCTGACACAATAACTGTGGTGGTTGAATCAACCAAAGTAAAAATCTTGGTGAAACTTTCAATGGATACATGTATATATTTTATAGAAACAACATTAGTATTTCTTTTGACTCAGTAGAGTACAAACATAAATAATTAATTAATTTATATTGCAAAATGTCTTTGTATACAACGTCGGCAATCCTTTTGGTTCATTGTTGCATTGTGGCATGACAATAAGGAGAACTAATGAACATCTGTTATGTTCAGTTTTAATTAAGTCCCGAGACAATCAAATATAACAGGATATTTATTAGGCTATGGGTTATAGGGAATATTGGATACAACTTGGAAATGATTGTGCTGTTGATGAATATATAATGCAAAACAAAAAAGTTGTTAAAGGAACACTCCATACCCTTAAGAATTTCAGCTTGCTTACTGGTTAAGAGCATGCCACTGTTGTCTTATTTTATAAAGAAAAATTGTCACTTGAGAAACTGTCACTTATATAAACCTCCTTAGTAACACAGTCGGGAGGGGTTGCTAGTGGATCATGGAGACTGATACCCATGTGTTGTGTTTTCCACTTAATTGGATTAGCTGGGACATCATTTTTAGTGATGGTTTCCTAGAGGAGTAGGATGGAGATGCTGCGAGAAGTCTCTCAACTGGATTATAGGCAAATAACTTACTATGGTTGGGTGGAGGCTAAATTTAATCATCAAATCTGAACGAAGCTAAAATAAAACAAAAATCTAAAACAACAAAGAAGCACTCTGTTTTATATATGGTGATGTAGCAAATAATGGTAGTGTTGTCCTTTAAATGTTTTTGGTGTCCATGCCAAACACTGTTTGTTTGTTTTTTATCACAAGGATATTCTGGTGCACCTTTATTGTCAATTTATACAGTGGTGTATATCTTCTCTCGTTACGTAAAGAATACATGCATAGAACAATACAAATAGGACAGAAATTTCACATTTACTTTCTGTGATTGTTCTAATGCATGAAATGATATGATAGCAAGGAATAAACCTGGACATATCACTTTTAGAGACTATCTATTTTACAATGCAGACATTTATGAGATATTCTATCCACTAAATGAAGGATATTTATTAAAGTGAGACGTGTCAGGAATTCAAAGTGAATTTAAATTTTATGGCTAAAGTGGCCACAATTGCCGATAATGAAATGTGGAATTCAGCTAGTTTGGCCTTAAATTTAAAATTCACCTTGAATTTACTTTTAATTCCTGACAAGTTTTACATTAAGTGAATAACCCTGTATGTTATGTACATCCAGTTTATCCAGCAGCATGCAGAAAACCCATTTGTATTGTGGTTTTGTTAGCTTATCACGTACATTAGAAAAGTGTACTTTTTTTTACACAAAAAAATAATATGTAATCAATGTTTTATGAATAGTCATCTGCAGACGTATAGGGAGAACTAATAAAACTTGAATTTGTAGACAAAGATTTGGAATTTCGCTGTGAGCAGCCATTATACGTGGCTTCGGTGGTAGCAGTTTTTTTCTTGGTGCTGTGAGTTGTTTTGGGGTTCTCTGTGTCATTGGCATCGAATACCACTGTCATACTCGATTCCATTCTGGATACAGTGTACAGGCTACTCTGCCTGGTTGGATGAAACCTTGTTGATTTGAGCTCCAACTCATCATAACTGGATACCTGAATGAAAGGACACCATCTAAAGGCTCTTTTGAATCCAGCTCGGAATCTGCATATGTATAAAATATAAAATATTAAGTAGAAGATAAGATAATACAGTACACCATTATTTACGTACTTTAAACACGTAGGCACAATACATCATAAAGTAATATCAACTACATTTTATAGTTATAGGGTACTGATAATCCCCATGATCCTGTTAAATTGTTTTGTAAATCTTTTTTTTTTTTTTTTTTATTTGATTCATGTGTAAACATTTTAGTTAATGGGTAAATATTAGTAGTAATATTTAAATATCTCCTCTTTTAGGTTCTAGAGTTAATTGAATGTTTTTAGTAAATTAATTGCCATTTGTTTACTCATTTTATATTTTTGTACCCGTGTTGCAAATAATAGATTGAGACCGTGACATTTTACTTCATGTCTCCCTTGTAGCCAGCTCTGTTAAGGTTCCCCTATGCATGGTGCACATACATAGCTTGTTACTTGAAATCTTAGTTCTCAAATTCATGCAGTTAAACACTATAATAATTTTACTTTTAGAAATATGCAGTAACAAATACTAAAAACTTTAAAATATGTATCATTGCGTCATGAGCTGTTCATGCACAATTTTAGTCACTCTAAGAAGCAAACTGTAGTTTGCAAAATAACAAAACCAAAATAAATGGTGTCAATTATGTCACAGGTTATTTTCAGATTTGTGCATCCAGGAGTCTATGGGTGGTTAAAGCCCTCTCTTTTGTGAGTTGTTCTTCCAATAAAATGTTGGTTTCCATGAATACCCTAATCAGTGATAGACTACTTTTAAATAAATTTGACCTGATTTTTGTGGCATTAAAGTAGCAGTAGTTACCTCCCCCATCCAAAATAAAATCTTTATGAAATACTCACTCACATTGATTGCATGAAGTTAGAAATCCAGTCACGATATATACTACGACAAAGTATACTACAACAAAGTATACTACTGTACACTACAAGTGAAGCTAGCCTGCATTGCATGTCAGATTTTTTATTTTTTTTTACTAATGTTATTTTTTTTCTAAAATGTGGTTGGTGGTGGTAGTTTTTTAAAGCGGCACTGTCAAGCCGAATCCCGTTTTTTTTTTAAACCCCTTCCCGCCTCCACTACATCCAGTCGACCCCCTAGTCACCCCCAAATGCCCCTAAGCCCCCACACTACCTATTTTTTAATCTTTATTTTCTGCCCCGATCTATATTCAGGGCGCCACCATCTTTGTGTGGGTAGGTGAAGTCCCTGTGGGACACGTCATCTACCCACACTACACAGACTGTAAGATTCCAGCACATGCCCAGTGAAACACCTGGACATGCGAACGGGAATTTCATCTATTCATTCATTCATCAGACAGACGAATGAATAGAAAAAATCAGACGAACAAACAAACACTGAGTATCAGTGTTCGTTTGTTCGTTCAGTTTATTACAAGGAGGGAGCTACCGGCGTGCAGCTCCCTCCTTGTAATATGTAACTATAGAAGTGGCAGGGAGCAGAGCTCCCCACCACTTCATAAGCCCCCCAGGTCCCCCCCCACTCTATGGGGGTCAATAT
Organism: Pelobates fuscus; assembly: GCF_036172605.1. Taxonomy (NCBI): domain Eukaryota; kingdom Metazoa; phylum Chordata; class Amphibia; order Anura; family Pelobatidae; genus Pelobates; species Pelobates fuscus. The sequence goes on along the minus strand of NC_086322.1, from coordinate 145,929,240 downwards.
GACCCCCATAATAGCACAAGGGAGATTAAAATCTCCCCAATGCCCCTACTCGCGGTATAGCGAGTAGGGGCATGTCCACTAAACAGTGAGCAGCCTGTGGCTGCTCACTGTAAAAAAAAAAAATGGTAATAAGGGGGAGGGGGGACCTACCCCTGAGCGGTGGGTGGGGGCCCTAATAAAACAATAAGGGGGGGGCTATTGTCCTCCCCCCAGCCCCCACCCCTGCGCGGTGAGTGGGGGCCCTAATAAAACAATAAGGGGGGGGACCTATTGTCCTCCACCCCCTGGCCCCCACCCCTGCGCGGTGGGTGGGGGCCCTAATAAAACAATAAGGGGGTACCTATTGTCCTCCCCCCAGCCCCCACCCCTGCGCGGTGAGTGGGGGCCCTAATAAAACAATAAGGGGGGGACCTACTGTCCTCCCCCCCTGGCCCCCACCCCTGAGCGGTGGGTGGGGGCCCTAATAAAACAATAAGAGGGGGGGAACCTACTGTCCTCCCCCCCTGGCCCCCACCCCTGAGCGGTGGGTGGGGGCCCTAATAAAACAATAAGGGGGGGACCTACTGTCCTCCCCCCGGCCCCCACCCCTGAGCGGTGGGTGGGGGCCCTAATAAAACAATAAGGGGGGGGAACCTATTGTCCTCCACCCCCTGGCCCCCACCCCTGCGCGGTGGGTGGGGGCCCTAATAAAACAATAAGGGGGGGCCTATTGTCCTCCCCCCAGCCCCCACCCCTGCGCGGTGGGTGGGGGCCCTAATAAAACAATAAGGGGGGACCTACTGTCCTCCCCCCCTTGCCCCCACCCCTGAGCGGTGGGTGGGGGCCCTAATAAAACAATAAGGGGGGGAACCTACTGTCCTCCCCCCCTGGCCCCCACCCCTGAGCGGTGGGTGGGGGCCCTAATAAAACAATAAGGGGGGGACCTACTGTCCACCCCCCCGGCCCCCACCCCTGCGCGGTGGGTGGGGGCCCTAATAAAACTATAAGGGGGGGACCTACTGTCCTCCCCCCGGCCCCCACCCCTGAGCGGTGGGTGGGGGCCCTAATAAAACAATAAGGGGGGGACCTACTGTCCTCCCCCCCTGGCCCCCACCCCTGAGCGGTGGGTGGGGGCCCTAATAAAACAATAAGGGGGGGACCTATTGTCCACCCCCCTGGCCCCCACCCCTGCACGGTGGGTGGGGGCCCTAATAAAACAATAAGGGGGGGTCCTTCTGTCCTCCCCCCGGCCACCACCCCTGAGCAGTGGGTGGGGGCCCTAATAAAACAATAAGGGGGGGAACCTATTGTCCTGCCCCCCCTGGCCCCCACCCCTGCATGGTGGGTGGGGGCCCTAATAAAACAATAAGGGGGCGAGACCTATTGTCCTCCCCCCGGCCCCCACCCCTGCGCGGTGGGTGGGGGCCCTAATAAAACAATAAGGGGGGGACCTACTGTCCTCCCCCCCTGGCCCCCACCCCTGAGCGGTGGGTAGGGTCCCTAATAAAACAATAAGGGGGGGGACCTACTGTCCTCCCCCCTGGCCCCCACCCCTGCGCGGTGGGTGGGGGCCCTAATAAAACAATAAGGGGGGGGACCTACTGTCCTCCCCCCCTGGCCCCCACCCCTGCGCGGTGGGTGGGGGCCCTAAATTACCCCCCCCATCAAGGTGACTAGGGGTCCCAAGCCACTAGTCACCCCCCCACCCAAAACATTCTATCCCCTACCTACCCCCTCACCCTAAAAATAGTGAGGGGGGAATAAAATAACTAACCTGTAAAAAAAAAAAAAAAAACTTACCATTTGACGTCTTCTTTTTTCTAAATTCTTCTTTCTTCAGCCCCCCAAAAGGCCAAATAAAAATCCATCATACCCGTCGCACTTTAAAAAAAAAAAAAAAACGAGCGCAAACAAAAATTAATCCATGTTCACCCATGGAGGGCACGCGCGTACTGAGCTCCGCAGGGCGGGTCAAGGCTTATAAAGCCTTGCCCCGCCCTGCAATTAGGCTTAGAACACACTGATTGGTTGGTTTAAGCCAATCAGAGTGCTCTGTGTCATTTTAAACAGCGTGGGAAAATTCAAAAGAACTTTCCCACGCTGTGTAAAATGACAGATCACTGTGATTGGATGGTTTTCAAGCCATCCAATCACAGTGCTCTGTGTCATTTTACAAGCGTGGGAAAATTCCAAAGAACTTTCCCACGCTTGTAAAATGACACAGAGCAGTGTGATTGGATGGATTTCAAGCCATCCAATCACAGTGCTCTGTGTCATTTTACACAGCGTGGGAAAATTTAACTTTCCCATGCTGTGTAAAATGACACAGAGCACTGTGATTGGATGGTTTGAAATACATCCAATCACAGTGCTCTCTGTCATTATACAAGCGTGGGAAAGTTCTTTGGAAAGAATAACAGATCCTGAGAGAGGGGGAGAAGAGGAAGAGATTGAGGAAAGGTAAGTTCGGCATGACAGTGCCGCTTTAAATGCTGTTCAATGTAGTGGTAGTGAGTCTACATTTCAGTATAGTGGTAGTGAGTCTTCCAGTGTGCAGATGCAAAGTGCCTTCAAATTGAAATCTTTTTTCTAAATATCTTAAAGTTTTCTAAATGGATGGTACTGGGAATAGAAGGTTGTACTGTTTTCAAATATCTTTCATTGTCGTGATTTTGCCCTGCCTGGCCAAGTCTTGCAGTGTGCCCACAGACACAGTTGGGAGAAACTAATTTTGCCTCGGCTGATGGTAAGTCAATACCAGCCATTTTTACAATGCCAATTCTGATTTGAAAGATAATTATCTATCTGGATTAAGTGAAGTAACTGATTGAATGATTGAATGCAATCTTTGTTTTTTTTTTTTAATATCTTCTATAAATTAAAAAGAAAATGGGAAGCAGTTGTCATTTTAAGTTAAAATAGGGGACTTTTCAAAAACTAAAAGGAAAAAGTAAGTGGGCAATTGGCCAACCACCCACCTCTTCCACTCTAGGAAGAATAAAGCTTTAACACACATCCAGTCGGTATCAGGAGTGACCAACTTCAGTTTAAAAAAACTACATCTGTGGAGGTAGCAGACACCACATGAATAATTCACCACAATGAAAACTAGGGAAGCAGCATCTAAAGTGTCTGTTTGCATCTTCTCCCAAGAACACATTTTAAAAATAATGTTTTGCTGACATAACACTCCAGTACCATTATATAGAATAGGGAGGAGCCAAACTAATCTCTTGGGTGCCTATGCATATTTGCATATGTGATAGATCTGTCCAAAGTTGCAAAGGTTCTGGAAAAGTACAAGGGACCCGATGATAACAGTCTTTCTGAGACCAGTTGACTTCTTCCCATGGGTGTTTTTACTTTCGCGTCCAATTGACGGGACAGCCAAACATACCCCAAAACTGCTTAACCTGATGATTCTGGCATTTAGGAGAGTTCTAGCAGCAGGATGTTCTTTTTAAAATTTAAGAAAACGTTTTAATGGATGAGCTTACTTCTGAAGTTAGATGTGTCTATTCCATTTACTCCAAAGTATGGGATCCATTGAAAGAATATATGTCTAATAGGAATTAAAGGGATTCCTGTGCTGTAAGCCAGGGATCATGCATTGCGGCACTAACTCCCCCTCAAACTATGTTGATGTCTCCCTTTTTTCTCTTTTTTGTAGTTTTTCTTTTCTTAATTTTGAAGGACAGAGGAAAATGCATGGAAGATCGACGACTCCTAGAGTATTGTCTTTTTCTCAATTGTATTTATGTACGATACTTCTTCTTGTTAAATTTGTTTTATTGTCATGCACCAGTGGTCTCTGTATCTAATGTATTCCATGTATCTTCCTGACCTCTTTTCATAATGAAAGAATTAAAAAAAAACAGTGAAAGGCATTTGTAAAAAAAAAAAAAAAAAAGGCAGCCGCAACTGCAGCAGAAGAAACGTAATTAGATTTTGTTTTTAATTCTCTGCCATGTTTTAGAATACTTTTCCAAATTGTAAAACTACTTTAAAGGGAGAGGCTGGTAGGAACTCAGCTAGCAAATGATGATGCCTCAAGTATCAAAGTAAAGAGCAAGGTAACCCAACTCTGAAAGATTGAACTTGAGGAAGGCTATTTTCTCCGTTAGTTGCGAAGACATTTGTGAGCACTGGACATTCAGAATATTTCCTGTTAGAGAAAACACTTGCTCACTTTAAACAATGGTCAGTGGACATAGTGATAATTGCTGGACAATCAGGCACAGGGTTAGGCAACACCCCCTTCTTCTCAGAGTGTTATCACTAGTAGACAAAATGTGTTCACAGAGGTAAGCACAAACCATATCAGAGACATTAGTAGTCTCCTTTTGGTTGCTTGCTTCTCACTTTCTCCCCCAAACTGGCCAAACTACAGTGGATAAGGTACTCTAAAGGGAGTAAGACATTAAAAAAGAGGGGATAAGAAACACAAAAGGAGGTAAGAAATCCAAAAGGGGGTTATTAAGAGACACAGGTGAAGATGCATTTTTTTAAGAAGGGGGAGGGGTGCAAAATGCATCTTTTCCTGTGCAGGCAAAAATAATCCTTGTATTGGTCCTGTTTACTTACCTTCTAAAGTTTAGAGCGCTCCACTACCTGTTGCAATGTTTAAGTTACTTTCAATTATATTGTTTTACACTTTATTTGTGGTGTGGTGGTTTAGGAAGGACCCACACTGGAGTGGTAGCAGTTTTTAAGGTTTATATTTATACCTATTAAGCACCCTTTTGTTCATGGATTTATTATTATTTTTTTGTATGGATTGCCTCTGCTGTTCCAGTATGTCTAAAATGGAGATCCACCAAATGTTGTCCATCCTTTTTGTAGATGGTGTGTTGTAAGCTCTCTTTTCCCTTGCTTTTGCTTAATTTATATAATTGTAATTTTATTATTAAAAAACATTTGGAATACAAATGATCGGTCCTCTTCACAGATTTTGTGTTTCCATTTGCGCAATAGAACTTCAAGGTTTGAATTGGTCACATAATCTCATCTACTTAATTTTTACACTTTGAGATCACAGGGGAGACTGGATGGATCAATTAGGGTAACCCTCTTTAATTCTATTGTCCCTTGTTTTGTGCCCTGTCATATTTTAAACCATAGTTCCCGATCAGCATGTTCCTTATGTGTTCTATGTGTTTTCTGGTTTTGACCTCGGCTAGTTTATTGGAATTTTGAGTACCTGGCATGATCCTGACATGGCTTGTTCTATGACTTCCAATTATCTGTAACTCTTATCTAGCTAGTACATTCCATTTATCCATATATCTGTATTTTTTTACCTTGGCTAGTATTCTGACCTTATATCTCTCTTTTTTATGTTAACCCCTTAAGGACACATGATGGAAATATTCCGTCATGATTCACTTTTATTCCAGAAGTTATGTCTTTCCCATGCCTGTGTGTCTGAGTATACATATTGTGACACTGTAACATTATTATGTTTGACTTTAAAAAACACAACACTGCGCACAGTGCATTGCATAGTGCTCACACACACTGGACTAACAGAAAAATGTTTTTAAAAGGATTTTCTTCATAAACACAGACAGAAAAAATGTTTTTAAAAGGATTTTCTTCATGAACACAATGTTTAAAAACTGTAAATTGGTGATTCCACATTGTAGTTAAGTGACGTGGCTAGCTATAGGAAACAGCACTAACTGCAATCACCAGTCTCACACTGAGATACGTGAAGCAAGCTATCAACCAGTCAAAGTTTGTGTCAATGCCTCTGTGGCAGTAGCTAAGCAAGAGGAACTTTTTTTTTCTTATTCTTTCTACGGAACAACACACTAGGATTTTCTTTCTACAAAAATTAAAAAAAAAAAAATCTTTAAAAGCTGTAAACTGTAAACAGTTTCACACTAGTATCAATGGTGCAATAGCAATCTCTCACTGAACGTTGTTTCAAATATCACTAGCAGTAGCTATCTAGATAGATACAGCCATAAGTGAAACCTGGTCTCACACTAGAATCAATTACACAGGTAGAGTGTAACACAAGCACAGATAGGATAAAACACAATATCTCTGCTGGTCTGCCTAGCTCAGTAGCTGCAAAGTGTAAGGGAGAATCCTGTTTGGAAGTATAGATTGCCTTACTGCTCCTCTTTTCTCTCTCTCTTGGTCAGTTGTCACTTTATATATTTAATAAAAATCAACATCTACTTGCTGTCTCCTAATCATAAGTTAAACTTTTTTTCTGTTTTCCACCTTGATTGGACAGGAGATACAGCCCACATTATTAGACAGATCTCTTGTACGTCATCGTAAACTAAGCTGCTTTCAAATAAATGTAAATATAAAAAGTGATGTCTCTTTAAGTTTTTTTTATTCACGAGCATTTATTTGTAGTCTGCTCAATGAATAGCATCTCCTCCATTGATGTCTACGGAAAAATGTCTACTCAGTGAGCACAGTAAACCTTTAATCTTCTAAGGTACCTTATATTTTTAAAACACTCTTTTACTAGACATATGAGTTCATTAATGATTTTTCTGACATTTTAGTCAGTAATATGTGAATTTATTACACCGATAAAAGATAAGATCAGCATTACACAGTTGAAACATTTCAACTGACATACTAATTGCAAAACAATATAATCAAGTAAATAAACACAGATTTGATATTTTGCATTATTTCTCCCATGGATAGGTCATGCCAAAACAGATCAAAATTTTCTTGGGCCACTAATTATAAAACATAAGATACGTTCTGTAAATGTGCCAAAGAAAGTGTCTAAACATGTAGAACATATTCCCCACAGAGCAACTCTTTGCTGCCTCGTTAAACATTTAAAACAGCTGGTTGATTTCCTGAAGAGTAATTGTCATATCAGACTCTAATTGATAGAAGGGGGTCGAAAGAGTTTCACAATTTCCTCATTCCTTACCTTTTATTGAGACAGCAGTAAATGATGGGATTGTACATGGTTGAACTCATTGCCAGCCAAAAAATTGCCAAGTAGATTTGTTGAATATATTTCCATCTGTCCACTTTTATATCAAGTGCAGTAACAATGAAAAAGATATGGTAAGGAAGCCAACAAATGGCAAATGTTACTACAACCACAATCATCATTTTCACCACCTGCAAGATAAAAAGGCTCATAAGTGCATTGTCCTTCTAAATGTGTAAACAAAAGGATTGCATGACTTATTCAACAAATATATAGATCACTTCCATGGAAAATACATTATTGAATAAAACTTTAACACTTTTAAGATGTGTTAAACTTTTTTTCATGTAATGCACCATTTTATTTTGAATATGCAGGTATATTATAAATTTAGCAATTTACATCAAAATCCAGATTACTTCTGGCACAACCAGAGCACTTATTGTATTGCAAGAAGAGAAGCAGAAACGCTGAAAGGTGCAAATGATAGTATTTATAACAGTGATTGACATAATGTCAAAATGGAGGTACCAACTTAAAGGATAGAGGTCTATACAGCTTTGTGGAAATTTAATTTTGGTTTCAACAGACATATAACTGTTGAATATAGGAGGAGATAAGAAAATATAACATTAAAGATATCATTGCCCTTTCATGGAATCATGAATCAATAAGTACCATTTATTTTAGTTTATTATATCCACTTATGGACTCTGGCTCCTATGTTTGCTGATGTTTCTATACTATTCCAGTGATGGCTAGCTTTAGCATGGTAGATGTTGGTAAATAATATTTATTATGAAGTTCTACTAGCCTTAACAGTCAGACAAAATTTAATCTACTATCATCTCTGGTACCAACTATAGACATCACAGACCCAATCTATGTATCTGGATTGCATGAGAAAGATATAGGCAAGGTGTTTGATTAAGGGCTAAAGGAAAATATTATGAAGAGGATACCCATGCTCACTTCTTTTGCACACACATACACACACATGCATGCATGTACACCTTTGCCGTGTGCATGTATAGCTTCCCTTGTTTGCTATTATTATTAGAGGTTAAAACAAGATATATGGGGGGCGGAGCCTAACTGTTGAGCAGGTCAGACGTGCTGTGAATCAGCTCCTGCACAAAAGCGACTGGGGGTAAATACCCCAAAAAAAGACACGTTCACGAGCTGGAAGGCACACAACGAGTCAGGGAAACCCGGGGGGATCGAATTAACCCACAAACGAGACCTACACTGCCCGGGAACCCGTACAAAGCATATGAGGGCCTACCTGTGACCGAGCCAGGGAGAGACGGACGCTCTCCTGGATGGTAAAGCCAAGTAAAAACCCCTCAAAGCACTCGCCTCCTCCCCCCCACCCCCTCTGGACCGGCAGGGGTCATCCCGGTCCCCACTTGACTCCTATAGCAAGCAGCCGAGACAGCAGCACAAGATTAATCCTAAAGCGCAAAGCTGCAGGCACTCACAGAGAGTATCTAAAATGGCGGCCAGCAATGCAAGCCGCATGGCGAACACGAAACGGACACCAACGCCACAGACTGAACCCCTACAGAGTGTGTAGAAGCGATACTGAACCACTTCTGGGACACACTCATGAAACGGCAACAAGCAGCCTGACCCATGATACCTGCACCACCGACAATGGGGGAGCGGAGCCGCGGATGGCGGGGAGTAAAGGGAAAGCCCTTGGGCATAACGTCACCTCAACTACCCACCCACACACAACCTAGCCCACCCAGGCTGCAGGCCAAAGGGCGGAGGAACAAGCATTGCAAGCGAAAGAAAACGACCTGCTCCTCCGCCTCTCCCACACGTGGAGGAAACCCGGGCCCTAGTGGTAGCCGAGTTTGTAGCCAGAAGATGCAGGCCTGCATGCCAGCCTGGGGCTTGAAGGACATCCTCATTGACACCCACACAGCGGCAGGACGCAGAAACCCAGCACCGGACACACACAGCTTCTACAAAGAAGGCATTGGGTAAATGACTCTGATGGGGCCTAGTGAACTCACTGCAATGGGACACTGTCATAATGCTAGCCCCTCCATACCATAATAAAGAGACCACAAGATTTACTGGGCGGCTGGACACACTTGTGGACACTGAGCGTAATGTTATGCATGTCTTCCACCCTGCATCGCAGGTAACATGACAAACACAGTTGTAGCACACACTCACTAGACCTGGGAGATAACTCTGTCCAAGCAATATCACAAAGGGCATGAAAGCCTATCACATCAAGAATGTACACTGTTTACTAAACACTAGCCAGGTGCAGCTCTCTCAATGTTACTCACCTAAATACTAATGAGCACACTTAACGCCACAATATGGGACCGCCAAGCACGGCAACACATCACATTTGGTACCTAGCCTGCTCAGCACATGCCATAACCCTGACACATGCCCTTTCTATACACACATACTGAAACACTCCACTGTACCTGATTGATTAATCTAAACCTGTTAAGAACAACACCTGCCAATGTCCCAGACACACCTGCCAAACCTCCAGAGCCGGCATCGACTGACTGAGGTGGACCAACCCAGAGACTGACTGTACCCCTACAGGCCCAAATGTAGAGACTATGCCAGACTACATCGCACAGTCTATACCAAAAGGCTGTCATTATTCACTCCTGTAACTCACTGCACAGAATATCTATAACCTTAGGCGCAACCACTATATACTAATAAGCAACTCTACCTTACAGTGGTTACAGTGAAGAAACAAACTGTTTGACATCGCATAGGTACAGGTGCACTAGCTAAATGGGGTCGCTAGCGTTTTTACTGCATTATAGGTATTATCTATGTTGCTGCTGATCTAGTTAACGCATGAACCAAGCTTGTTTGCAGGATATACTCTCATTTAAATTGATGTATCAATGTTACATTAATTAAGCTTGATAACTAAGACATATATTACAGTCCACCTGTTTTCACAACTCAATGTTCTAAGCTTGTTTATATAATATAAAATGAGGCTGATAATTCTAGGAGATTTTGTAATTGTTATGATGATCCTAACCTGTATAATCCCTGCACGTCTCCCTCTCTTTATTCTGTACCACCATAACCACATGCCTCAATAAAAGAAAGATTGACAAAAAAAAAAAAGATATAGGAACCACTCACGTGGTATAGAGTCGTGTCCTGTCTTTACATACATTGCCCCCTTCACAGTCTATGGATAGAGATACAGAAAACAGAAGGAGCCGCTTGATGGTACATAAAAACATATTTATTTGACAAATATAAAAACACACAGATCAGGGACTATAAAGAGACAGATAGAAAGTGAGTGCCAACATATTTTATATATATATATAATCTACAGGAATAGGCTTCTTATTAAAAATAACCTCACCACTGGTTAGTCCACAACGATTCAAAATAATGCACTACCCGTTTCAGCATAGACAAGCATTTATCAAGGTGCAAATAGTGTGTATAGGTGTCACTTCCAGTAGAAATGTCTAAATAGGCTCCCAAATTAAAGGTCTGCACACCCTCAGTTCCAAACTGCACTAGATTCCAATGTAGTCCCTTCCAGGTTACATGATCAACACTATCTCTTACTTGTGACTGCAAGTAATTGATCTGCACATTTTTATAATTGTTTTCACCATAATAAACTATATTTTGTTTCTCATCCACTATCTGATTTAAACTTGAATCTAATGTTAAAATATGTCAATGTTAAAAATGTTTATTTTTTTCAGTCTTATTATTAAAATCTAGTATTATTGGAATGCACTTTTTAGCCCATTCGTTTTCTTTTCCTTTAATGTTTTGGATTTATAATGGAAGAGTTTTTTTTTATCAAGTTTCTTTACTTCACACAGATTTCTATCATTTTTTTGTAATGTAGATTTTTTTTCAAAAAAAGATGATTTCAACAAACAGGCTTGTTCCTCGATCTAAAAATAGTAAGATGTACAAGCACTTTATTGTAAAACATTACCTTATAAATATAGAAATGTGTCATACTATTTAATTGTAGCTGCTGACACACTGTACAATCCTCCACGGTACACCCAAAACTAAAATGCAAACAACAAAAACAATGGAGCGCTGTGAATAAGATAAGCGCTCTACTGTTTTTTGTTGTTTCTCAAACACACTTAAATCTATACAGTTCCTGTATAAACAAGTAAACTGGCTGATGCTGAATATGGTAATAATAGTTTTAAGTAAATGCCTGGATTGGAGGATTAAATAAAGCTTTTTGTTATTACACCTAAATTGGGCAGTTTCAGTCCTTCCAGTGAGTAAATTAGCAATATAATCCCAAATATTTATCACAATCCATGCCATAAAATCTCAAACATTTATCATAGACTAGATATGACAAATAATCCTGCTTCATAACTGTGGCATGGTTAAAAATGTACCCAAATATTTAAAAGTCAGATTCCAGGAATACTTCAAGATCCTAACTAATCACGACAGCTATTTTCAACCAGAAATTAACAACAGCACAATTCTCAGCATGTTTGCAGACTCTAATGCTAAAACAACATAAACTATACAATCCCTCCTGCTCCACAGAATAACACTTTACAGGGTAATTATATTGTAATACCTCACATAGAAAATAGATAATTATGAGTGTTGCTGTGTGTAATTTTACAACATGCTCTGACAAGAATTTATCAATTGTTGTATGTTTTTATATCATTTCCATCCTGTCATTAATCTTTATTTTAAAGAATCTCTGCTCTCCTTTTCACATGCATAATTATAATTTCATCTTTGAAAATTGTAAAACATTTTTACTGTCTGGAATACAAGTTGGTCACGCTTGTCCTGTGCCTATAGCTGAACGGTTTCTAAGTTTGCAAATGTCCATTAAAGGACAACTGTCATCAAATTTTCACTTCTTGTTTTTTTTAAGTTCATTATATTTAAAAGTAATAATTTTTTTTCTAAAATTTGTAATGGATTTTTTTTTTAACTGGATGAGCAGCCATGTTTGAAGCCCATGTACCAGCGTAGCTAAGGGGAGTGGGCATTCACATTGCTATGAGACAGGCATATAGTGACGTGGGTGTGTGGGATTGGTTCAAAATAGCATTGTGGGTGGAGTTTACAGGCCATTCATAAAGAGGCCATTTTAGGCTAAGGGACATTTTAATTAAGCTGTACTTACTTGTTGTGACAGGCTTGTGTAGTGTTTTTCTTTTTGTCTCCTTTGCAGTTTTTTTTAGCTCAGGATGGAAGATTGGCTAGCAGGAGTCAGGGCAGCTGTGCATGAGAGAGGCGTTGACTGGCTGCAGTGCCATTTAGGTGAGGTTTTGCCATCAGGATCTGCCACGTCGCCAGCGCGGAGGCCCACTCGGAGAACCAGGCCCCCTCAGAGAGTGAGCCCCAGCATGGTTCCGTGTATGAGGCGACAGCAGACCCTGGCAGTATCGGTGAGGATGTCGGTGGCAAAACTGAGAGTGGAGGAGTTCATGGGAGGCAGACGTGCGGCCGCACATTCGTGGGGTGGCATCAGGAACGAGGCTCTGTCTCTGGTCAGGCCGCAAAAAGGGAGATTCCCTTGTGACCACACGTTCGGGTTGCGAACCAGGAGGTACGGGAACTACCGAACATTCGAGTCACGAACGTCGGGGTATGGGAACCTTTCGCATTCGGCCGAGGGACATCGACACTGGACTCAGATAAGTCACTGAAGGAGATGGGATGGGAGGGTGGGGGGCACTGCAGGGTCCTGCAGTGCCAGCAAAACAAATATGTATTCCTGGCACTGGAGAGTCCCTTTAAGCCTGGAGTAAAGGAACGTATTTGGAAGGGGGAGTTTGTGGAGATCTATTCTCTTCTCCCTCTGGATTTAGATCTTAAAGAAGAGGATAAAAAAGGATAAAAAAAAAGAGGAGGAGATATAGAAGCACCGTTACCATAAGATTCCTAAGATGTTTGGAAATTAGTTGCGTGCTTTCTATATTCTAGCTAGCGTGATGGGTGCAAAGTATCCGGATTGTTGTTCTACATTATTTTGCTACCTCGATAGTATTTGGGAGGTTTCACGTGGTGGCATTATGACGAACAGGTTCGTTAGCGCTTGTCTGCCAATCCAGGGATGCGGTGGGATCAAATGGACCTACTGCTCTGGATGAAGCTAATGATGGCACAGAAGGCTTCCCCTTTTCAGTCGGGGGTTGGCACGGGATCTTCATCCACCTCGTCGGCCAGCCACAGAAAAGGATTCTGCTGGCTATTCAATGAAGGGTGGGGGGGCCACATGTCGGTTTAAGCATAAGTGTTTAAGTTGTGGATTAACCTTCATTGGTGCTTCAAAAGAGATAAGTCTGCTGCATCAGGGGGTTCATCGGGAGCTGCGTTCTCATTCGCTGGGATAAATGCTGGTGAGGGTCGGCACGATGTTACCGTGGCTAAACAGCTACGGTAACCAGGTCGATGCGGCTTTACTGAAGGATGGTTCTACAAGTGGTTTTGTTATCCCGTTCCGGGACAGGGTAGTGGATCATCAACTTCATAATTTAAAATCGGTTGGGGAATTTCCAGGGTTAGTGCAGGAAAAATTGCTTAAAGAGGTCCAATAGGGCAGGATGCTGGGGCCTTTTGCAGAGCCCCTGCTACGTCTTCTTAGGGTTTCACCTCTGGGTGTGGTGCCAAAGAAGGAACCTGGTAAGTACCGGTTGATACACCATCTTTCTTATCCAAAGGGATCATCTATAAATGATGATATTGATAAGGATCTTTGTTCAGTGTGGTATGCGTCGTTTGATCAGGTGGTTGATTTGGTTCGGCGGGCAGACCGCGAAGCATTGTTGGCCAAGGCAGAGTGGAATCTGTGTTTCATCTCCTTCCGATTCACCCCAACTGTCATAATTTGTTGGGCTGTTATTTCGTAGATCTTTGTTTGTCCATGGGGTGTTTTATCTCCTGCACCTACTTTGAAAAATTTAGCACCTTTTGAAGAGTGGGTGGTCAGGGTCGAGGCAGGAACTAAATTTGTGGTCCACTATTTGGATGATTTACTGTGTATCCGACCTTCCAGTTCAGATACTTGCCGAATAGCATTGAGAATGTTGAAAGGGGTGGCGCGTGTTTTTGGTGTACCTTTGGCGGGTGACAAGACGGTTCAACATGTTTGAGTTTTTTGGGATTGGAGATTTTGTCAGAGGAGAATGTCGTTTGCCGGAAGACAAATTGCTTGCTCTTCGTAGTGCGGTGTCGGAGGTCAGGGAAGCCAAAAAATGAACGTTACAAACTTTGCAGTCTTTGATTGGCCGGTTGAAGTTTGCATGTTGGGTGATCCCTATCGGTAGGGTATTTAACAGGTTCAAGGCAAAGGCCACTTGGGGGGTGGTGTTCCATCGTCATTTCATTTTGGTGACAGCATCCATGAAAGCCGACTTGGAAGTTTGGGTGTTTTTTCTCCGAGAGTATAAAGGGCGGGTCTTTCTTGAGATTCAGCAGTTTCTTCTCCAGAATTGGAGTTATTTATGGATGCATATGGAAGTGTTAGTTTTGGGACTTACTTGGGGTGATGGTGTGCGGGAGCATGGCAGGAGGAATGGAAGGCTAGCCCGCTTATCCGCAATTTAGCTTTTCTAGAGCTATTTCCCCTAGTGGTAGCATTAGATTTGTGGGGTCACCAGTTGCGGGATAAGAACATGATATTTTTCACAGATAATATGTCAGTAGTGGCCACAGTAAATGGGCTTTCTGCTTCCTCTATTCCTGTGCTTCGGCTTCTTCGACACTTTGTCTTGTACTGTATGAAATTTAATATTGTCTTTTGGGCACGTCATATGCCGTTTTCTTTTAAAAATGTTATCGCTGATTCGCTGTCTTGTTTGCAGTGGGCAGGCTAAGGGTTCTTGCGGAGACGGGGGGTTTCTTTTTCCTGCATGCAGATGGTTCCGCCCTATGTAATATCAGTTCCTCAGGGTCTTTAGGTTGGCCTTGGCACGTTTAGGCTTGGATCCACTTCTTTGGGACTCATTCCTTTAGGATTGTCGCTGTGACAGAGGCTGCTCGATTAGGTCTTGGGGATGAGTTGGTTAAGAGAATTGGTAGGTGGGAATCTGTGAGGTTCAGATCCTATGTTAGGCCAGATAAATTGGTTTAGATTGGGTTCGGCTGGTGGTTGTGGTTTCACCTGTTCCTATAGGGTTTTTCTAGGTAGGACTGCCTGGTTGGTTGGACATTCCTACATTTACTGGGCACATGATGGTTTACAGCTGGGTTTACAGCTGGACTTTCCTCATTCCCTGGTTCGACTCGGTGGTTTGGTTATTGGGGTTGAGGTTGGAGAGCAATTTGTTTGGACGTTTTTGGTAAGATTAGTTTGGGTCAGGTGCAGATATGGTAGTGCTTCATGCTGGGGGAAATGATGGGGGGGGATGCCCCAGAGGGATTTGATTTTAGGTATGAAGAGGGACATGGACAGATTGAGAGAGTTAGTGCCCGCGGTTGTTGTCATTTGGTCGGAAATGGTTCCTCGTTGTCACTGGTGACACGTGTGGAATATTAGGAGTAAAGTTAACAAGGTGATGGCTGCGTATGTCAGGAGGTTTGTGTGTGTGTGTGTGTGGGGGGGGGTGATTAGGCATATGGATTTGGAAGCCAGGATATTACAGACATGATGGGGTTCACCTCTCTGAAGTTGGATTAGATATTTTACTGAGGGCTTGCAGTGGGCACTCTTTGTTGGTTGGGGGGGCGCTTAGGTGGCTTGAGGAGTCAAGCTCTGAGTAGTGATGTCCCGGACGGTTCTCTGGCGAATAGTTCCCGGCGAACATAGCGTGTTCGCGTTCGCGGAAGCTGGCGAACGTATGCGATGTTCGGTCCACCCCTATTCGTCATCATTGAGTAAACTTTGGCCCTCTACCGCACATTCAGCAGAAACATTCCAGCCAATGAGCAGCAGACCCTCCCTTCCAGACCCTCCCACCTCCTGGACAGCATCCATTAAAGATTCATTCGGAAGCTGCATTCATTTTCTAATTTTTTTTTCATTTTTTTTTTCGTTTTTTTTTTTCAGTGCATATAAATGTCACAAGCAGATACTCCCCCCAGACGCTCTGTGTTACTGCAGATACTCCCTCCAGACACTCTGTGTTACTGCAGATACTCCCTCTAGACACTCTGTGTTACTGCAGATACTCCCCCCAGACACTCTGTGTTACTGCAGATACTCCCTCCAGACACTCTGTGTTACTGCAGATACTCCCCCCAGACACTCTGTGTTACTGCAGATACTCCCTCCAGACACTCTGTGTTACTGCCGATACTCCCTCCAGACACTCTGTGTTACTGCAGATACTCCCCCCAGACACTCTGTTTTACTGCAGATACTCCCTCCAGACACCCTGTGTTACTGCAGATACTCCCTCCAGACACTCTGTATTACTGCAGATACTCCCCCCAGACACTGACACAAAGCAGAATAGGGACTGTTCCTCCTACATAGGGTCACTTGGCAGATATGGATTGACACCTATCCTAAGGATCCCTGATACACACTGACACAGAGCAGAATAGGGACTGTTCCCCATACATAGGGTCACTTGGCAGATATGGATTGACACCTATCCTAAGGATCCCTGATACACACTGACACAGAGCAGAATAGGGACTGTTCCCCCTACATAGGGTCACTTGGCAGATATGGATTGACACCTATCCTAAGGATCCCTGATACACACTGACACAGAGCAGAATAGGGAATGTTCCCCCTACATAGGGTCACTTGGCAGATATGGATTGACACCTATCCTAAGGATCCCTGATACACACTGACACAGAGCAGAATAGGGACTGTTCCCCCTACATAGGGTCACTTGGCAGATATGGATTGACACCTATCCTAAGGATCCCTGATACACACTGACACAGAGCAGAATAGGGAATGTTCCCCCTACATAGGGTCACTTGGCAGATATGGATTGACATCTGTCCTCAGGGACCCTGATATACACTGGGGGGTGGGACCTACTGTCCTCCCCCCCACCTCTGCACGGTGGGTGGGGGCCGTAAAAATAATGAGGGGGTACCTACTGTCCTCCCCCCGGCCCCCACCCCTACGCAGTGGGTGGGGGCTATAAATCACAATGGGGGGACCTACTGTCCTCCCCCCGGCCCCCACCCCTGCGCGGTGGGTAGGGGCCATAAAAATAATAAGGGGGGACGTACTGTCCTCCCCCTGGCCCCCACCACTGCGCGCTGGGTGGGGGCCATGAAAATAATGAGGGGGGACCTACTGTCCTCCCCCGGCCCCCACCCCTGCGCGGTGGGTGGGGGCCATAAATCACAATGGGGGAGGACCAACTGTCCTCCCCCCACCCCTGCGCGGTGGGTGGGGGCCATAAAAATAATGAGGGGGGACCTACTGTCCTCCCCCCTGGCTCCCACCCCTGCGCGGTGGGTGGGGGCCATAAAAATAATGAGCGGGGGACCTACTGTCCTCCCCCTCGCCCCCACCTCTGAGCGGTGGGTGGTGGCCCTAAAAAAAACAATAAGGGGGGACCTACTGTCCCCCCCGAGCCCCCACCCCTGAGTGGTGGGTGGGGACCCTAAATAAAAATCCCCCCCCAATCAAAGGTGACAAGGGGTACCCAAGCCCCTAGTCACCCACCCCCCCCACCCAAAAGATGTTACCCCCTACCTACCCCCCTCACCTTAAAAAATAGTGAGGGGGGAATAAAATAACTAACCTGTAAAGAAAAATTCAACTTACCATTTGGCGTGTTCTTTTTTCTAAAATCTTCTTTTTTTCAGCCACAAAAAAAGGCCAAATAAAAAGCCATAAGAACCGACGCAATTTAAAAAAAAAAAAAAAAAAAAAAAAACGAGCGCAAAAAATAAATAATCCATCTTCACCCATGGAGGGCTCCACGCAGACTGAGCTCTGCAGGGCGGGGGAAGGCTTATAAAGCCTTGCCACGCCCTGCAATTAGGCTAAGAACACTCTGATTGGCTGGTTTAAGCCAATCAGAGTGCTCTTTGTCATTTTACACAGCGTGGGAAAATTCTAAAGAACTTTCCCACGCTGTGTAAAATGACACAGAGCACTCTGGTTAGATTCCAAGCCCACCAATCAGAGTGCTCTGTGTCATTTTACCCAGCGTGGGAAAGTTCTTTGGAATTTTCCCACGCTGTGTAAAATGACAAAGAGCACTCTGATTGGTGGGCTTGGAATCTAACCAATCAGAGTGCTCTGTGTCATTTTACACAGCGTGGGAAAGTTCTTTGGAATTTTCCCACGCTGTGTAATTTGACTCATAACACTCTGATTGGTGGATTAAGTAACCAATCAGAGTGTTATGAGTAAAATGACACAGAGCACTCTGATTGGTGGATTTCAAACCAACCAATCAGAATGCTGTGACAGGTAAATGTAGAGACTTACCTGTCAGTCTCTTCATTTACCTGTCAGAGCACTCTGATTGGATGGCTTAAACCCACCAATCAGAGTGCTCTGAGCCTATTTGCAGGACGGGGCAATGCTTTATAAGCCTTCCCCCACCCTGCAGAGCTCAGTCTGCGCGGAGCCCTCCATGGGTGAAGATGGATAATTCTTTTTTTTAATATTATTTTTTTTTTTAATTGCGTCGGTTATTATAGTTTTTTATTTGGCCTTTTTGGGGACTGAAAAAAGAAGATTTTAAAAGAAAGATAACATCCAATGGTAAGTTTTTTTTCTTTTTCTTTACAGGTTCTTAGTTAAAGGTCCCCCCCTCATTATTTTTAGGGTGAGGGGGTAGGTAGGGGGATACTTATTTTTTGGGGGGGAGGGGGTGACTAGGGGTTTGGGGACCCCTAGTCACCTGGGGGGACATTTTTTTAGGGCCCCCACCCGCCGCTCAGGGGTGGGTGCCAGGGGGGAGGACATTAGGTTACTGGCTATGGGGGGATAATGTATAATAAACACAGGTTACTGGCTATGGGGGGATAATGTGTAATAAACACAGGTTACTGGCTATGGGGGGGGGATAATGTATAATAAACACAGGTTACTGGCTATGGGGGATAATGTATAATAAACACAGGTTACTGGCTATGGAGGGAAATGTATAATAAACACACAAAAAAATACAAAAAAAATGTATGCAGCTTCCGAATTAATCAAAATTGTATGCTGTCTAGGAGGTGGGAGGGTCTGGGAGGGAGGGTCTGCTGCTGATTGGCTGGAATGTGTCTGCTGACTGTGAGGTAGAGGGTCAAAGTTTACTCAATGATGACAAATAGGGAGTGGACTGAACATCGCATATGTTCGCCATCCATGGCGAACGCGAACATGCTATGTTCGCCAGGAACTATTCGCCAGCGAGCCGTTCGGGACATCACTAACTGAAACATAAAACAATTCCAGCCTTGATGCTCTTGATAGTTAAGTTTAAAAAGTAGTGATTAGGGGTCCCAAAGCCTAATTATCAGCATAGTCAAAGTCACTATTTTTCATGCTTTTTTTTTGGCTCTCCGAATTGCCTTCCTTATTTTTTATTTTTTGTACAGAAATTGGTACACGGTCAGAAGAGCTAACAGAAACACCCTACATGAGCTTCCAGTCCAATTTCTGGCTGCAAAGATATGGAGAGCAGCAACCAGTAGCCCTAGGCAAAAAGTTAAACCTGTACCAAAAGCTTTAACTACATAAACTGGGAAGATGTCAGGTGTTCTACAGGCACCATAACTTATACAACACAATGTAATGGTTATGATGCTTGCAGCGTTCCTTTAAGCATGAGGTAACCTAAACCTACTTTACAATTCTGCTTTTTTAATAATTGAATACAGCACAAAGCTGCAGTTTTCAAAACACCATACAGACAGAAAATGTGTTCAGCTGTTTTGTTCTATGCCATGTTCTTCTTGAAATGCTGTCCACTTCACAGATTTTTTTCAGGAACTAAAAAAAAAAATTACAGCAATACTTGACATTTTAGGTGAGAAGGCAGAATACAGCAGTAATTAAAAGTCCAGGCTGTGCAATTATAATTAATTAACCTTTTGTGAGTCAGCTGTCATTTAGTCTTAATAAAGGTAGCTTATATATAGCTTATATATAGTAAAATTTTAGATTCACAGTACATAACTCAATATTAAACAATTAAAACGGGACTGTCACTCTCCCCACCCGACTAAAAATGAGTATTTCATGCAGATGGAATTTTTATGAATTACTCATTATGACTGTGTTGGAATTTTATGGAAATCCCAATCTAGTCAAGAGATATAAAGAGACAAAGTAGGAACTACCGCAGGGAATTTCATGTAATTAGCTGTATCTATTGGCTATTGGTTGTGTCTATGCTGTGTTTATGGAGGATCATGCAATCTCTTGGGATTCTTCATAGACCTCAATGCTGAACTCTTATGCATGTGCAAGAGTACAGCAGTGAAGTTCCTGCCGAAAAGGACCCTGTCGAATCAAGATGCCTGCAATGGACAGGTTCAGGTAAGTAAACTCAACTTTACCTGTTCCCCTGACCACTAGATCCTCAACAGCGATGTGACCACTGTGGTACTTTGTAAATTCACCAAAGTCTCTAAATGGGGAAAGTGCTGCTTTACTATTGAGATTTTTATGTGAGGTTAACTTTCTTGAAGTTTCTAGTAAACGTCAAAAAAGGTATGCGTTCTAAAGTGCTGAAACATAATTATCCAAACAAAATATTTAATATGACATATCTTAAATAATTACAGTTGGGTGCATGCTATGGTGGCCAACAAACATGGCAGCATGATTCTTGAGATCCCTTATGGCTGCGCAGCAAATTTTCTCTAACTGAAAGCTGAAACAAGCTCAATGGGGAAATCTCCAAAACGCTGTGAAGCTCACAAAGGGGTTCTTACCTCCTCACTGCGACAATTCCTGGTAACGTTATGTCTCTGGCCTTCAGTCTCTCCCATTCATCTTCTCTGCACTTGGACAGGGGAAGTTTAGGGCTCTCCACCTCACTCTTAGCTACAGGGCCACCGGACTTGGTCACCCTAACACAAAACCTCTTGAATAAAATGGATATGAGGGAGGCTAATACTGAGCTCAGACAGACAGGACCTCCAGTGTCTCCAAGTAGGAGTAAGGGGACTGGGAATGGTGACTCTTGGTGCAGAGGGGTTGATTCATTATATTTATTTCTCTCTTTTGCACAGTGTCATATGTAATGTCTTGCTTTAGAGTTGTAAGGTCCATCCTGAGGTCACAGCTTATCTATCTGTTGGGGTATATATAGAGCAACATTGAGAAACTCGAGGGAGGTCTGGGGAGCATTTCCTGATTTCACTAAACAAGATGAATACAAACCCTATCCCTGAGGTACTCAATGCAGTTACTTTTCCTAACACAGGGAAGAACATGCAATTAGGTTTTGCTCCCCCCCAACAAAAAAAAACCCGAAAATACAAATAAAAGTAATATTAATAATAATGATAATCACACAAAAGGTCTTAAACCAGTATAACAGAGAACAAGACAAATATGGTTAGAAGGTTGGAGGGTAAGAAACCTACTCCTCACAACCATGTTTCTAAATTAGGTTAGTGAGACACATCGGTCTTGTACAGGCTTATTTCTTTCCCCTGGTTGACTCTAATGGGGCCTTAGAAAACCCTGCTTCCTCAGTTTAGCTGCAGCATCGTTAACCCTTAGGCCACCACTAATTTGCATTATAATATTGTTAGAATATATATACTCTTTGAGCCAGCTCAGGGATATGGGGCTCATTAGAGGAAAACTGGAGAAAAACCCTTAGAGGAAAACTGGTCGCGGACAGGCCCTGGTTCCCTTGGCTTGACTCATACATGTCTCCTCTACTACCCACAATTAGCCTCGTTGTCTTGAGACTGGTGGGTTTGGTTACAGGGTTTGATTTGGATTCAGTCACCAACACTCCCTGACACCAAAGCTTAAAACCAGCAATGTTGGCAGTGGATGTTGTACATAGTTTAATGTTTCCTTTTGTTTTTGTACCTCCCTACCCAGCTCCTTCATCTGCACATACCACACATGTCCTTAGATCTTGCCTCACTGTGACCTTTATTTCTTCCCTGCTATCCATTATTTCCATTATAGAACGAGGATTGAATAAACTTGAACAGAGGTTATGCGCACTGAGGTACCTACAATGTCCAAAGTCCAAATGGAGACTCAGCAACCAGCTTGTCTCTCAGTCACATGTAATAGATAAAGCTAAGAGGGTTCACATAGATTATTTGGTGGAAACGCCAAACTTCCCCTACCTATATTTGGAAAGCATATAAGTGTGCCATCAGGGATTTTCTCTTAAAAAGAGCTTAGAGCAGAAAAAAACTGAAAATAAGCACACATTTCATCTATAGGAGCAAGTATCCATGTCAAAAAATAAAACTAGCCCAAAATCCCCCCATCAGGCCCAGCTCTCTACCAAAAGCTGACTGTTCATGTCATTGTGAATGGAGCACACACCAGGGCTGCCTTTTCTTGCCGCTGCTCTTTATTCTTGCCCTGAACATTTTTTGGATTCTATCAGGCAAAATCTGAATGTAGAGGGTATAGAGATGGATGATATACACCACGAGATGGCAGCTTATGCCAATAATGTACTATTTTTATGACTGATTCTGAGATATCACACCTCAACATCATGTCAGCATTCGTGGAATATGGTGCCATCTTTAACTTAAAGATACATTTTAAAAAATCTTTTGCAAACAATGTTTGCAAATAAGTAGAGGCTTACCCAGGTGTTAAACATTCCTAGTGGGGGGTGATTTTAGGAGTATATAAGAGTTGTTGTCATTAGCTTGGCTAATATAGCTTGGTTGCTTCATCTAAGTGTTGCTTCTAAGTGTGTGTGGTTGGAGATATTCTGGAGAGTTTTACAGAAGCTTCAACTGTCTAAGAGTTGTGCTAAGAGTTTTCTTTTTTTACTGTTACAGGTAAGATTCATCTGTTGGAAAAGGTTACTGATTGCACAAGGTTTGATTTCCTGTTGGTAATGATAAGGCATTTGATTTGATTAGTTAGCTACTTGCTATTGATTGCTGTTTAAATTAGCTATTGTTTGCAAATAAGCAGAGGCCTACCCAGGTGTTAAACATTCCTAGTGGGAGGTGATTTTAGGAGTATATAAGTCGTTGTTGTCATTAGCTTGGCTAATATAGCTTGGTTGCTTCATCTAAGTGTTGCTTCTAAGTGTGTGTGGTTGGAGATATTCTGGAGAGTGTTGCTTCTAAGTGTGTGTGGTTGGAGATATTCTGGAGAGTGTTGCTTCTAAGTGTGTGTGGTTGGAGATATTCTGGAGAGTGTTGCTTCTAAGTGTGTGTGGTTGGAGATATTCTGGAGATAAACTGGAGGTAATCTGAGGTATTCAGGAGGATAAATAAAAAGTTAAGATTCGTTTGATTTAAATAATTCATCTCATTGGAATGGCAGACTTAGTTCAGTGTAATAGTTGCTATGCATTTGTTTCGCGTTCCACTTTTTGGAGGTTTGGTTGTTGTCTAATCTGTAGACAGTTCTCTATCTTGCGGCAGGAGATTGTATTTTTGAAGTCTGAGATTTGTAAATTATGTGGTAAACAAACTCAGGCTGGAACTGCTGCAAAGCCACTGCCACAGAGACATACTAGGAATGGCAGATGGATTACTGTAGGATCTGGTAGACTTAGAGTTGTGGATAAAAGGCATATTGCACAGTCTGTTGTTCTACATAATTCATTTTCTGCACTTTCAGAGTGTAATGGTGTCATGGAGACAGGCACTGAGGCTAGTGGTGTTGTGCAGCGAGGCACTGAGGCTAGTGGTGTTGTGCAGAGAGGCACTGAGGCTAGTGGTGTTGTGCAGAGAGGCACTGAGGCTAGTGGTGTTGTGCAGAGAGGCACTGAGGCTAGTGGTGTTGTGCGGAGAGGCATTGAGGCTAGTGGTGTTGTGCAGAGAGGCACTGAGGTTAGTAGTGTTGTGCAGAGAGGCACTGAGGCTAGTGGTGTTGTGCAGAGAGGCACTGAGGCTAGTGGTGTTGTGCAGAGAGGCATTGAGGCTAGTGGTGTTGTGCAGAGAGGCACTGAGGCTATAGGTGTTGTGGAGAGAGACACTGAGGCTAGTGCTGTTGTGGAGAGAGGCATTGAGGCCAGTGGTGTTGTGCAGAGAGGCACTGAGGCTAGTGGTGTTGTGCAGAGAGGCTTGAAGACTATGGTGAGGCCTAATAGAAAGCAGTTGTTGTTGGGGGATTCCATCATAAGAGGTGTGGAGATGGACAATGGTGGTCTTGTGAGGTGTCTTCCCGGAGCTACTGCTCACAGAGACAGGAGACGTATCTGTAATATTGTTAAGCAAGCAAAGCAGGAAGGGGAATTGGATGTACTTGTCCATTTAGGGACAAATGACTTGGCTTGCAATGAGGTTTCAGAGGTTAAGGAAGTTTTTAGTGTTTTTGCCAATGATATACGGCAGGTTGCTTCCACACTGTCATTCTCTGAAGTTCTGCCTGTGCATAACACTCAGAATGACAGGCGGATGCGTATTAGGGACTTTAACTTGTGGCTTGGTGAATGGTGTTGGGAGCAAGGATTTGGCTTTATTGCTCATGGTAGTTCTGTTTGGAATGGAAATAAACTGTACAAAAAAGATGGGTTGCATCTTTCTCAAAAGGGAACAAATGTTCTCAGTGAGCAGTTCAGAGGTTTTGCTAGGATGTATTTAAACTAGGAGGGGGGGGGGGGGCAAAAGGGTGATAAAACATCAATCCAATTGTCCCCCAAAACAAGGACAGAAGGTGCCTGTAGCAAGTGTGTTAAAAAATGATAAGCTTAGAGTCATGTCTACAAATGCTCGCGTTTAGGGAATAAGATCCATGAACTTGTGGCAATAATGGCAACTGATAGTGTAGATTTAGTCGCTGTTACGGAGACATGGTATAATGAAAAAAATGACTGGGACATAGCAATACCAGGGTACTATTTATATAGAAAAGACAGGGGAGGCAAGAAAGGGGGAGGGGTTGCCCTGTATGTGAAGGATAGCATAAAATCTAGCCTAATAAAGGTTAGTGAGACGAACATAGAGTCAATTTGGGTTACGTTAGAATTTGGTAATCACACAGTAATTCGTGTAGGTGTGATTTATAGGCCCCCAGGACAAATTGAAGAGTTAGATAATCTACTAGTTGAAGAAATAGCTAAAATGACAATGAAGGGGGAAGTTATCATCATGGGTGACTTTAATCTTCCTGATGTGAATTGGAAAACAAAAATAGCTACTTGTGCCAGAAGCACACATATTCTAAACTCCCTACTGGGATTGTCTCTAAAACAAGTCGTTGAGGAGCCAACTCGTAAAGAGGCCATACTAGATTTAGTGTTAACAAATGGAGATCTGGTATCAGATATTACTGTAGGTGAAAGTTTAGGATCCAGTGATCATCAGTCAGTATGGTTTAATATAAGAACAGTGACTGAGTCACACCACACAAAAACAAAAGTTTTAGACTTTAGAAAAACAGACTTTTCTAAAATTAGAATATGTGTAAAGGAGTCATTATCAGACTGGAGCAACTTAAATGGAGTAAAAAAGAAATGGGATTATTTAAAAGCTGTACTACTGAAGGCAACAGAAAATTGCATTAGGCTTGTCAGTAAAAGCAAAAAATTCAAGAAACCACTGTGGTACTCCGCAGATGTGGCCAAAATAGTAAAAAACTAAAAGTTAGCATTTAGTAATTATAAAAAAAACCAGAGTGAGGAAGACAGAATGACCTATAAGATTAGGCAGAAAGAGGCTAAGCAAGTTATAAGAGCTTCCAAATCACACACAGAAGAGAAAATAGCACAGTCAGTAAAAAAGGGGGACAAAACTTTTTTTAGATACATAAATGAGAAAAGAAAAGTAAATCAGGGATTAGTTAGATTAAAAACAAAAGAAGGAAGGTATGTAGATGAGGATAAAGGTCTAGCTGACTGCCTCAATGAATATTTTTGTTCGGTATTTACAGCTGAAAATGAAGGAAAGGGACCTCCGTTAAAAAAAAAGGATAAATGAGTCATTTATTACACGTGAGTTTACAGAGGAAGAGGTTCTATTTCAACTGTCAAAAGTAAAGACAAATAAGTCAATGGGACCTGATGGAATACACCCAAAGCTATTAAAAGAGCTTAGTGGTGTACTAGCAAAACCATTAACAGATTTATTTAACCAATCATTGTTAACAGGAGTAGTCCCAGAAGATTGGAAGTTAGCGAATGTTGTGCCCATTCACAAGAAAGGTAATAGGGAGGAGTCGGGCAACTATAGGCCAGTAAGCCTTACTTCAGTAGTGGGGAAAGTGATGGAAACCATGTTAAAGGATAGGATTGTTGAACATCTAAAAACACATGGATTTCAAGATCAGAGACAACATGGGTTTACTTCAGGGAGATCATGCCAAACTAATCTTATAGGTTTTTTTGATTGGGTAACTAAAATTATAGATCAGGGTGGTGCAGTAGACATTGCTTACCTAGATTTCAGTAAGGCTTTTGACACTGTTGCACATAGAAGGCTTATCAATAAACCGCAATCTTTGAGTTTGGATTCCAATATTGTTGAATGGGTAAGGCAGTGGCTGAGTGACAGGCAACAGAGGGTTGTAGTCAATGGAGTATATTCGAAGCTTGGGCTTGTCACCAGTGGGGTACCTCAGGGATCTGTACTTGGACCCATTCTCTTTAATATTTTTATTAGTGATATTGCAGAAGGTCTTGATGGTAAGGTGTGTCTTTTTGCGGATGATACTAAGATATGTAACAGGGTTGATGTTCCAGGAGGGATAAGCCAAATGGCAAATGATTTAGGTAAACTAGAAAAATGGTCAGAGTTGTGGCAACTGACATTTAATGTGGATAAGTGCAAGATAATGCATCTTGGACGTAAAAACCCAAGGGCAGAGTACAGAATATTTGATAGAGTCCTAACCTCAACATCTGAGGAAAGGGATTTAGGGGTGATTATTTCTGAGGACTTAAAGGTAGGTAGACAATGTAATAGAGCAGCAGGAAATGCTAGCAGAATGCTTGGTTGTATAGGGAGAGGTATTAGCAGTAGAAAGAGGGAAGTGCTCATGCCATTGTACAGAACACTGGTGAGACCTCACTTGGAGTACTGTACACAGTACTGGAGACCATATCTTCAGAAGGATATTGATACCTTAGAGAGAGTTCAAAGAAGGGCTACTAAACTGGTTCATGGATTGCAGGATAAAACTTACCAGGAAAAGGTTAAAGGATCTTAACATGTATAGTTTGGTGGAAAGACGAGACAGGGAAACATTTAAATACATAAAGGGAAACATTTAAATACATAAAGGGAATCAACACAGTAAAGGAGGAGACTATATTTAAAAGAAGAAAAACTACCACAACAAGAGGACATAACTATTTTAGAGCGGTTTGACTGCTTACATGGGGTCCAGTGGGTGCTGCTCCCTGCCTTCACCATTTCTATTAAAGAACCATTAGCTCTCTTGCAAAGTTAGGAGACGGGGGGAAACCAATCCAGACTGGAATTTTTTTTCTTCTATTCTCTCTCCTTCACTCCGTTACCCATTAGTAGAATAATATATTTTGCTTTGGATTTTACATTTCTGTATTTAGATTTCCATATCACATTGAATAACAATATGCATTGAGGTGGTGGAACACTAAAAAATAACATGCTTTCATTACATGCATACAAAATAATTTTTAAGGTATGTTGATAAAGATTATCTAGTTCTTTACTTTTATGAATCAATGATGAAAGCTAGCATTGAATCTCATTACATTTGGCATGCTACAATGATAACGAGTTCTGTGTAAAAGGCAGATCATTTTCTGGCTTATGTGACAGATCTGATTTTTTTTTTTCTTTTAGATGCTGGAGCTGAACATAATACTTACTGCCAATTCAGATTTCAACTTAAATCAAAGCTTTGGTTCATTACACTTCTCTTCCACAGTTTTGCATATAAAAATGTTTGGTGTAGTTCACACTATCGATTGCATTAGCTCTGAAAGCAACTACAAAAGTTTATCGTGTTTAAATGCAAAACTTTTTTTTTTAATTAGCTTCCTTTTATAATAAAATTCATTAATATCAGTCTTTAATCATTAAAGTTTAATGGTATATTTCATTGAATCGTGGTAGATTCTAAAGACTTGAGTGTTTTATTGGTTGTGGCATGATTTGTAATAGTTTGTGAAAGAGGGACTTTATAGAACCAAAAATTACATTTTACTGTAATGTGTTTATAAGTACTATAGCCCGCCACAGCAGTGCTGTATCGTGTTCTCTTTATTTAAGCAAGAAGGAAATGTAGCAAAGGATCCTAAAATAGAGAAGGGTAAGGAGATGGCACCAAGACAACAGTCTAATGACCCTGCAAATTGTTTCCAAAATTAATGGCCTGCCTTGTGGTTTAAATTAGTTGGTTTGTACTCTAAACATAGATTCCATTATGGGAACAACAATCCACAGCAGATACAGCAGCCTAGAAATATATATATATATATATATATATATATATATATATATATATATATATATATATATATATATATATATAAACAATCCAATGAGGGAGGCTGCTCTCCGGACTTAAAACTTCAATTTATTGTAATTAATTAAAAATGACGACCAACGTTTCGGACCCCGCTCAGGACCTTCCTCAGGGTAAAATACAACAGGACAATACAGTACATTGCATATACAGACAATATATACCATCAATAATTAGTGGAATAACTCACCAAGGTGTTTGCCAAATCTCGCCGACACCAAGTGCACTTCCGGGTATGCGCGTGCACTACAGAGTGTGCCACGCCTCCTGTCATGGGATCATATGTGCCTGATGTGATGGACAGCTGGGTAACCCAGTTTCCAGGACACTCTTAACCCTAATACTACAACTAACCCAACCCTAACCCTACTCCTAAACCTACACTAACCCTACTTCTAACCCTAACCCTACTCCTAACCCAACCCTAACTCTACTCCTAACCCTAACCCTAACCCTAACCCAACCCTAACCCTACCCCTAATCCTACACTTACTCTAAGTCCTGAAGAAGTCCCGAAGTGCCGAATTCCTGAAGTCCCGAATTTAAGAAGTGCAAAACCGAACCGAAGTGCTGAAGTGCCGAATTTCGGAATGCCGAACTGAACCAAATTTTTTGCCCATGCACATCCCTAGTATATATATTGTGTAGTATACATGCAGAGTCCAAGTAGAGGCTAAATAACAAATTAAAGGACCACTATAGGCACCCAGACCACTTCAGCTCAATGAAGTGGTCTGGGTGCCAGGTCCCTCTAGGATTAACCCTGCCTGCTGTAAACATAGCAGTTTCAGAGAAACTGCTATGTTTACATATGGGTTAATCCAGCCTCTAGTGGCTGTCTCATTGACAGCCGCTAGAGTTGCTTCTCACATGCACATTTAGCCTATGACGTCGGAAGGAGGAGGAGAGTCCCCAGCGCTGAGGGAACCTGGCACTGGAGAAAGGTGAGTGTTTAACCCCCTTCCACCCCCTTCAGCGGGGCGGGAGGGGGACCCTGAGGGTTGGGGCACCCTCAGGGCACTATAGTGCCAGGAAAACAAGTTTGTTTTCCTGGCACTATAGTGGTCCTTTAACATGCACAAGTCCAAGGCAGATAGAGGAGAAACATTTTAAAATGTTAGAAAAGAAAGTGCATCCAGCAGACAGCATGATATAGAAAGCAAGCAATTACGGAGACATGTAGAGTTAAGAGTATAAGGCTAGAAGAACGTCACTGTTATTACCTGTTACCCAGATGCTTTTTATTGTAAATGTTTCAAAAACGTTCACAATGTAGATTACCTTCAAATATTACGGTTGGTCTGAACTTTGTTATTACAAGCAATATATCCCTGTCTATGGACATTACATAAAACAATAACAGAAATGGCTCAAAATGTAATAAAATATGTTCACATTAAAAATCTGTGACAGTTTAAATTGAAATTGCTGGTGGCTTTCAGCTCTCTTTTCTTTCAATAAACAGTAATTATTTTTTTGTAATTTTGGAGGAAGGGCATTTTTTTTAGAATGTTTGATATGCAAAATTGCTTTCATTTAATTTTGATTCTCCTGAAGCTATTTGAATTACATTTTGATCCTCTTGAAGTCACTCAGTATTCAGCTGTATTACATTTGCTTAAATATGTCTCGTATTAAAGTCTTAATTTATAGGGTTTTTGTTTTTTTGCCAGTTCCATAATTTTGATTGATGCCCCTTTCAAGAGAACATTACTATATATTCAAGCATTTACTGAACTCTGTGAGCTATGTACTTAAGTATCACAAACTGATGATAAATTGTTTTACATCAGTCACTACCAGGTAAGAAAAAAAGAACAAAGTACAGATTAATGCGCTGTTTGAAAAATGTATAAGAACAGAACATTTTGCACATACATTTTGTGCAGTAACTATATTTCAACCACTGAACTAAATGTCAAATCGTTTTGGATATTTTTCAATTTGGATATTTACAAAAGCTAATTTGGCTTTTATTTCTTAGATAAACACACAACTTGCTGTCACATTTCTAGTTAGCTATTAGACTAATGACAATGAGCAAATTTTGAATTGTAGGCAAATTTTGACCAGTATCTAAATATTTACAGAAATCTGTGAGGATGGTTTTTAATTCCTTCTTTTATGGATTCTGGCTGTTTATATTTTAATAATTTGTTTTCTGTTGTTATGTTGATGTTGCTGAGAAACAGAATTGTTAAAAAAAATAAAAAATGAATTAACCCCTTAACACCGCAGCCAAATGTACAAGTTGTGAACGAAACAAAACGTAAACAAAACCTGGCATTTGCGCTATATGTCTGTCCAACCGTAATTCACCTCTTTCATATTAAATGCACCCCCCCTTATTATATATCATTTTATTCAGGGGAAACAGGGCTTTCATTTAATATCAAATATTTAGCTATGAAACATAATTTAATATGAAAAAAATGGGAGAAAATAAGATTTTTTTTGATTTTTTTCGTTCTTCATGACATTTTAACTGTCAATGTCATAATACTGTTTGCTTTTACTGCAATAAAATACACATATTTGTATTCAGCAAAGTCTCACGTGTAAAACAGTACCCCCTATGTACAGGTTTTATGGTGTTTTGGGAAGTTACAGGGTCAAATATAGCGTGTTACATTTGAAATTGAAATTCGCCAGATTGGTTACGTTGCCTTTGAGACTGTATAGTAGCCCAGGAAATAAATTTACACCCATAATGGCATACCATTTGCAATAGTAGACGACCCAAGGTATTGCAAATAAGCGATGTCCAGTCTTTTTTAGTAGCCATTTGGTCACAAACACTGGCCAAAGTTAGCGTTTGTATTTGTTTGTGTGTGAAAAATGCAAAAAACGCCAATTTTGGCCAGTGTTTGTGACTAAGTGGCTACTAAAAAAGACTGGACATACCCCATTTGCAATACCTTTGGTTGTCTACTATTGCAAATGGTATGCCATCATAGGGGTAATTTTCATTCTTGGGCTACCATAGGGTCATAAAGGCAACGTAAGCAATCTGGCGAATTTTAATGTGAAAAAAATTAAACACAAGCCTTATATTTGACGCTGTAATTTTTGAAAACACCATAAAACCTGTACATGAGGGGTACTGTTGTACTCAGGAGACTTCGCTGAACACAAATATTTGTGTTTCAAAACAGTAAAAAGTATTGCAGCAATAATATCGTCCCTGTAAGTGCTGTTTGTGCGTGAAAAATGCAAAAAACGTCACTTTTACTGGCGATATCATGGTTGTAATACATTTTACTGTTTTGAAACACTAATATTTGTGTTCAGCGAAGTCTCCCGAGTAAAACAGTACCCCCCATGTACAGGTTTTATGGTGTCTTGGAAAGTTATAGGGTTAAATATAGTGCTAGCAAATTAAATTCCCTATACTTTCGGCATGGGTGGTCAGGCAGGTCCCGCTAATTGTAATTAATTAGGATACCTAATTATGTAAAATTATAACATAAATATATGTGTAGAATTAATATATGTATATATATATACATATGTGTATATATACGTATATATATATATATTTTTTTTTTATATTTTTATTTATATATAGGTATATATATAGTGATATATACGTATATATTTATGTATATAGATATATATATTATTTCGTTATAAGTGTATTTTGATATAAATATATATATATTAATATCAGAATACAGTTAGAACGAAATAAAACACATCTATATATTTTTTAATATTTTATTTTTAATTATTTTTTTAATTTAATTTTTTTACGTATTTACATATTAATTTTTTTTATATTATTTATAAATATATATATAACAATAATTATATATATATTTAATCAGTATCAGTCTACGTGTAATTTGATATTAATATATATATATATATAATTATATATATATTAATATTAAAATACACCTAGACGGTGTATGTGTATGTGTGTATATGTGTATATATATACTTAGATCATATATATATAATATATATATATGATCTAAGTATATAATTTATTTATTTTTACACTGTTTTAAAACATTTTTATTTGATTTTCAGCCAGCAGGGGGACCAACTGTCATTACAGTTGGTCCCCCTGCTGGCAATGCAGCAGGCAGCTATACCGGCCATGTGATTGTGAGGTCCTCGCAAGGACCTCACTCTCACATGGCCGGGAGGGCTCCTGGAGGGCGGACGTGCCGCGGGGGGCTCCCTGGGAGTCCCCCGAACCGCGATCGCCGGCGTGGGACCGCCAGCGACCGGGTAAGTTACTAAAAACCGGAGGGCGTACTATTACGTCCGGCGGCGTTTAGAGACGCTTTTAAAAGGACGTAATAGTACGCCCTCCGGTCTTAAGGGGTTAAGTCACATTAAAGGGCCATTTCAGAGACCTTTGATGTGTTACTGAATGAGAAAAAAAATATTTTTGTGGTCCTAATCTTTATTTGACAATGCATTACATTTAATTAGCTTTAATAGAAGGGGGTCTAATCCCTTATTTTGCCTGAGGGGTAGGTTATTCTCTTTAAAGGGAGAATAGACTTTAATGGTATGTTTTGCTTAATGTTAAGGTGGTCAGTCTATTTAGTGGATCGGCTTGGTAATTTATGGTTTAATTTTAAGTAAATGTGTTAAAGGACTGCTAAAGTCAACCAGGCCACTTAATTTCAATGAAATGGCCTGGGTGCAGTGGTCCTGTCCTTTTAACCCTTCAACATTAAAACATAATGCTTACATTGCAGGGTTAAATCCATCTCTAGTGGCTTTCTTTCTGACAGCCACGAGAGGTGCCTCTCTCCAAACTCCTTACCTCCCATTGATGGACCCCAGAGAATGCACCCTCCTGCACCCAAAAGGTATGGAAATGGGAGGGTGGCTAATAATATGGAAACAGTGACTTACGTTTGTATCGGTGTATGTATCTGTCAGTGTGCATGTATATCTGTGTCAGAATCTATGTGTATCTGTGTGTG
The DNA here is from genome assembly GCF_036172605.1 of Pelobates fuscus. NCBI lineage: Eukaryota > Metazoa > Chordata > Amphibia > Anura > Pelobatidae > Pelobates > Pelobates fuscus. Next base: position 145,895,849 of record NC_086322.1, on the reverse strand, counting down.
TTTATATGTATCTGAGTCAGTATGTGTGGATATCTGTGTCCCTGACAGTGTGTATGTGCATATGTGTCAGTATGTGTGTGTATCTGTGTGTATGTCAGTTTGTATGTGTATCTATGTCAGTATGTGTGCATATCTGTGTCAGTATGTGTGCATATCTGTGTGTTAGTGTGTCAGTGTATTTGTGTCAGGATGTGTGTATACCTGTGTGTATGTGTGTATATGTTAGTAAAGTTTTTAGTGTGAGTAAATGTGTGCATGTGTTTGTCAGTATGTGTGCATCTGTGTTTGTGACAGTGTGTGTCTATCTGTGTCCGTATGTTTATGTATCTGTGTTTATGTTCGCATATCCATTTGTCTGTCTATCTAGACTACAATGATGAATTCAGATTGTAACAAGTTTTAAATCCAAGATTTAAAGAATAAATTAGGGTCTAGAATCTCGATCTAAATTAAGAATCTATTTGATAGATGAATAACTTTATTTTAATCATCACTGTTCAATACATTTTTCATTGAGAACAGTATTATGACAAGAACAAATCACTTGAAATCATTGCTTGTAGCTCAAATTAAGGCCATCATAATGATATTTCAAATTAGTACATTTTCTCAGTCATCACTGTTTAACTGAACTATCACATTCATCAGCTCTATTGTAGCTTGATGTACATTCCCATTACTTTCGTGTATGGAACACCATTTACGTTAGCAATTATATTAACTATAATTATACATGATTTATGTTACTGGTAATTTTAGAAATGTGCACCGAGTTAGCTTTATGCATGCATTTGCTCTATCCTATCTTCTTTCAGCTAACAAACACTGTAACTATAACTGCACACAGTGAAATCTTTTGCCTATAATTTTAAACAATTTTAGCTTACCTTCACAGCATAGATCAGTCCTGAGAGTGCCAACCATGTAACTATCATGTGGTTAGGAAAATGGCATTTAAAAGACTACCATGTGAGAGTTACACTGTTGGCATTTTAACCCATAACATGTTTCCTTGTATTAGCAGGACTTAAAATTTTACCATGTATTGGGAATGTCATTCTCTACAACCTTCTTACCTACCATTCACTGCACAAACACGCCTATTGACAATATAGTGACTATACCGTATTTGGCATACAAATAAAGATTGTGCTTCAGAAATAAATAAAAAAAACAGGATGCATATCACTTTTGTCTGAATGGGCAAAATCCGCTTAAAATGAAAGAATTCCTACCGCAATGGCGATTCTCATATTTAACAAATTTCTCTATAAGGAATGTATTTCACCTCCCTGTGCCCTCACCTGCTATGCAGCTGGTGGGGACATAACTGCCAAAACTTTAAAACTAGTGAATTTACAGCCATCACTGCCCAGTCACTTTTAAAGGCCATGGGGATGGGGCCTGTGAAATAACAAGGAGAGACATAGTTCCTAAAGCCCCCACTAACGGGTATTGGGTGCGGGACATTAAAAATAGTTGACCGATAACTATTCAATCCCCCTGCTCCTGTGGGTAGAGGCCTTACCCATAATATTAAAGGTGGAGGACTAGTGTTCTCCCACCAGCCCCCACCCATCGACAACAGGTGGGGACACTAATTATATCATTAAAAGGGGAAGACCTGGTGTCCAACCACTGGCCCCACGTATTGGTGAAATGCAGGGCCCCTAATTATAATATTTTGGCCCCTATCCATCTGTTACCATCTCACTAAGGGCTTCTCCAGGTATGCCCCTTCCTTATGGAATACCCTCCCGTGCTACATATAACTATCCTCATCTCTACAGTCCTTGAAAAAAACTTTAAAAACTTCTTTAGAGAAGCCTATCAGTTTGCCCTTTAACTTCTCATACCTGACAAATTTCCTCTTCTGTCTCCTGTCCATTCTGCTCCCTCCTCACAAACACCCCTCCAGCCCTTTTAGGTATATCTTGATTCCCTCTGTGTATTTGTCCCTCGTCCTTTTAGATTGTAAGCTTGTTTGGGCAGGACCCTCTTCACCTACTGTTCCCAAACGTCTTTTGTTAGAATTAACTGTTTGTCTTGTTTTAACTATTTTACATTGCTGTGGAACATGTTGGTGCTATACAAGTAATTGTAATTGTAATTAAAAAGCATTCTGGATATGAATACCATATAAGAATATTTAAAAAAAAAAATCAAATACTAATCATTAAACCAATTATAACCATAAATAAACCCCTAATTCCCTTTACTACATGTTTTGTTAGAAATTGGTGGTAACAGGCTTACATAAAAGGAGCCAGAATACCCAACATGAAACAACCTGGCTTAACAACATTATTGAAAGTGTGCAATCTATCTATGAATTCTGATTATCTTATAGATGAAGTCCTGACATCTAGGTGTATTAATGTTTTTTTTTTTACTTTTTTAATTTAGACTGCTTTTAAATTTAAATTTTATATATATAGTACTAAAAGTTCACTGAACTTTATCAGAAGCCATACACCTTTTTAATTTTAAATGTGAGTAGTGTAAAGAAACAAATCTCATATGATATACATCACATGAAAAGTTAACATTCCCTGAAGAAATCACATTCAATCATTGACTGAAGTTACTTTGATAGAAAGCCACAGAGAGGAATACTGTTGAGGCTGGTGGTTCCATAGGATGTGCAAAAGGATATACTGTAATTTTTCCAATCATCTTGTCAGAATACTCTTTCCAGTATAACACATTGCAATTCCCATTTCATTAGGTTCCACAGACAATCCTTAATAGAGGCTATTATCAATCAATATAAGGTAAGATCGATTCTGTTGAGGGCAATTTTATGTAGCATGTTAGAGTGCTAAACCAAGAAAACCATTGAAATTTGTAATAGTGGATAAAACCACAAACACATTGCTGTAACTCTTTAAATAATAAATCATAAACAGGATAGAGCGTAATACGTTTTAATTTATTAAAAAAGAAGGTACTTTAGGCAATTTTTTCATATTTAAATGTTATTAAAATTTTGTTACAGGGTAATAGATCAAAAACCAAGAACAGTTGAAACATGGAAGAAACACTAATAACACGAGATTTAGGTAAATTTAAGTTAGTTAATTACAGTGAAACTTATGTTAGGTTTGCATAATACAGCAGTAACGGTGAAGAAGTCTTGATGTATACAGCTAGAAATACAACAACACAACTGTGTTTCACACAATGTTCCTAAAGGGTCATAAAATGATAACATTACTAAATTATAAAAGAGAGAAAAGAAAGAGAACAGAATAGAGAGGTAACAGACATATGAGCCAGTTGATAGGTGTGTGGAGTGAGAATGTAATGCACCCTTCCAAATTTATTTACATTTATAAATTGAGCCCGAGTTGTGGTTGGACACATTCCTAAACATTCTCATCTTGACAAGATGGTCATGGACTAGTTTTACTGGGACTCCCAATAGTCTAGACAATAGACATTTCGTTTATAGATGCCAGATTGTAATAGTATAAAGACAAAGGTTTCCTGTCATATCACACAGTCATACATAATTTCTCGAAGTTAGTGAGGCAAGAGTGGCCTATAGAGAGGATTCCATAGGAAAATTGTGCCTAAATTGAATATACAGAAGCAATTCTGAAGGAGACAGCTTGTATGTTTTAATTAGATGTGGGAATAAATTGAAGCATGACTCATCTTGAAGTTGTTACACTTGTTGTATAGCACATGAGTACCATTGTACTCAGTTAAGATCTACTGTAAGCAACTGTAGAGTGTACAGTAGAGTGCAGTACACTATTGATCTATTTTGAAGAAGAGAATGACCTTTGGCCAACCATGTTTTTAGTGAGTGACTTATGAAAGCACCAGATTTTGATTCTGACGAAGAGATCTCATTAGTTGCTGTAGCGTGAAAGGCTGCAAACAGGCAAGTATTTCTGTTTCCAACCATAGAGTCAAAAGAGGAAAGCTAAAGTAGTTGTTCAATTCTGAATATTATGCATACCAAAACCTCCTAGTTTCACGGGCAACCAGCAGGTCTGTCTGGATACCTGGAATGGGTGTTATTTCCAGATTAAGTGAGAGAAGACAGTTGGAAAGTCATTTAGCAGTGTATCCAGGACTGAGAATGTGTGAAATTGGTATAAAATTGTAGGCTCTGTAGACATCTTGAAGGAATTCACTCTTCTTATTCAAGAACATTTATGTGTTTCACGTAATGTAAGTGTCAATTACCCAAATATGTAAGATAGTCTTTTCTACAATCGAATTTGTTAATTTATTTAAGCAATTGGACGTGGGCACTTGTTAAGCCAATAGGAAAAGCCTGTGCTTGGAGAGAAGTAGTTTCTGTAAATGAAACAAGTGGATTGGTGAGGCACAGTAGGACATCAGCAGCAAACAGGGGCATCTTCATGAGAGACACACACCAGATATTTATGGATTTTTTACATTTTGTGTAGCAGGGACTCTAAGGCCAATATAAATATCAATGGTGAAAATGGACAGTCCTGGAGTGTTCCATTAAAGATATGAAAAGTGTCAAATAGAAAGCCTGATTTAAGGATTTTAGTTGAGGGAAAAGTGTAAAATACTAATATAGCTCTTAAGAAGGGTGGAGAAACCCAATTTATTGCAGCACTGCTTGCAGGTATTGCCAGCAGAGATGACCAAACACTTTTTCTGTATTTAATGCTAAGAAAAGACAAGCCATTCAGTTGGAATGAGCATATTCTAGATTAATAAAATGCTGTGTATTATCAGAGGCCTGCCAGGAAGGAATAAAGTCAGTGACCAGAACACGAAAGAATTTGGCTGTTAGCCAACAATTTATGGACTTATCATGTGTAAATCTGGGTACCTGATTGGGAAGCTCACCATAACTTGAAGTAACCTGCTTTTAACCTTGTGTTTAATAAAAAGATTATTTTTCGGACTGCACCACTGGGTTTTGTTTCTCTGATTTCTCGCTGCCTAAAGATCCAGACTTACGGGAAAGTGTGACTGATGAACCTGGAAATTGTGGAAAATCTCATTCTCAAGTTCAGTTATTTACACCAAGAGCCAAGGTTGATAAGTCTATGCACATGTGAGTTTGACCCCCAGATACACTCCTTTATGTTCACTATTGTACATGCACTTATGTCAGATGGTGGTCTGTACTATTATATGTATGACAGAGCTCCAGTATTCCGACCAAGTACCTCCGCCAAGTGTGCTTCCTCATATCTATCAGGGACCCTGGAGCACTTCAGACCTAGTCACTGAGGCTTGACTGGGATCACTGAGGGCTTTTCCACTCTGTACCAAACACCAGACGACACCTGGTGAAGGTTAAAACAGCAACTAGGGGGGCGTGTCCGACTTCCGACGAGTGCAGTCGCATGGACTGAGAGCTCCGTCGACCTGCAAACCTAACGAGCGACAATATCAGCATTAACTGCTAAATTTCAACTAAATTTATCCCCAAGGAGCATCCCTCACTAATGTCTCCTCCCAAGCAACTGAAACTGCCCGATATGGCAAGAAATAACAAGAAAAGAGATCGCAGACGAGAAATCCAAGATGGCGGCGACAGAGCTACCTTATCGGAAGCCAATTCTGACTGCGAATCGACCTCCTCAAAACACTCTGATATAGCGGTCACGGACCGTAGCCTGCACAAAATGCTCCAGGAACTCCGATCGACTATACGTCAAGATTTCCTGAAGATTGACCGGGAGCTAAGGAAAGAAATTTCGGCCCTGGGTGACAGAACGAGCCAACTTGAACACAGATCTGATGAGATTTGCTCAGCCCACAACGAAATGGCTGATAAGTTACAGAAAATCTCGGAAGAAAATACCACGCTCAAATTTAAATTAGCTGACCTAGAAGATAGGTCGAGAAGACAAAATGTTCGGTTCAGGGGCATACCGGACGATGTGTCCCACGACGCCTTACCAGCATTCATACTAGCTGTATGTAAATCCTTGGTCCCGGAACTACCAGACTCTGCATGGACCTTTGATCGCATGCACAGGCTACCACGACCGGCCCGCATGTCTAGTGATGTACCGAAGGACGTCATAGTGAAATTTCATTATTTCACACACAAGGACGCTCTGCTGAATGCGGCCAGGAAAGCTGATCAGCTCCCGGACCCCTACCAACATATATCCTTGTATGCTGATTTATCGGCCACTACCATGGCACGAAGGAAGGAATTCCTAACCATCACAAAGACACTACGCAACAACAAAGTCTCTTACAGATGGGGTTACCCCACAAAAGTTTTGATTTGGCGACAAGGAAAAACATATGCAATCAACGAACCAGAAGACGGGATGAAACTCCTCATCAAATGGGGCCTATGGACTAACTCCAACGCTGCTCCGCTTAATTCCCTGTCTAGAAGCTGCTCTCCCAGACGACTTCAAAAGGAGTGGAAGATGGCGGGCTCGCCGGCTCGCAACACATGAACTTTCTGTCCATTATAAATTGCGATGAGTATAAGTTCTTATTGTGGTGCTACTTAAGTGTATCTTATTTTATAACTGTATAACTTAATTATTTGGTTTATAGCGGCAGGTCGACAATCTACTATTAGAGCACGTCCACGTGCTTCTCAATCTCTGTCCTGCAGGCCGACAACCATCCCGCCACACCAGATTTTAACACTACAACATATACATAATTGGATTCGTGGCTTCCCTACACAATAAGTACACTTCGTACATACAGTACCTACACGGCGATATATACTCAACACCCGACGTGAACCACTTTCACGATCATAATTCCCCTCCTATCATCACACATATGCCCAGTTGTTGTTTATGTACAACACTTTTCCTTGCTGCATACGGAATCGTATTTGTTGTAACGTTTTACTGTTATATCCCAAATCGTGCTTTTACTTATTATTTTGAGATTTATGCTATGCTTAAGGGCAACGCACCATGTAGGCCACATGGCTATTACAGCCGTTGACTGTTTTCCTTACAGTCCAGTATTTGGTCACAATACACCACCGATTCAAGCGTTCATATCCGCATCCCGGAGGCACGCTTCAAGAGCCTTAATCATCTAACGACAGGTTTTTACCCCGGGCCACCCACTACCCACTACCCGCATGGCTATCCTATTTTGTAGGTCCTCCCTAATTCACATATAGCGCCCCGATCTCGACTACATACGACTAGGCACACCTCCAGCCAGCAATTCAAGTGTAAAGGATAAGCATACGTATAGCAAACATTTATTGGTTTGTTTCTAAAATTGCCTTTTTTTTTTTTTTTTTTTTTCATGTTTATAATTTATGTTTTAATACTTCGAGAACTAGGCTTGCTCATAACTAAGGTGTACGGGTCCTACAATGATGATAAGTACGATATTTACCATCCCCAAACTTAAGTACATGTTCACAACGCTCTAAATAATTTATTTGCAAGCCCTCTCCAATCACACACGAGGCCCTAACTCTGACCATTTATGCCTCCAGTCCCTGCTACAAGCTCAATTGCTGAGGGCACATATTGCAGAAATTTTTTTTTTTTTTTTTTTTTTTTCAGTTATCTCTAATATTGTCTATTTTTATTGATTATGTTTTATTATGCAAAAAAAAAAAAAAAAAATTGTTCATGGGAAATATGTTACGTGTATGTTTATCCAATTTTACATGATATTTGCTATCCTCAATTCATGACAATTGGCTTCATCGCACCACCCTACACTAAGAGTTAATATCAATCAATCAGTTGATTTGTAATCACTGCAACTATTTGCTAACGTGCAAATACTCCCCAACCTATACCTACATTCCACTTGTTTCGACTCGGAAATCCTTGCACGAAACTCCTGTCATTCAAAGCCCTAGCCAAAACACTGCTGGCAGCTTTATACTCTATATGGAATATGAGGTAAATGCTTTCCCGCAGTTATCTATTTTATGATCAATATAACCTGGTTGCAGGACCTCTCACACCTCCCTCCCTCCCCCGGCCATCACTTGAGGCACTCCTAGTGTCTAAAAATGGCCACTCTACGTTTTCCATTTCAAGGAAATGTCTGTGTATATAGTTATCCCGTTACTGCCACTACCCCTCCCTTACTTTCCCCTTGCACTCCTCCAAGGTACCAAAATTTACCCCCTAGGGATCACGACGCACCCTTCGTTACCTATCTTCAAGTCCCATTACTGAGGCCCTCTACTGCGTGCAATATCCAACGGAAGCTTAGGACACTCCTATTCATTCTAGAGTATCCATTCTTTCCACTCGTGCACCATACTTACCTAAAATGACGATTAATACATTAAAAATTATTTCCCTCAATGCAAAAGGCCTAAACAGCCCCTACAAAAGAAGTCAAGTGTTAAGAGATATGCATAACTCTGAGGCTGCCATAGTTTGCCTCCAAGAAACTCACTTCTGCAAAAACAATCCACCCCACATAAGATCATCCAAATACCCTACAGAATACCATGCATACGCACCAAATAAGTCTAAAGGAGTGGCAATCATATTTCATAAGGACTGGGTATTCACTCCCATTAGACAATACGCTGACCCCATGGGCAGACTGCTTATTTTGGTCGGTGAACTTAATGGTATTCAAGTCACAATCTCTTCCCTCTACGCGCCCAATGACGCTCAATTCTCCTTTCTCAACAAGGCTATTAAAAAGATATCTACCCTAAAACAAGGTCATGTCATAATATGTGGTGACTGCAACTGCACACTCGATCCCTTACTAGACGTCCAACGGGTCAACAACCTAAAACCCAATAAACTCACTGTGCATAACAGTAAACTGTTTTCGAACCTTATTTTCACACACGATCTCTTTGACACCTGGAGAAGTTTATTCCCCACAGCCAAAGATTATACCTTTTTCTCTCCAGTTCATTTGACTTACACAAGGATAGACCTATGTTTACTCGATAAATCGACCCTACCCCACCTCTTAGATCAAACCATAGGACAACGGACGTGGTCCGATCATGCACCTATTATAGTCACCATAGCAGTACCCTATCCCACAAAAGGCCGAGGCACCTGGCGCTTAAACGAATCCATCCTAGACTCGCCTGACACTATACAAACAGTTGCCTTGGAAATACAGGACTACTTTCATAACAATGTCACTACAGACACATCCACAGAAACCCAATGGCTAGCGCACAAAAGTGTAATAAGAGGCACGTTCATCAAACTAGGATCAATCAAAAAAAGAGCAGCCAGCAACCTAAATACTTCACTTCAAAGAAAGCTTGAAACATTGGAAAACTCCAACAAAATCTCACCCTCCCATTCTACCACGAAACAAATCGCAATAATTCGCGAACAAATACTAAATCTGAGAATTGAGGATTTTACCAACAAGGCGACTAAACTCCAGCAGAGATATTACACCTTAGGCAATAAAGCCGGCAAACTTCTAGCTAATCAGCTTAAATCTAGATACCTCCAGACAAAAATCCCTTATATTCTTTCCAAATCGCACACAAAATTATTTAACCCCATAGACATAGTCAATGAATTATCATCATTCTACAACGACCTTTATAACTTAGACAAAAATACCTACACCCCGAGCGCCCAGAACATATCGACGTTTCTACAACGTATTTCACTTCCACAGGTTACACCACAACAAAATGATCAACTGACCACTCCATTTACGGAGCACGAGGTAGCCACAGCCATAAAGTCCCTACCAAAGCATAAAGCCCCTGGTCCAGATGGACTCCCCAACTATTATTATATTAAAATGGAACCTCAACTCACCCCACACATCACGAAACTCTTCAACACAATACAAAAAATAGGAAGCTTCCCAAAGGAAATGTTGGAAGCATATATCATTACCCTGCCCAAACCCAACAAACCGCCCACATCATGTAGTAACTTACGCCCGATTTCTCTGCTAAACGCAGACGTGAAACTATATGCTAAACTGATAGCTAATAGATTAAAACAGATATTACCGAACTTAGTCTCAGAAGAACAAGCGGGTTTCGTGCCAGGCAAACAGGTGGGAGATAACACCAGATTCTGTACAGACTTGATAGATTGGGCTACTCGTCATCGCCAATCCGGGGTCCTTATGGCCCTCGATGCAGAAAAGGCCTTCGACCGCCTGAACTGGTCTTATATGTCGGCCACCCTTAAAGCCTATGGTTTCTCTGACTCCTTTCTCACTAGCATCATGGCCCTTTACTCCATGCCCTCAGCAAGAGTTTTCAATACGGGCTTCTCATCCATTAATTTCAATATCTCTAATGGTACCAGACAGGGATGCCCTTTGTCCCCTCTAATATTCATTCTCTGCTTAGAGCCTCTTCTTCGCACAATTAAAAACGATCCCTTACTCCCAGGCCTACAAACCCCTGCAGGAGAAAAAAAGCTAGCTGCATTTGCGGATGATATTATTATTTTTTTGCAGAACCCGACTTCTTCTATTCCCTACCTCCTACAAACTCTGAATATGTATGGTACGGTTTCACACTACAAAAACAACATCGCTAAAACCCAGATACTTCCATTGAACTTAAATCCTCAAACAATCGATACTCTAAAATCACAATTCCCCTTTGATTGGCGCAAGACTTCCATCACCTACCTGGGCATCAAATTAACCCAATCCAAATCACAAACTTTAAAAGAGAACCACAAAGCGGTTCTGCACAAAATCTCAACTCAATTGAAACAATGGGACAAACTAAATACCTCTTGGATAGGCAGGATAAATTCGATCAAAATGATGGCACTTCCTCACATACTCTACCTATTCCGCACACTACCTATCACTGTCCCGAACTCTATCCTTACCAAGTTTCAAACTGTTCTAAATGCACATATTTGGAGGAGAAAACCCCCAAGAATCGCACTCCACTCATTATGGCGCCCCATCCACCGAGGAGGGTTAGGCATCCCCAACGTCAGTAAATATTATAGGGCCTCTTCTTTAGCACAAAGCTTGGACATCATGACCAAGAAAGCTAACCCGGTCTGGCTTAAATTGGAACAAGCATGTGGCAACATCACATCCCTACCCAATGTACTGTGGTCCAAGTGCAATCATTCTTCCACGTCTTTATTGCCAAGCACAAAATTTCTTCTATGCTCCTGGAACTCTTGGAGCACAATGTTATGTCCCAAAGACGAACTACTTTACTTAGCTCCTCTAAGAGCTCTTACTGCGTTATCACCAGATCTTCCCATACATCATTGGCCAACACACGGTCTGACAAATGTTTACTCCTTATTTGACTCAACAGGCCTTAGATCCTTTCCTGACTTACAGTCCACCCATAACCTACCACATCGAGATATATTCCTTTACTTACGAATAAAACACATAATACACACGGCTAATATCACACGCCTCGATTTATCATCATTAAGCCTGATAGGCCACACTTGCTACATGTCTGACAAATCTCGTTTCCCTCAGAAATTCCTTAAACTATGCTACCTAGCACAAGCAGAGGCCCATAACCCTGTTAAACTCCCCTATATGGTCAAATGGGAACAAGAGCTGGGCGTAGAATTTTACACACAAGATTGGCTCACAGCTATTTCATCCACCAAAAGATCCACTAAATGCGCAACTCTATGGGAGGCGTACTTCAAAGTGCTAATGAGATGGTACCTAGTTCCCACCAGACTTACCAAGATTTACCCTACCTCCACACCCACGTGTTGGAGATGCAACAAAGGTATAGGCTCATTCCTACACATTTTTTGGGACTGCCCGAAACTTCAAACCTTTTGGTATTTTGTAAAAAAAATAATACACTCTTTGTATGGCATGCAATTAACTTTAAACCCAGCAGGTTGCTTACTCCACCTGCTACCTGAGTTGCTATGTACCCCTATGAAAGTAGCAATTAGCAATATCCTAATAGCTGCTAAATCATGTATTGCTACTCATTGGAAAAGCAACATCTCCCCCTCTCTGCAAGAATTACTTAACAAAGTTAATACTATTTACTGTCACGAGAGAGAATGGGCCAAGAGAGTTGACCTGACCAAATTTAACGAACACTGGGAAAACTGGGAATCCATCTACAACCAATTTACCAAATTGATCTGATGCTCTTCACTACACCAACTACACTCCATAAATTTGCATCACACTAGTATGGCTCTCTAGCTTACTCCTCTTTTCACCCAATAACGCCTTGTTATTTTACACAACTGACACCTCCTACCTCCTATCCCTCTCACAAGTGAAGACGTACGCAACCTTGCAGATGTGTGCAAACTTGCATTTAATTGCATTTAATTGCAGTTCTTAGTAATCGAGATACACTAAATTGCACTATGTAATAGGTTATTGCACCCTCTACCTCTACCTGCTCTTGATCCCTACTATTTGTCTTGGCAAAGTCGTAAATGCACACACCAATATTATATCGTGATGTGCTTCTACACGTTACATCTTGACTGTGTTTAAGATTACATATGTTTCTGTTTTATGTATAAGTTTATATGCATTTGCACGACCAAAATTTTGGGTACATGGCCCTTGCAACCAACACACTGTGGTACAATTTGCCATTGCCTCCTATATGGCATAGTTGAAATATTATCTGACGGTAAATGATGCATAATCCTATATCTGCAAATACAATTAAGCGACGGTTTATACGCCATGCACACTGTTGTAACAAAATCTCTATACTTTTATACCCACCTGTAAATATCTAACCTGTAAAAGCGTAATATGACTGTGTCCGATCTCATCAATTATATCATAACGTACCTTTACCCCTCCCCCTTTTTCCTTTCTGTACCCCATTGTATGTTATTTCGAAGAAAATGTTAATAAAAATCAAACATTGAAAAAAACAGCAACTAACTTTACTAGACATAGCACATATATTTTAAGCCCCCAACAGCCTCATTTACATACAATGGTGCATAAAGCACTATAGTACAAGGAAGTGTGGGGTCAGAAAATAGCAAAAGTTGATAACAGATTGAGGAGGGACAAAGCAGGTAGTTTAAACTGGTCTGGCAATGTCCCTGGGACAACGCCCTGCTGGGGAAACAATAGGACAAGAAAAAGGGGGAGGGGAAGAGGCACAGACAAGCAATACTATCAACATACTCTGCACCAATAATGGACACAGGGTGACCAAAACACAAAAGGAATCTAGGGACGCACACATAGTGTCTGTCTTCCATCCCAAGTGATGGTGGGTACCATCACAATATGTTCATACGATTATTTACAGGTCTGATTGGGAAGAATTGTTTTGTTAAGTATCAGTCTAAGTGCACCACAAATGTTTGGTATTTATTTTGTGTGTCTCTTTGGTGTGAGTGCAGCTTGGTACCATACACATTTAATTTATCAGAGTGTATTAAAGGACATATGTATTGGTGATATTGCTTTGGATAATGTACATGTCTGTGTGCATTTAAGGACACATATGTTTTGGGATATTGATGTAAGTGCTTTTTCCACTATTACTTATTAAGAAATTGCTTGGTTAGTAAGTTTGGGAATAGATGCATCAGAGTGTAAGTTATACAAGGTTTAGTTACACAAGGAAAATTTGTTGACAATTTGGGAACGGTTGGTGTGTTTTCCACCCGTATCATTGTAAATAAAGCAAATTTTAAATTGGGAGAATGTTTGTGTCAATCTGTTTCCAAGCAATTTACCTGCCTTGTTACTCTGTAAGTAGTAGAAGTGGCCCAGTCTGTGTAGAAGACACCCCATCAACAAGTCATCTAGAAAGTTGCACCTTATGTATTCCCTTCTGATCTGTGTTGAGGAGTGTTGTTCACATTTTCTACAGACTCTCTTCTGTATGGCCCCTTGTTGGATGAATATTCTATATTGTGTGGTATTTGCCAAATGTTCATATAGAGTTTTTTTTTGAGAATGTTTTATTGTATTTAATTTTATTTTGGGATCATACATATATGTATATGGCTTATGTATAGTTCATGGTCCACATATTACATATATATTCAATTATTATTGATACATTCGTTTGGAGTGGTTTAGAGTAAGATAATAAGAGTAACATATTGTAGAGCGATCCAGAGTTTTTTAATGCCTTTCCCCCTCATGTGCTCTTATTCACTTTCATGCCTCCGAGAAAACATTGCACAATTGACGATCGCTACCCACTTCCGGGTATGTGGAACTCACGCCTGGAACGCAGAAGACGTGCGTGATGACATCCCGTCAAAACCGGAAGTGCCGCCTGAATAGTGAAGCAACACCGGCCGAGAATGATTGAATGATGAACGCCCGGAGGGGATATATAAGAACTTGGGGGGGGGGGAATGTTTTATATATTTGTCTTTTTGCTGTCATTGATGCACCAAGTCCCTGAGGAAGTCCTATCTTAGGACGAAACGCGTAGGACGCCCAGTGGTGATATGCTGATTGTTTTAAATATACATGTAAGTTATTAAATCTTTTTTACTATACTCTGGAATTGCACCTTATTTTTCCATATATATTTTCTCTTTTGAGCAAATATCTCTAAACTACTGATGGGAGTGTGAGGATGAATACAGAAAACTTGGAAGAAAAAGATTACACTCAAGGCTTTTTTACATCCGAAAATTTGTGAGTGGCCAATTGTTAACTATATATCCTCATTTACTCTCACACAGTTAAACGCTATGTTTTTCCTTTTGATCTGTGTTTAGCAGATAATCCCCTACTCTATTTTGTTCATATAGAGTGCCTTGCAAAAATTATTCACCCCCCTTGACTTTTTACCTATTTTGTTACATTACAGCTTAAAGTTCAATGTTTTATCAATCTGAATTTTATGTGATGGATTAGAACACGATAGTATAAGTTGGTAAAGTGAAATGAGAAAAAAAATATATATAAAACTATTTTTAAGAAATAGAAAACAGAAAATTTGCATGTGTGTATGTATTCATCACCTTTGTTATGAAGCCCATAAAAAGCTCTAGTGCAACCAATTACCTTCAGAAGTCACATAATTAGTGATCTGTAATAACATGATCTGTAATTACATATACACACCTTTTTTGAAAGGCCCCAGAGGCTGCAACACCTAAGCAAGAGGCACCACTAACCAAACACTGCCACGAAGACCAAGGAACTCTCCAAACAAGTAAGGGACAATGTTGTTGAGAAGTACAAGTCAGGGTTAGGTTATAAAAAAATATCCAAATCTTTGATGATCCCCAGAAGCACAATCAAATCTATCATAACCAAATGGAAAGATCATGGCACAACAGCAAACCTGCCAAGAGACGGCCGCCCACCAAAACTCATGAACTGGGCAAGGATGGCATTAATCAGAGAGGCAGCACAGAGACCTGAGGTCACCCTGGAGGAGCTGCAGAGTTCCACAGCAGAGACTGAAGTATCTGTACATAGAACGACAATAAGCCGTACTCTCCATAGAGTTTGGCTTTATGGCAGAGTGGACAGAAGAAAGCCATTACTTTCAGCAAAACAACTAAATGGCACGTTTTGAGTTTGCGAAAAGACATGTGGGAGACTCCCAAAATGTATGGAGGAAGGTGCTCTGGTCTGATGACACTAAAAGTTAGCTTTTTGGCCATCAAAGAAAATGCTATGTCTGGCGCAAACCCAATACATCACATCACAAAAAGAACACCATGTTTTTCAGCAACCGGGACTGGGAAACTGGTCAGAGTTGAGGGAAAGATGGATGGTGCTAAATACAGGGATATTCTTGAGCAAAACCTGTACCACTATGTGCGTGATTTGAGGCTAGGACGGAGGTTCACCTTTCAGCAGGACAATGACCCCAAACACACTGCTAAAGCAACACTTGAGTGGTTTAAGGGGATACATGTAAATGTGTTGGAATGGCCTAGTCAAAGCCCAGACCTCAATCCAATAGAAAATCTGTGGTCAGACTTAAAGATCACAAGCACAAACCATCCAACTTGAAGGAGCTTGAGCAGTTTTGCAAGAAGGAATGGGCAAAAGTCCCAGTGGTAAGATGTGGCAAGCTCATACAGACTTATCCAACGCGACTTGGAGCTGTGATTGCCACAAAAGGTGGCTCTACAAAGTATTGACTTTAGGGGGGATGAATAGGTATGCACATTGAGTTTTTCTGTTATTTTGTCCTATTTGTTGTTTGCTTCACAATAAAAAAATAAATAAAAAAAATCTTCAAAGTTGTGGGCATGTTCTGTAACTTAAATTATGCAAATCCTCAAACAATTCATGTTAATTCCAAGTTGTGAGGTAACAAAATACAAAAATTGCCAATGGGGGTGAATAATTTTGAATGGCACTGTATCTAGAGTCTGGAGGAATGTTAGCTTGGACGATGTCTGATATAGCCATATGCAGTGTTTGATAAACAAGCATAAAGCCCTCTAATGCATTACTTGCAGTACCTAAAGCATTTGCTTCTAATGTATTGGTGCCAGATACCACAAGACATGTTCAGAGGTCTTGTGGAGTCCATGCCTCAGGCTGTTTTGGCAGAACAAGGGGTAAGCTACTCAATATAAGGCAGGTGGTTTTAATAATGTGGATGATCTGTGTAAGTAACATTTAGTGCGACTTGGCAACACAACTTTATTATGGGTGTAAGAGCATTATGGGGGATGTAGTCCACAACATTTAGAGAGTATCAGCATAAAAAGCCAAAGCCCAGGCATTGCAGCATTTAAATATTCTAAACTTAAGGCTAGGCTTTTCACCAGGAAGGGCTAAGGTGGGGCCTCATCAAATAAGAAAACATCAGCTAACACACTATGTACATTTATATGTATATACACATACACATATTCAGACAGTTCAGCAGGAACAAGGTCAGAGTGGAAGGTCTCAGCTGCCAGGCAGAGTCCATGAGTACAACAGGTGAGATACTGCCAAGGAGGGGATCATGTTGGTTATGGCAATTTTCTCCAATCCACTGGTACTTTAACAGGCGGTGCAGATTTGCACTTCTCTGGTTCAGTTCCGATCTCAATACCCCAAGTATTAAGGAATCCCAAGCCATTTTCAGGTAAAGCCAGGAAACTGGTTGCTCCATTTCCCCACACCAGATGTTTAGTTGGGAATCCACACTTGTCAGCTACATTGTAGGCTCGCAGGATCTTGATGTCATGTGAGAATTCTCTCCTTTTGTCCATTGTTGCTGCTGAGAGGTCTGTGTATAGAAAAAGTCTTGCATATGGATTAGGGAGCAATCTAAATTTTAGGGCGGCTGCCATTAGAGTATTTTTTGCACAAAAGAGGAAGTATCTTCCATTTCTACTAGTTTGGTGAGGAAAGTGTAGTGGGTTTCCTCTAGGTAGGTTGTTTTGTCCATCGTCTCATTATGTGCAGTACACAGCTAGTCAAAATTCCCCTCAAAAGTGGTCTGGTCTGTTCCCCAAGGCCTTGATGTCTCTGCAAATATCCTCTGTGATGCTTCTGTAGTCCCCCTGGTGAGCAGTGCAGAGATATTGCAGCAAGTTGTGTATTTTCTTTTCTTCCCTTTCCTCCATTGCAGGAGACTCTTCTGAGAGCTGGCACAAAATTTGGAGTCTGATGCGGTATGCTCAGAGAGGTCACACACATGTAACCTTCATCTTGGCGCTCTTTTGGCTGCTCCTGCCGCAGCTGCCCGATTGATTTGAGGGCTTCCGAATTTAGATGATGCTTTGAAGGAGCCCAAAAAAGTGTGAGGCTGTTGAACATTGTAAGATTTTAGTTGTGATACGTCACCTTTAAGTTGCTTACTTTAAGTTGCTTACTTTGTGCACTTACAGATTTCATCTATAACAAAACTATGTGCTATAATGTTATTATTATTATTTTCTGTGAAAATATGACAGTGTGTTATAAAAATGGTGTATACTAATAATTCTCAAAATATGCTGCCCACAGGAATTATATATTATGTAAAATGCAGTAATATAGTCTGATGCTGAACATGCTTCAAGCTGTTTTCTTGTATTCCAACACCTTGGAGACCCTCTAATTTCTCAGAGGGCGGATTAAATACAATGTATGAATCTCTGTTCATAAAAAAAGTTAAGAATTTATGAGAAAGCTTGTACAGAAGCCTCTTGCATGTATGTCAGACTTTGACATGATGAACCTAAAAAAAATATGTGAGTTACTTACCAATTAATGTAAGCTGCCTGGAAGCTACTATTAACTTGCATGATTGTTTTGATGGTTTATGAATGATACTATTCAAAGCTGAGCATGGCTTGCACTGTACAGCTGTCAATGGAAAGCTGTTAACTAAAATACTTATCCTTTTAAACATAACTGAAGTATCAGGATTGGCTGAGAAATACAGGCCATTAGCTGGTCTTAACAGATGTCACTGCAGAAGAGAAGATTCTAGGAATTTGTTAAATAGTTTGCAATTTTATTTTGACATCACAGCATTTTAAAAGGACAATGCTATGTTACTTACGGCTTATCAATTTCCATTTCCAGTGTTTCCTATTTCATCTTGAGTTAACTTTCGAAATAAAACTACCAAATAGGCAGTCAGGCTGCACTACATTTTGATAAACACACTTTAAAGATAGTCCATACTGAACTGGAAAATTATGAAAAAAATGTTAAAAAAAAACATATACATAGTGAGCAGTGAGGAGTACGTTTTTGAGCATTTTCTTTTAGAAAGTTGACATATTTTCCATGAATTACATTGTCTATTTTAAATGTACGTCAATAATGTAAATCGTGAAAATGATCAGTTATGCAAACTAAGTAAAATTAAACATCACAAGTAGACTTTTTCACATAGATGCAAAATAATTATGTTTTGCAATTTACTTTGATACATTTTAATTGGACTAACAACAATTTTATAACATGACAGGAGGCTTCATATTTGCTTAAGTCTCTCTTTACTAGAACCCCACAGCAGCACATTAACATAGAGAGAAACAACCAATCAGAAAAAAGTAAGGAACCATAAAAGTCCCCTCCCAACCAACTACTTCCTCTTTCTTTGCTGCTCTACATCAAGCATAGGTCAGAGTACCACTGCCTCCTGTTACATATGGGTGGCTGTGGGACACTATCTATATAAGGTATTGCAAATGAGGTATGTCCAGTCTTTTTTAGTAGCCACTTGGTCACAAACACTGGCCAAAGTTAGTGTTAATATTTGTTTGTGTGTGAAAATGGCAAAAAACTAATTTAAACGCCAATTTTGGTCAGTGTTTGTGACTAAGTGACTACTAAAAAGACTGGACATACCCAATTTGCAATACCTTGGGTTGTTTACTATTGCAAATGGTATGCCATCATGGGGGTAATTTTCATGCGGTCTCAAAGGCAATGTAACCAATCTGGTGAATTTCAATGTGAAAAAACTAAAACACAAGCCTTATATTTGACTCAGTAACTTTTGAAAACACCATAAAACCTGTACATGAGGGTTATACTCAGGAGACTTCACTGAACACAAATATTAGTATTTCAAAACAGTAAAATGTATCACAACAATTATATCGTTCATGTAAGTGCCATTTGTGTGTGAAAAATGCAAACAATTTCACTTTCACTGACAATATCATTGTTGTAATACACAGTGCTTGGGAAGCAAAATCCAAATAGGTTATGGTGGGGAAAAATTGTGATTGAAACCCCCTTCCACCTGAAGTCTGTGGATAGTTAAAACAATGTTAAACAAAAATCTGCACACCAGTCAAGCCATAAGACTTGCTTTTAACATTGAATTAACTATCCACAGACTTCAGGTGGAAGGGGTTTTCAATCACAATTTATCCCCACCATAACCTATTCGGATTTTGATATATATATATATTTTTTTATTTTATTTTTTTCTAAATTATTTTTATTTATATATAGCTACCTATATAGAGATAGATATATGAATCTATATATAGATCTATAGATCTATATATAGATACATATATGTATTTATAATGTCATTTTAAATGTATTTTGAATTTAATATATATGTATGTTAATATCAAAATACAGTTAGAACAAATTACAACTGGTATATAATTTTTTACATTTTTTTTCATTTTTAAAATGTATTTATTGATTATTTTAATTTTATATATATATGTAAAATTATAAGAGCAGACATTAGGCTGTTAGAGTAGGACCTGCAAAAGATGGGGTACATTGACGTTGTGGCAGGCTTATGCAATGTATGATCATATAATGTAACTAAACCCCCATTATTTTTGCTTAGATTAGGTGCTTTAAAAAAATAAAAAATAAATCTTTCAACATGGAAGTTGCTGTTTAGTGGATAGGTGAGTGTGCTGGATCTTGTGTATTGTATTATATAAAATTATATATATATATATATATATATATATATATATATATTATTAACGTCATTCTACGTGTATCTAAATATATAGAAACAGCAAAAGGACTTCCAAAATGAAGTAAAACTTAACTTTTAATGTCCAAGGTAAAAGATCAACATTTCAGTTCGTCTTGCAAACTTAGCACTATCCTGAATGCAAAATTATTTTCTTGTGTGTGTATATATATATATATATATATGTATGTATATATATATATATTAATATTAAAATACACTTTTATTAATGGTTTATGTATATGTATGTGCATATAAAAGTACATAGATTATATATATATATATATATATATATATATATATATATGTATATATATATATTAATATTAAAATACACTTTTATTAATGGTTTATGTATATGTATGTGCATATAAAAGTACATAGATTATATATATATATATATATATGTATAAAGATATACGTAAATATGATCCAAGTACTTTTATTTACTTTATTAAACTTTTTATTATCTTTTATTAGTTAAATATTTATATTTCTCTCCCATTACCGTAAAGTCTAAATTAAATAAAAAGGTGTGAGTGTTATAGCATCTTGAGATAAGTCTTATATCAGGGAAGATATCTTAATGTCATATAATACCTCACAAGTAAACCATATATGAAATATTGTTCCAGTCTCTTTGTGACCTCTCCAACATAAAGGTGAGTAAGTTTCATACATTTCGTGTAGTTTGGAAGGAACCAGGTACCATTTATACAAGATCTGTAATTGTAGTTCTAGAAACAAAATACAATGGATTTTTTTTATTATTTGGACAGTGGTATGGTTCTTGTGGGGTATGGTTTATGTTAAGATCTTTTTCCCATTTCACTATTGGTAATATTTTTCACATCGTCTTCATCTTGTAAAAGCTTGGAAGATTGGGTTATTAAACCCTTTGTTCCTACTCTATCTAGATAACCAAAAATAGGGTGTTCAAATATGAAATTTTTGAGTTTAGAAAATGTTTAATCCTTAGGTAGCAAAAGGTTTCGCGATCGGGTATGTTGTATTTCTTTTGTAAACCCTGAAAGCTAATCAATATTTTATTATCGGAGAGATTTGCAATTTTGTTTATCCCTAGTTACATATTACATAGTTACATAGTTACATAGCTGAAAAGAGACTTGCATCCATCAAGTTCAGCCTTCCTCACATTTGTTTTTTGCTGTTGATCCAAAAGAAGGCAAAAACAGTTTGAAGCACTTCCAATTTTGCAACAAGCTAGGAAAAAAAATCCTTCTTGACCCCAGAATGGCAGTCAGATTTATCCTTGGATCAAGCAGTTATTACCCTACATTGAAAGAATATATCCTTGAATATTCTGTTGCAAGTATGCATCTAGTAGCTGTTTGAACATCTGTATGGACTCTGATAACACCACTTCTTCAGGCAGAGAATTCCACATCTTTATTGTTCTTACAGTAAACAAACCTTTCCTTTGCCTTAGACTAAATCTTCTTTCTTCCAGTCTAAACGCATGACCTCGTGTCTTATGTAAAGTCCGGTTTGTGAATAGATTTCCACACAATGGTTTGCATTGGCCCCGAATTTTTTTGTATAATGTTATCATATCTCTCTCAGGCAACGTTTTTTTAAACTAAATAGGTTTAAATGTGTTAACCTTTCTTCATAGCTTTTATTAATTTTGTAGTCCGCCTCTGCACTTTTTCTAGTGCCATAATATCCTTCTCTAGAACAGGTGCCCAAAATTGCACAGCATATTCAATATGTGGTCTTACCAGTGATTTCTAAAGAGGCAAAATTATTTTCTCATCCCGAGAACGAATGCCCTTTTTCATGCATGACAATACCTTACTGGCCTCAGCCCCTGCTGATTGACATTGCACATTGTTGCATAGTTTGTTGTCTGTAATAATTCCCAAGTCCTTTTCGTATGTTGTTTTCCCTAATTCGCTTCCATTAAGGGTATACGTTGATTGTGTATTATTTACGCCAGAGTGCATAACTTTGCATTTTTCAACATTAAATTTAATCTGCCATTTGAGTGTGCAGTCCCCCAGTCTATCTAAATCCAAAGTAATATCTTGCTCATATTGTATTATTTTACAGAGTTTTGTGTCATCTGCAAACACTGAAACATGACTTTCAATGCTTTTTTCAAAATCATTTATAAACATGCTAAATAGAAGGGGTCCCAGAACAGAACCCTGAGGGACACCACTTGCCACCTCTGTCCAGCTTGAAATCTCCAATTGTACATGTCCATATCGATCATGTCATATCTGAGAGTTTCTGTTGGGGCTTGTATAAGAATGGAGTTTGAAAGATTAAGTTTAGTTATTAACATTTTTAGAACTTCTTGCATATCCGTTATCAATTGATTTGAAACATTTCTTTGGTTGATTACGACTGGTTTATCTGACCAAAAAAACAGTGTTTAATTTAACATATGGATAATTTTCTTGCTCTATCTGGAACCCATTATGTTTATTCCATACCATTACATTAGCCATTAGACACGTTTGATGTAACTTTGCGATATCCGGAAATGAGATGCCCCCTTTATCATATTTATTTTGTAGGATCTTCTGAGATATTCTTTGGCATTTATTTGCCAAAATAACGTTTGAAAATAATCTTTGAAACTGTGAGATCCTATCATTGCCTAGTCTAGAAGGTAGAGATCTAAATAAAAATAAAAATTTTGGGATAGAGTAGGCATTAACTATATTCAAACGTCCCAACCAAGAGATCTCAATTTTGCTCCACTTACTCGGTTGTTTATCAATTAAAGTATAAATGTCCCCATAATTCCAGTGTATTATGTCCTGAATATTAAAAGATAATTGAATTCCTAAATATTCAATATACTCCAGATTCCAATTGAATTGAAATTTAGATTTGGGTATAGATAGTTTGACACCAAAATTTGAGTTTTCTTTATGTTTATTTTAAAGTTCGAAAACTTTCTGAATATTTCAATTACTTTAAGGGCCTCGGGAATAGAAGTTGAGGGCCTCATCAGGGACAGAAGCACATTGTCGGCAAAAAGGGAGATTTTGCAGTCTCTATCGATTGATTTAATCCCATATATATTTTTATTTTCCCTAATAAGAAAAGCAATGGCTTGATGGATAAAATATAAAGTAGTGGAGCCAATGGACAGCCCTGCCTCGTACCATTATTTATTGTAAATGTGGATGATTCAAAAAATGGGATTATAATTTTTGCAGATGGGTCAGTATATAGTGACATAATTTTATCTTTAACCCCTTCAGGACTGCTGATGGTTCAGGACCATCATTGGAAATATCCCCTTGAGGAACAATGATGGTCCTGAACTGTCATTACGGTAATAGCTACTCACCCGATTGCCGTCGTTCCCCCACCAGCAATCGGGGTTGCTCATGCTCTTGGGGGACTGTCTGACAGCCAAGGCAATCTCCCCTCGGTGAATTAGGCCCCAACAGCCGTGTGATTGC
This sequence comes from Pelobates fuscus, assembly GCF_036172605.1. NCBI lineage: Eukaryota > Metazoa > Chordata > Amphibia > Anura > Pelobatidae > Pelobates > Pelobates fuscus. Next base: position 145,872,134 of record NC_086322.1, on the reverse strand, counting down.
TCTAACAGAGCGGTCACATGGCTGCAATAGGCGCCTGTGTATCTTTTTGCAGGGGGACTGCCTGAACTGACAGGCAGTCTTCCTGCATGTGTAAAATAAAACAAATAAAAAGTGTTCATATATAAAATATATAATTATATATAAATATATAAATATAGGATTAAAAGATATATAGACATATATCATACTAACTGTATTTTTATATTAATATATACAAATATTAATATAAAAATACACTTATAATTAAATTACACACACACACACACACACACACACACACACACACATATATATATATATATATATATATATATATATATATATATATATATATATATATATATATATATAGATATAGATAGATATAGATAGATAGATAGTGGGAAGTAGAAATCTCCCCATTGTCATTGATTTGAATAAAGTGATCAAGTTCTGTAGCTAATTTGGAGATTATCTTATCTACTCATAGAAGACTTTCATTCAGTCTCCATCTATTTCTAATTTTGAAATTATTTGGGAATTTAAGTGTTAGAAGTGCTTGGGCATGATCTGATAAAATAATGGAACCAATCCTGGAATCAGCAACTAATTCCAAAAGGTCAGGTCTAGCTACAAATCTAGCTACAAATAAATCTATAAATCTGACTGATGAACATGGGAAAAATAAGTATATTCTCTTGAACCTTGATTAAACATTCTCTAACAGTCATATAGTGAGTTTTTCAACATAAATTAATTAAATTTATTGGCGGAAGTTTTAATTTTTAAGTCCTAATCTTTATTGTTATTTTTATTTTTGTCTAGTTTTAAGTTGGGGACAAAATAAAATCACCTCCAATTATTAAATTACCACACTAAACCTTATCAATTTTGGAGATACAATCCTTCAGGAAACCTAGTGAGAAGTAATTCGGGGCATAAATATTCATCAAGGTGAATATCGTGTCATTTATCTTAGCGATTAGGAGCAAGAATCTACCGTTAAGATCACTTTCTGAGTGAACATATTAAAATTTGAGATTTTTTGAAAGAACAATAGCAACTCTTTTTTTTACAATTACCTTCAAGGTTTGCATAATATACTATCAGAAAATTACTAAAATTACATATTTTATTGGAACACAAGATCCAATGGGTTTCCTGGATAAAAGCTATATCTAGCTTATTTTCTTTTAAGAATTTACACAAAGTCCCCCATTTCGGGGGTGAGTTAAGCCCTTGGATATTCCACGGAACACACCTAAGTGCCATTAAATGCCTTTACACCCCTCAACTCAAGTTCCAATACTGCAGTCCTACAACACTAACAAACATAAAACAAAACATTACTTGTCTATATCTTTTGTAAACAGTTTTCATTTTTAGACAAAAAGTTGAACAAAACAACATGCTCAACTAGTACCTGCTACGTTTTTGCACAGGTAGCGAGGCTTGGAATGGCTAGGAAGTTTAATACAATAGGAAACAACCAAGCCATGTAAGAAAGGGGGAAACAATAAGTATTTGTCGCTCCTTATATCAACTTTTAATCACAAGACACTTAAAATAAAGACATACCATATATATTATATCCTAGTAGCTATGGAATCAACCATATATTGATAAATTCAAAATAAGGCAGTAGTATAACTAATAATGAAAATATGATATAATGTTTTCTCATTACTTGAAAAACAGTTACCCATAACTTAAGGAGCTTTTAAAGTTGAGTTTTCTACTGTAACTAAATAAGTGAAATTTCAAAAAACACACATTGCCTTATACTTAATATTGCTGAGTTACAAACTTAACAGTATATCCAAGTGGAGCTTAAGCGTACCAAGGTACAATGCCCATCACTAGGATAATGGCTATTAATAGTATTAGTGAGAATACAAACCTACTTGTGTTAATTTAAGCATAAATCTAGTCATGAATCTCAGCTTAAATGGTTAACTCAAAATGTTATCACATTCTTAAAGGTGTATATCCATTTTTAGACATTTTCTTAAAGGTGTATATTTTATGCCACCATGCCATTTCTTTACTTATATATGAAGACTTATCATTTCTACATTTCTACAATCTAAAAAAGATTAGGTGTAATAATAAAAAATAAAAAAAAATTACAAAAATCTTCCCTACTATCCCTTGATAGTTAATAATTAAAGTTTCCATTTTAGAATTAGTTATTTTGCCGCTGATGGATCCTTAAGTGTATAAGACTGGTCTTGATAAAATATTACTAATGCTAACGGAAAGTTCCATTTGTATCTAATGTTGTTTACTCTAAGAGTTGCAGTAGTTTCATTAAATCTCCTTCTTGCCTGTCAAGTCTCTGGTGACAGGTCAGGAAATAGTTTAATATTCTTACATTGAGGATCTGTAGAGGGAGATTTCTGATTTGCTTGCCTTACCAAATTTTTAATATATCCGTTTGTGAATTTAACAATTATGACCCTAGGAGAATATGAAGAGATGTTTTGTGGCTTGAAGAGGTGGGGAAATCTCTCAAAGGGGTGATTTTCCAGGTGTTGGGCTGGTACTAGAGATGAGAAAAGGGATATGAGATATTTTTCAAGATGGACTTGAAAAACTGAATCAGAAATTCCTCTGATTTTAATATTATCTCTTCTGGAGCGATCTTCTATATCTATTAATTTATTCTCCAGTTTATTTTCCAGTATTCTCATTGCTGTTCGTGTTCTGAGACTTCACGCCAGCTGCAGAATTCCTCATTAAATACATTATGTGATCAATGTATGCAATATTTCTAAATGTAAGGATATTATCATATCTTGACTCCATAATGTTAACCAGATTTTGATATGGTTCTGAATTTTTTTTTTTTTTACAAACATAATATGGAAGAACTGACGGTGAGGGTATTTAGTTGGCATGCCTTTCATGATAAGATTTGTTCTATTTGGAGAAAAAACTTGTTTTAGCACTGTTGCCATATAAAATCAGAGTAGTTAAGAAGTATTTCACTTTAAAATTATTGAGTATAAATCTTTACACCTATTTTGCCTGAGCACACATCCAAATGTCATCTATTTTTCACTGGGAACTTCACAAAAGAAAAGTTATAGTTAAATAACTACTGACATTGTCTACCCATGTGATGTTCTTATCGTAAGCCAGTTGACCCAATGTACAAATTATGCTTTACATCAACAAGTCACATCAAAGTCTTATGTTTGTCCTATTTCCTGCCTTAAAAATGCTAAACATGTTCCAGCTTTTTTCAGGTCAGAAGAGGTGGTTAATTGGTGCCTCTAAAATGTATCTGTAATTGTAAATTATATTAAACATACACATATTATTAAACACTCATGTTATGTTTGAATTTCAAATAATGATTCCTATTTACAAATCAAATCAAAGTTAGTAAATCACTGATGGGCTGAGAAATTTGATCTCTCTGTGGTATAAACCCAGCATCTGCTGCTAATTGTTCTTTAAAGCATTCTGATTACATCAATATGAAATGTCAAACAGTGTGGATAGCATCTCTACAATGTAAAAGTACTATTTAAGGTAAAACAAAGTCTGAGTTCTATGGCATTCTGTTATTTCTATGATATTCCGCATTTTAATTAGAAGTTGTATAATTAAATGTCACTGGCAATTTTTATTCACACATTTTTTAAACTAAATTAGCACATATATTAAACATATTGTGGTATATCTGCATATATCAGGTGACTATAGGTACTGTATGTGACTCCCACTAATTCACAGTTGGTGAGAATTCAAGAATGTTACAAAAACCTGTTTTTAGAGTGTAAGTGAAGACCCTGAATAAAGTTTGCAGCATGCCGATAAAAACATGCTCAGATCACCAGGAAAACACAGTTCCCAACTACTGAATCCAACTGCAATCCACAGCATCCTGTGAAATGGGGCTCTGTACTATATTTAAACTACATTGACTAATGGGATGGCATTACATATCTGGCCAATATACTTGATTGAAAGACAAACCATGCAAGAAATATTTAATTTTAACCACTTTTAAATAGCATTGTATAAAAACGAATCCATGCCCTGGTTAAGAGGCATTATATACAAATCTAAAGCTAAACAAAATAACAAGCATTGTATATGTTACTTAGTAATAGTAGTATATGTTAAGAATCCCCATTCTCTCAGTAATGTTTACCTCACTTCCAATAGTTTCTCCCCGTGTTCTCCACGTGTTTCTGGAATTTTATTTAAGATGTAATTTGCCAAATAATTTTACATAGTTCCCTTTAAAATTATTCTCTGACACGGCTGCAAACACCAAACAACCAAACACCAGTTGGCATATGTGTGTATACACAATTAAAATTGTATATATATATATATATATATATATATATATATATATATATATATATATATATATATATATATATATATATATATATATATATATATATATATATATATATATATATATATATATATATATATATATTACAGTTAAAGTGCAGAAATCAGTTAATGTGTACATTACCTAGTTATTCTGCAGATTAACTAGGGCGATCAGTTAAAGTGCAGAAAATTGTTTAATTTCTCAAAGATTTCTCACATTACCTAGGTAATCTGCATATTACCTAGATAATCTGCACATTACCTACTAGGCACTAGTTACAGTGAAAATAAAATCTTTTGCTGGAACAACAGCAACGTTTAAGAAGCAAGTTAGTACAATCAAACAAGAATCAAGTTAAGATAATGTTATTTTTTTTAGCAACAAAGAAGCAAGTTTCTGTTACAAAACTGCAATAGAAAGAATCAAACGATTAAGGAAATGAATTTGCAAAACATATTAATGCTGGATTTTTTTGTTGTGACTGAGAAAAGGTTTTGAAAATGAAACAGTAATGCTGGATTTTCCTCGAGAGGCGGGTGCTGGCAACCCTGCATGTATTAACCCTGCCTCGGACAAAACCGAGGCGGCAAATTATGAGGCACCAAGGCGACGGCGAAACCCACGAGCGGCAAATTATGAAACAGTAATGCTGGATTTTCCTCAAGAGGCGGGTGCTGGCAACCCTGCATGTACAGTCAGGTCCATAAATATTGGGACATCAACACAATTCTAATCTTTTTGGCTCTATACACCAACACAATGGGTTTGAAAGGAAACAAACAAGATGTGCTTTAACTGCAGACTTTCAGCTTTAATTTGAGGGTATTTACATCCAAATCAGGTGAACGGTGTAGGAATTACAACAGTTTGTATATGTGCCTCCCACTTTTTAAGGGACCAAAAGTAATGGGACAGATTAACAGTCATAAATCAAACTTTCACTTTTTAATACTTGGTTGCAAATCCTTTGCAGTCAATTACAGCCTGAAGTCTGGAACGCATAGACATCACCAGACGCTGGGTTTCATCCCTGGTGATGCTCTGCCTGGCCTCTACTGCAACTGTCTTCAGTTCCTGCTTGTTCTTGGGGCATTTTCCCTTCAGTTTTGTCTTCATCAAGTGAAATGCATGCTCAATCAGATTCAGGTCAGGTGATTGACTTGGCCATTGCATAACATTCAACTTCTTTCCCTTAAAAAACTCTTTGGTTGCTTTTGCAGTATGCTTCGGGCCATTGTCCATCTGCACTGTGAAGTGCCGTCCAATGAGTTCTGAAGCATTTGGCTGAATATGAGCAGATAATATTGCCTGAAACAATTCAGAATTCATCCTGCTGCTATTGTCAGCAGTCACATCATCAATAAATACAAGAGAACCAGTTCCATTGGCAGCCATACATGCCAACGCCATGACACTACCACCACCATGCTTCACTGATGAGGTGGTACACATTGGATCATGAGCAGTTCCTTTCCTTCTCCATACTCTTCTCTTCCCATCACTCTGGTACAAGTTGATCTTGGTCTCATCTGTCCATAGGATGTTGTTCCAGAACTGTGAAGGCTTTTTTAGATGTTGTTTGGCAAACTCTAATCTGACCTTCCTGTTTTTGAGGCTCACCAATGGTTTACATCTTGTGGTGAACCCTCTGTATTCACTCTGGTGAAGTCTTCTCTTGATTGTTGACTTTGACACACATACACCTACCTCCTGGAGAGTGTTCTTGATCTGGCCAACTGTTGTGAAGGGTGTTTTCTTCACCAGGGAAAGAATTCTTCGGTCATCCACCACAGTTGTTTTCCTTGGTCTTCCGGGTCTTTTGGTGTTGCTGAGCTCACCGGTACGTTCCTTCTTTTTAAGGATGTTCCAAACAGTTGATTTGGCCACACCTAATGTTTTTGCTATCTCTGATGGGTTTGTTTTATTTTTCAGCCTAATGATGGCTTACTTCACTGATAGTGACAGCTCTTTGGATCTCATATTGAGAGTTGACAGCAACAGATTCCAAATGCAAATAGCACACTTGAAATGAACGCTGGACCTTTTATCTGCTCCTTGTAAATGGGATAATGAGGGAAAAACACACACCTGGCAATGGAACAGCTGAGCAGCCAATTGTCCCATTACTTTTGGTCCCTTGAAAACTAGGAGGCACATATACAAACTGTTGTAATTCCTACACCGTTCACCTTATTTGGATGTAAATACCCTCAAATTAAAGCTGAACGTGTGCAGTTAAAGCACATCATGTTCATTTCATTTCAAATCCATTGTGGTAGTGTATAAAGCCAAAAAGATTCAAATTGTGTCGATGTCCCAATATTTATGGTCCTGACTGTATTAACCCTGCCTCAGACGAAACCTGTGAGTGGCAAATTATGAGGCACCAAGGCGAGGGCTTTAGTGAGACAGCGAAAGCAAAGCCCAAGCAAACTTTTGCACTTTAACGGGACAGCAGCCATTAATGTGCACATTACCTAGTTAAAGTGCAGAAAAATCTTGATTCTGCACTTTAACGTAGCAAATCAGTTAATTACCTAGGTAATGTGCACATTAAGGGCTTTTGCACTTTAGCGGTAACATATATATATATATATATATATATATATATATATAGTGTGTGTGTGTGTGTGTGTTTTATTACATTATACATTTATTGTATAGACAGTTCAAATAATATAATATGATATATATATATATATATATATATATATATATATATATATATATTTGTTTAAAGGGGCAAATAGCCGAATATGGAGTAAGGATCCAGCATAAACGTAGGATAATATAAAGGGAGCAAATCGGTTGTGGTGTGCCGAGACCGACGATACGGTAGGCCTGTAAATAAAGAGGGCCCACCAAGGAGTAAGAAAGTAAAGTAAATGGAAATAAAAGAGAAAGTGTTGACATGAGGAGTGGGTGGGAGGGTCATTCTGATGCTGACCTCAAGCGATATGAGTCAGGTAAGGGGTGTCCCTTATATAGGGGAGGGAATTAATTTAAGCCCCTCCCACAAATACAGCCTTAACACTTGTGTAAGGGGCAAATAGCCGTATATGGAGTAAGGATCCAGCATAAGCTTAGGATAGTATAAAGGGAGCAAGTCGGTTGTGGTGTGCCGAAACCGACGATATGGTAGGCCTGTAAATAAAGAGGGCAAAAATGAATAATCAAAGATTTAATACAGTCAACAAATATATACAAATGAACCAGACATTTCCTTAAATGCATTACAGTATTTAATTCCTGGAAGGATTTTGAAGGTAGGAATCTAGGACCGAAAGTGGACACCATTTGTTGTGGGTAGGATAGTATGTTATCTCTACTGTTGGTGCGTGTTTACTCGTTTTGGAATGTGGTAGAGCCAATAGGTAATGATATATGTGTTTACGCCCGTGGGATCGCGTGATCTGTGTGAGTGGTGGTGATGGTAGTGGGTTCTCTGGCCTGAGAAAGGCATAAAAGGCAATGAGCATGGCTGGTAATGGCCGACTTGGTAGTATAATTTAATGGTTGTAGATCTAATAGGTCCGATAAGGATGAAAAGTTGGATGGCTATTGGTAACCTCTGAGAGGAACGTGGGGGAATGGATTCCTGAAAACCTCTGAGTATATTCTTGTCTGGTATGATAGCATGAAGTTATGGTAGTTTTGGCCATAGGTTATCCTGTGTTGGTGAATGCCTGTAAAATATATAATTAATGGTGTGTGAGATAGTTTAAGGTGGCAAAAAAGAAGCAAAACCTAGGAGAATTGTTATGACACAGGTTGAGCTATGTCGTGTTCCAATGAGATTCTTTAAGCCAGGTGAAAAGCTGTGTTATGCGTTCTACAAGTATGGGATGAAAGTGCTAGGTGGGATAGTGCATGCTATGCTGCATGAGTATGTCTAATCCATGATTTTGTCTCTGGAACGAAAGAGTGGCTGTGACTGTATGGGCGGTTGTAGGAAACGTATGATGAACATGCCTGGAATATAAATGAGACAACTGTCGGCAGGGATGTATACCCCCGCCTGGTACATGAAAGTAAAGAAATGTGATAAGTTGCCAACCAAGTGAGTTCCCCAGAAATATCATGACCTTATGGATGAGTAGTGGCGTTTGTTGATGATATGACATGTGCTTAGTTGTTTGAGTAACAACTGATTGATGACCCTGACCATGATTTACCCCATGCCACAGCAGCTGCTACAATGGAGTAGATCCCCCAAAGGGGCTGAGGTGGTGGAAAAAATTTCCAAACCTGGATGCCATGGCCAACAGCTCCAAAGCAATCGTTCCCGGTAGATCGCTGCCAAACCCCTGGTAGACGCCGAGTCTGACCATCTGGTTGGAGAAGTGTCAGACAATCCTGGAAGGAACATGCTTTTACCATGCCAAGTGGTTAAGAAATTCCCCCCCATGTGCAGGTCTGCTGTTGCTGGGGTGTCTAGGGACATCCTCTGATCGTCATGTTGGAAGTGTGGAAAAAAGGGGAAAGTACTCTGGATGTGAAAGCGTGGTCTTGTGGTATGATTGGCATGGCAGAATTCATCCTGCTGCTATTGTCAGCAGTCACATCATCAATAAATACAAGAGAACCAGTTCCATTGGCAGCCATACATGCCAACGCCATGACACTACCACCACCATGCTTCACTGATGAGGTGGTACACTTTGGATCATGAGCAGTTCCTTTCCTTCTCCATACTCTTCTCTTCCCATCACTCTGGTACAAGTTGATCTTGGTCTCATCTGTCCATAGGATGTTGTTCCAGAACTGTGAAGGCTTTTTTAGATGTTGTTTGGCAAACTCTAATCTGACCTTCCTGTTTTTGAGGCTCACCAATGGTTTACATCTTGTCTTGATTGTTGACTTTGACACACATACACCTCCTCGGAGGGTATGAGGGAGTTGAGACTTGGGGTAGCGGAGGTGTGTGGTGCCAATAAGTCTATAGTTAGTCTTTGTTTAAGGGAAGATTTCCTTGTGACAATACCAATGTGTTTGTGTTTGGTGCCATGCTGTAAATGGTGGAGATTGGAAGACCCCTCTGCAAAGCTTGGCTATGAGTGTGTTTACAGACAATTGTTCTGTTGTGCTGACTGTAAGTGAGGGCATGCTATATTCATTGAAGGTGTATTTATGATACCTGTATGGGAGCCCTTTGAAGCTCCAGAGCTTTAGTAACTCTACTACAAGTCTGGAAGGGTGATGAGTCAGGAGTGTTGAAAATGCATTGGTGTGTACAGATGGTGAGTACGTTATTTGTAAGTTGTATTGGGACACATGGTTTGTCATGTGCCCTGAACCTATTTGAACATATATGCTACGGTCGATATGCAACGCAACTACTCATATCAATTGTCTCTGGTAGTTCAGAGGTGCTGGTACCTGGAGCCTGAGAGTGCTCATCCATTTGTTTGGGACAAAATCCCTTCTGTATGGGTACCTGCACAAATAAACATCTCTCTATATTCCAAATGCCAACCCAACCAAGGGATGGTCAGTTCCTGATTTACCTGGAATCCCTGGATCTGACCATCACAGATACATCATCATACATACATATGCCTTGCTTCCCCAATGTGCTGGGATCATACGTGCAGGGTTAATGTCTTGTGTGTCATAAGAATTGATTGTACCAGGTAACCAAGTTTCGGTTGGTGCTGGTTGTACAGTAGCGTGAGGTCCAGCCTTGTGAGGGCAGTGGTGACCGACTCGAGATTGCCAGTCTGTCATAAATTTTTTGGCTCATGAGTTTATGAGTGAGGCTAGCATGGCCTGGGTTTCACCTGAGTTGGTGTAGCTGGGCCTTTCCCTGCCTCCATGTTGTCCGTTGCTGTATGGAGGAGTTTGAATAATTCTGCATTCCTTGCTGTGGCAGGGTACGGAATTTTTCACCTCCTTAGGTCAGTGGTAATGTGTGGGATCGTCTAGGATCTGATTGCTGCTGGACTAGCAACATAGGTGTATCAATTCTAGCCGGGGTGCTAGGAAGAGGTGATTCTTCACCATCTTTTTGAGAAATACTTAAATAACAATACTTAAAAGATTGCAATTATTATTTGTACCCAGGGGTCTTGTACTGGCTGGCTAGCTAAGCCGTAAGGCGAAACGATTAGGCTTGGTATTTTTTTGGTGACTGGTGAGGCCCTGCTAGTTGCCAAGTGGCTTGAGAGGCTCTATCTATGCTAGGTGCAAGGGGATTTTGTGTGGCCACCGAACGTTGTGGCAGGATGTTGGCCTCTCGGTGACAGTAACCAGAAAATAGGAAGGGGAGTGACAGGTGAGGCCCTCTCTATGATACAATGCAAGGCGGCTAGTTCACGAGTGGCCCGAGGGGTGTTGGCCTCGCGGGACCACTAACCGAAGCATAATGCAGAGAAAAAAAAGGGGGTAATACCTATGGGCCCTAGAACCCTAATTGCCAGTACACTATTACTATTCCAGGGAAGGTAAGAGATGGAGACATGAGCAGGTGTATGTACCTGGTAGTATGGTATTGAACATGACAATCCGTATAGGTTTTTTAGTAGTAACTGTAACCTGAATGGATAAAACCGTATGGCATAAGGAAATATGGCATAGACCAAGCTTATCTTAATACGTAGAGTATATGTGAAAAGTAAAGTGCCGTGATGTGTAAATATTAATCATCGTAGCCATAGTGGTTAAATATGTATCAATCTTAACCCATTAAGTGCCATATATACAAGGGAAAAAGTGGTCTGTCCCCACCTTGTATTTTGTATGTCCCCTTGCTAGGGGAAAGTCTGTTGTGTGAGCAGCGTGCTGTGAAAAATGTATGTGAACTATATTACCAGTTACGTATATACAGATGCGTATATGTATTTATGTATTATATGTATTTATACCAGATGTTTGATATAGTACTCGCTGTGTGAATTGTCTTATTGAATGGTAGGGGTCAGTGAACATGGTGTTGCAAAATGCAAGTGCACTGGAGATCTGCAGAGTGCCCTATAGTACTTTGCGGCTGAGATTTTTTTAAAGGGGCCCGGTCGCTCTATTGCATGGCCGCAGCGCTGACCGGGCCCCTTAAGATACAGGGCCCATCGAGTGGCCCTAAGTGAGTGGGCCACCCGATGGCCCCCATTAGCGTGTGCTACACGTGTGGCCTGGACGGCCAGGCCCCCCAGGGCCGCCGGGCCCGTAACAACCGTTATGGTTGTCACCCCCTGATGGCGGCCCTGCAGACACTCAAGGTGACACACACAGGTTAAAATGGCAATTAAAGGTTAATTTCTGTAGCTTTTTAAATTGCAATTCGTGTCTGTGTATAAATAGTGAATGAGTTTGTTAGCGCTCACATGGATGCACTGAGCCATGGGGAGCTGAAAAGAACTGCCAAAAGAAAAGGTAATGGAACTTTATAAAGATGAAAAGGGATATAAAAAGATATCCAAAGCCTTGAAAATGAGAGTGAGTACTGTTCAATCACTTATTAAGAAGTGAAACATTGGGAGATGTCTTGATACCAAGAGATCTCTTGATCAGGTAGACCAAGAAAGATTTTAGCCACAACTGCCGATGCATTGTTCGGGATACAAAGAAAATCCCACAGGCAACCTCAGAAGAAATACAGGCTGCTCTGGAAAAAGATGGTGTATTTGTTTCAAGGAGCACAATATGATACTTGAACAAAAATGAGCTGCATGGTTGAGTTGCAAGAAAGAAGTCTTTACTGTGCCAATGCCACAAAAAATGGTTGGTTACAATATGCCCAACAACACCTTGTCATGCCTCACAGCTTCTGGCACACTGTAATTTGGAGTAACGAGACAAAAATAGACCACAACCATAAGCGCTGTGTTTGGAGAGGGTCAACAAGGCAAGTAGTAAAAAGAACACCATGAAGCATGGTGGTGGCTCACTGATATTTTTTGGGGGGTGGAAGGGAGGGGGATGTAAGCTCTAAAGGCACAGGAAATACTGTGAAAATTGATGGCAAGATGAATGCAGCATGTTATCAGAAACTGCTGGCAGACAATTTGCATTCTTCTGGACAAAAGTTGCGCATGGGACACTCTTCGAATTTCCAGCATGACAATGACCTTAAGCACAAGGCCAAGTTGATCCTCCAGTGGTTACAGAAGAAAAAGGTACAAATTCTGGAGTGGCCATTACAGTCTCCTGATGTCAGGATTAACACCGTGACCTCCAGACTGCCAGACGGGGTCGCCCCTTTATTGCCTGTATACTCGGCAGTTCTGAACCTGCTCTATTACCTCTGAGCCATTTCAGGACTTTGGATAACTCCCGTTTAATCTTGAATTGCCTGCAGCACTAGGGGGCTGGACTTCACCTGTCTCAGACCTGTCAGTAACTCTCCAGCTGAAACTGATACCTAATCAACAAGGTATAATACACTGCCCCTCCCTAAGGGCAGTGTCAGTTCAATGACTCTGGTTAGAGTATTGCTATTCCACGTTCCAGTATTGTCCTGACCTTGGATTGCTACTAGTTTGTACCCTGACCTCTGGCATCCCTTGACCTCGGCTTGCTACTCGTATCTCCTGATTTCTGGCATTCTCTGACCATTGGTTTACCTACGACTATTCTCCTGGATTTCCTTTTCTGTACTGCGACTTCAAGCATTCACATGCACAGCCCCCGTGCACAGATTCACAGGCCAGGTGAGTTCTACCTTGACCACCTTGGCCTGTGTCTAATTGCAAGGGTGAGCATATCTCTGCATATTGGACTCCCAGCAAGGTAAGCCTGACAGATTGAACTGACCTTTATGGAGTCCACAGAGATAATGCTCACCTCCCTTGCTCAGCCTGACCCAGACTGTTTTGGAGCTGCAGCAAGAAGTTTTATTTCTTAAAGGCACAGTACGCCCAGTCCCAGAACCGGTTACAGTTATGCACTCAGCTAGCGACCCTGCTGTCTGTATTCCTGAAAAGTTTTCTGGAGATAGATCCAAATACAGGGAGTTTCTTAATTCCTGCAAGTTATTAATTTCTCTAAAACCTCGATCTTATCCCACTGAAAGATCTAAGGTTTGTTCAGTTATCTCCTTCCTAAGAGGTGAACCTATGGCCTGGGCCCACTCCTTTTTGGAAAATGACGATCCCATCTTAGACTCATTGGACGAGTTCTTTGAAGCTATGTCTCTTCTTTATGAAGATCCTAACAAACAGTCTACTGCTGATTTAACCATCAGAACCCTTCAGCAAAAACATAGACCTGTCGAAGATTACATTGCTGAGTTTAAAAGATGGGCAATAGAAACTCAATGGAACGATATAACGCTGCGCAACCAATTTCGAATTGGGTTATCTGAAGGAGTAAAGGATGAACTTTCTAGAACTGAACTTCCTACTACATTAAACGCGCTGATTCAACTATCAATCAGCATTGACCGAAGGCTTAGAGAAAGAAAGGCCGAAAAAGCTCTCTCGGGTTCATCATGGGAAAAACCATCATTACCAATTGAACCTATGGATAGCAAGACCGCTGTGCCTAAACCAGCACCACGTCCCAGAGGATCACAGATTCCCAGAAACAAAGGGAATCTGTACCAATACCACAAAACCGTGTTGCCTCGTTTTGCTCCTGTTCCTAGGAAGGCCCCAGAGGAATCTTGCCTTCCTCTTGACTCAGATGAGCCTATGGAAATAGGATTGGTCCATCCCAAAGTGACTAGTGAAGAAAGAGACCGGCGGAGAAATCATGGCCTTTGTTTTTACTGTGGTGGAAGGGGGCACTTTATCTCATTCTGCCCAATTCGCCCACATCGACCAGAAACTGTTCAAGTTGGGGTTATGCATACCCATCCGGCCAACTCTGCACCTCTGCCTGAGAAACACCAAAGTCGCTGTCAGTATGGTTCACGCTCAGTGACACATAAGAGTACTCAGACCACGGTAGTTAATATAGCCTGTGTTTCTCTAGAATCAGCTACCGGTACCCCTGAAAAATCTCTACCTCCTGCTCCAGACACATCTGTACCTCTTCTTGATGAATCTACTATTCAAGAAAGCGCAAGCACCTCCAGCACTTCATACCTACCCATAGGAGAACCACCTCCAGAAGACTCACCTAAGGAAGTAGTTTCAGATAAGATGGCTCCTGGGACAAAGGTTATTTCCGCCTGCACCAAGCCTCTGAATGGCCCAGACCTCTCTCCATCAGTACCCGACACTGCTACCCCAAAGTCCCCGACTGAGGGACTCCGCTCTGGAAACTTTGATTACAAGGACTTCCTCAGTGATACGGAATACGAAGACGAGGAATACAGTTCCCAAAAAGAACCTGTTCACGCCCAGAGTGCATTCTTAAAGGGAGGGTACTGTCAGGATTAACACCGTGACCTCCAGACTGCCAGACGGGGTCGCCCCTTTATTGCCCGAAGAGGGATTTGAACCTGTATACTCGGCAGTTCTGAACCTGCTCTATTACCTCTGAGCCATTTCAGGACTTTGGATAACTCCCGTTTCATCTTGAATTGCCTGCAGCACTAGGGGGCTGGACTTCACCTGGCTCAGACCTGTCAGTAACTCTCCAGCTGAAACTGATACCTAATCAACAAGGTATAAGACACTGCCCCTCCCTAAGGGCAGTGTCAGTTCAATGACTCTGGTTAGAGTATTGCTATTCCACGTTCCAGTATTGTCCTGACCTTGGATTGCTACTCGTTTGTACCCTGACCTCTGGCATCCCTTGACCTCGGCTTGCTACTCTTATCTCCTGATTTCTGGCATCCTCTGACCATTTGCTTACCTACGACTATTCTCCTGGATTTCCTTTTCTGTACTGCGACTTCAAGCATTCACCTGCACAGCCCCCGTGCACAGATTCACAGGCCAGGTGAGTTCTACCTTGACCACCTTGGCCTGTGTCTAATTGCAAGGGTGAGCATATCTCTGCATATTGGACTCCCAGCAAGGTAAGCCTGACACCTGACCTTAATATCATCGAGCCACTCTAGGAAGATCTCAAATGTGTAGTTCATGCAAAACGACCACACATTTAAGATCTCCCCACGCAAAAACTTTGCATGACCTGGAGGCATTTTGCCAAGGTGTCACATCCTGTTCCTAGCTGCGGATCATTCTGGCAATTGCTTCTGCTATCCAGTACTCTTTTTACATTTCTTGTTTTGTTTTTCTGGTTTTCTATTCTATGTCTGGTTTTCTTTATGCTGGGATTTCTGGGTTCATTCCTATATTCTATGCCTGGATTTCCCAGTCTATTGGATTCATTTAAATGTTTGTTTTATGTTGCCACACCAGTTCGTTTTCCATCATTCCTTTTGTTTCAGTGTTCCTGCAGGCAGCTGCTCAAGTCTTCTGCCCTTTCTCTCAGGTAAGTACTATGTGTGTTTTCTTTGGGTAGTTTAGTTTACATTAGGCAGAGTAGGACCTGCCAGATATGGGGTACATTGACTTTGTTGTCAGGCTTATGCAATGTATGATCATATAGTGTGACTAAATCCCCATGATTTCAATATGTAGTACTTAGTTATTTCTCCTCTTGTTTTGCCTTTCATATCTTGTCTTGCTTTAGTTTGCATTCCCAGTCCATGTACAGTCCTGTCCTGTCTTGCCCATGTTATATCTGTTTCCCTAATGTATTGTGTACATATTCTGGGTTTAGCTTCCTATCCTTCTCTGGTTCTGGGTTCTATTAGTTCTGTCTTGTTTTTCATGTTTGGTGCCTTTCCTCGTTTTCCTTGTTTCTGTACTGGATACATATCTGCTGCAGTACCTCCCTATTCAGCTCTGGGAGGTCTGCTTAATTCCTGCTCCTAGTTCCTGGGATCCGCATAAGCTGAATCAGGGTTCTAGTTTGTGGCTGCACAAACGCTGGTGTTCAACACCAGGGGGTGTGTGGTTACCCTGCACCAGACCCTGCTAATCCACCTCCACACTGTGACTCCTACTTTGAACATCAGGCATACTGGGTCCCGGTCCTCACACCGCCGCCCGGATAGTGTCTGGGTCCCGGGCACCGGACCGCCACCCTCACACAAGGCAGCTGTACCACCTGCAAGAATTAGAGGCCTCATAGACAACTATTGCAAAAGACTGCATGCTGTCATAGATGTTAAATGGGGCAATACACAGTATTAAGAACTAAGGGTATGCAGATTTTTGAACAGGAGTAATTTTGTTTCTTTTCTTTAATGCCAAGTTTTGTTTTATGATTGTGCCCTTCTGTTACATTCTATTGTTGAATATGAATCCTATACGAAATAAAGAAATGTGTTTTGCCTACTCACTCATGTTTTCTTTAAAAATAGTACCGTACATATATTACCAATACTGCAAGGGTATGCAAACTTTGACTTACTAGTCAACTTGTACCATATACTTATAAACTAATATATTTATCTATATTGCAGAGTTTAAGAATACATTATAGTCTTACATCCATCAGCTGTCCTAAAAATGTGACTGTCATGAATTCAGGTTTCTTTAATAACCCACAATTTTGCATCTAGCACCATAATTTGTTTCCGTAACACTGGAATAATTAGACTATTTGCTATTATTTGTAATAATGACGATTTTTTTTTACATTTATATTATGAAACATAAGGCTACCTGGCCATAGACATTGTATTACAATTTTGTTTCAAATATATTTTTTATATAATCC
The DNA here is from genome assembly GCF_036172605.1 of Pelobates fuscus. Classification (NCBI taxonomy): domain Eukaryota; kingdom Metazoa; phylum Chordata; class Amphibia; order Anura; family Pelobatidae; genus Pelobates; species Pelobates fuscus. Next base: position 145,855,174 of record NC_086322.1, on the reverse strand, counting down.
CATGTTTGAAATTTTAATTGTAATTTCCATCCATATGGAAAATGTCCCTTGTGACTCTCACAAATTTTGGAGCTGTTACAGGAAAAAAATGAGTGGAGTTCTATGACATATGGTGAAAATTGTATATCTAGCTTTTCTGCCTTATTAGATATAAAACATCTACATAAATATACAAACTTTCTTTAATTATTCCATAGCGGTATTTTTTTTTCTCTGATTAGTAGAATGACTGATAGCATTGTATAAGTTTGCAATGATTGGGAGTTCATCACATTATTGTCCAAAAAATAGTTGACATTTTAGACTTCTTTAAGCTATAACCTTTAGATATTGCTTTAGTACATAATATTTAAAATATTCACTAAGTGTCAGGGTCTTTCTTTTATTTTATTTTTGGAGATATATTATTCCATACTCATTTAATCTTATCTGGTATCGATTTTAAAACATATAATGGAAGCCATTTCTGATGAAAAAATTGTTAAAATGTTTAGTACAAAGTCTATATACTAATCAATACCCAGTTTAATATTCTGGCTTGTTTTGTCGGGTGGTCAGATCTGTCCCGGTGGTGCTTCACGTCCGGTGCGGGATTGTGGTGGCTTAAGGTGGAGGCGAGTGCTTGATGTGGGGCAGGTTCTGCATTTCTGTTTGTGCCTCCGGTCCCATTTTCGATGCCTTTTGCGTTGGTGGATTTTAATTGGGACTGCTTCGCTTAGCTGTGGTGGAGCTTGTTGGGGCTGTGGTGGAGCTTGTTGGGGCTTCCTGCTTGTGATTTGCTTCCAAAATGGATTAAAGAGTCTGTCCAGCTTAGACTCAATATCCTGCCATGCTTTGCTGGTACCAGGAGGACACGCGGCTGCCGCCATATTGGGAGAGTCGCAGATGAGTATGTCAGCCTGGGCGGCTGTGCTCTGTGCGTTCATTTTGCTCCAGACAGCCTCTCAGGGGTGGACCGGGATAACCCCCACCGGTCCGATGGGGGGTTAACGGAGCTCCTGCCGGGAAGTAGCTGCTCCTGGGCATCCCAGGATCGGGAGATCGGCCGCCCTCCCGCCCGATGAGCACCAGGCCACACTTGCCACGCGGAGGTAAGTAAGACTCTGTCGAGTTGCTGACCGCTATTAAGCATGTCGGGATGGTCAGGTAGGAGCAACATTGCTGGGTCATCCCCTTCTGGGGTGAAATTCGCTTGTTGATAGTTGCTTAAAGTGAGATATTGAGGGAGCTCACACAAAGTGCGTCTTTCCTCCATGACAGCTAGGCCCCGCCCGCCGGAAGCTGCATTCTTAGTGATAGGAGGGACAGTGTAGCTGCTGCTGATTTAATAGGGAAATCGATAGCTAGGCTAGTGTATTCAGTGTCCACTACAGTCCTGAAGGACTCATCTGATCTCTGCTGTAAGGTCAGCACCCCAAAAAGCCCTTTTTAGGGCTAGAACATCAGTATGCTTTTTTTTTCCTGTGTAATCTAATTGCAGTTGCCTGCCTGCCAGCGTGTGTGTCAGGCTCACAGCGTATACTGTGCACACTTGCCCAGTGCCACCACTCATATCTGGTGTCACAATAGCTTGCATTTAAAAAAACCAAAAACTTTTTTGACTGTAATATAATAGCAGTCAGTTTCCTTCCCACGTGTGCGTTTCAGGGCCTGCCAGGGCACAGTGTCACACCAGTGCAACTCATATCTGGTGTAACAGTAGTGTACATTTAAAAAAAATACAGGGGGCTTGTTGTCACCTTTCGGGGACCCTTGGTGTTGTACGTGGCTGGGTGGAGGAAGAGACCTTCAATGACATCAGTGAGGACAAGGAACGGGTCATGGCTAGCTTGGTATCCAACCTTGTACAAATGGGGAGTTTGTGGTTGTGCAAATGGACTGTTTGCGGTTGTTTGCGGTGCGTTAAACGGGGAGTTTGGTCTGTCACTGTGAAGCGGGCGTAACCCTTACGCTACCTGATCGATACAACGTCATACCTGATGTTTTAAAGCACGTTATTCCAAACAATTTATGAATGTTAGGTGATGTATGCCCTTTATGGACCATAAAACCAGACTCTGCATCAACTATGTAATTTTCCATGGGAGTTTTGCCATGCATCCCCCTCCGGCATGCCACAGTCCAGGTGTTAGTCCCCTTGAAACAACTTTTCCATCACTATTGTGGCCAGAAAGAGTCCCTATGGGTTTTAAAATTTGCCTGCCTATTGAAGTCTATGGCGGTTCGCCCGGTTCACCCGTTCGCGAACATTTGCGGAAATTCGCGTTCGCCATCTGCGAACAGAAAATTTTATGTTCGCGACTGTGACGGTAGTAGAAAATATCCCCGTCAAGCATTCCCTTCTTCCCATAAAAGTTAAATCACCCAATCTTCCACAAGTAGAAATATCCCTGGAAACGCAGAATAATCCACACATGAGCCAAAACTTAATGCTGGAACAAGACTGATTTACTGGCACACAGAACTCACAATTTATGCAACACAAAACTCCTCCTCTGGGCCAGGCTAGATAATTGAGTCTCAGCAATATACATAGCTCAATTATCTGCTGGCCAGAACATTTACAGTTTAACATACTTTTTACCTAACATTCATAACTCTAAAACCATACATCACACTCACATAAAAACAATTACATATTCACAATCAATCCATTCAGGGGAACAACATATAAAAAAATGGCATGAATCAGACCAGGGGTTCAAAAGTTAGTAAAAGTATCTTTTGTCCCCCACTGGCCGCATGGCAATCTGTTTTAGATAGGTCCCACAGAGGCCTCAGCCCTGGAGACAAAGGGGAAAGTAATCCAATTATCCAGGGCTAGAGGCAGACTCCATTAACCACATGGTTACAGAAAGACATAAAACACTTTAAAAAACATTCATTCTTGACATTTGGAACCGAACAAAATAGACCTTAAAATAGCAGGGAGAGAATTAAACTGAAGCATATAGGCAATTGCATAAAAGTCCTTCACAATGGCCCCCCTTTTTCTCCCTGCTCCGGCAACTCGGTTGGACCTTTCCTGGTCCTGTAGGGTTGACGGGTTCAGAGCTTTTAGTCCGAGGTTAAATCCGTTTGGCGTGACAATCCATCGGCATTCCCGTTTTGCTTGCCTGGGTGATAATGAATCGTAAAGTCATAGGGCTGTAAGACCAAGCTCCAGTGTAGCAACCGGGCGTTGTCCCCTGAAACCCGGTTAAGCCACACCAAGGGGTTGTGATCGGTGATGAGAGTGAAAGCCCGGCCATAAAGGTAAGGTGTGAGTTTTTTGAGTGCCCATACTAAGGCCAAACACTCTTTTTCAATGGTGGCATAACTGACCTCCCTTGGTAACAGCTTCCGACTCAGGTATGCCACCGGGTGCTCTCCTCCATCCTCCCCGATCTGGCTTAGTACTGCCCCCAGTCCAAACATTGAAGCGTCTGTGTGGACAATAAATCTTTTGTTAGGATCTGGGGTAACCAGCACCAGAGCATTAACCAGAGCAGTCTTTAGTGCTTGGAAAGCCACCTCGCATTCCCGGGACCACAGGACTTGTCGGGGTAGCTTCTTTTTGGTCAAGTTGGTCAGGGGTTTGGCCAGGGCGCTATAGTCGGGTACAAAGCGTCTGTAATAGCCGGCTGTGCCCAGGAAAGCCATGACTTGTGTCTTGGTGTGGGGAGTGGGCCAATTGGCAACGGCCTCGATCTTAGCCGGCTCCGGCTGTTGCTTACCACATCCTACTCGGTGGCCCAATATTGTACCTCCGCCATACCCAAATGACATTTGTCGGGTTTCAGGGTCAGCCCGGCCCCCCTGATCCTATCTAATACCACCCCTACGTGCTCTAGGTGCGCTTCCCATGTATCGCTGTGGATGGCGATGTCATCCAGGTAAGCGCATGCGAAGCTCTGGAGACCCCCAAGTAACTGACCACCGTTGGGAGGTGGCCCGGGGCGTTCTTCATCCCGAACGGCATAACCCGGAATTGGTATAGACCGAACGGGGTGATGAAGGCCGACTTGGGTATGGCATCTTCTGCTAGGGGAATCTGCCAATATCCCTTGCATAGGTCTATTGTGGTCAGATACTTCCCTGCAGAGATACGGTCAAGCAGCTCGTCCATCCGTGGCATCGGATAGGCGTCCGTAACTGTCTTGTCGTTGAGGCGCCGGTAGTCTACACAGAAGCGGGTTGTCCCATCCTTCTTTGGCACTAAGACTACCGGCGAGGCCCAAGGACTTTCTGAGGGTTCGATTACGCCTAGCCGAAGCATCTCATCTATTTCCTTCCGCATCCCTTCCCGGACTGCTTCGGGGATACGGTAGGGAGGCTGTCTCAGGGGTGCCTGTCCTGGAGTCTCTACTTTGTGTATGGCTAGGAGTGTGTATCCAGGCTCCTGAGAGAATGTGGCCTGTTTTGTTTTTAGTAAGCGGACAGCTTGAGCCCGCTCGTGCGGCTCCAGCTGTTCATCTAGTTGGACTTTCTCTATCTGGGTCATCCCTTCGTTACTGCCCAATAGGTTGGGAAGGGGTAGGGTCTCTGTGTCTTCTCCTGCTGGTGCACAGATAGCGGCTACCTCCTCTTCCCATTCCTGATAGGCCTTGAGCATGTTGATGTGAAAGGTTCGTTTCACATCTTCATCCTCGCAGCTGGCTATCGTGTAGGTAGTGTCGCATATCTGTCCTATAACTTTATAGGGGCCCTGCCAGGCGGCCTGGAGCGTGTCTGTTCGGACCGGCCTTAATACCATGACCTTTTGGCCTATCTGAAAGCTCTGGTGCCTAGCCCGTCGGTCATACCATACCTTCTGGCGCTGTTGGGCCGCCTGGATGTTCTCTCGCACTGTCTGGGCTAATTCCTCCATGCGGTCCCTCAGCTCCAGGACATAAGGTACAACCGGGGTCCCCTCAATCTCTGTCTGCCCCTCCCAGTGATCCTTGATGAGATCTAAGGGCCCCCTCACCCGCCTCCCATAGAGAAGTTCGAAGGGTGAGAATCCGGTCGATTCCTGCGGCACCTCTCGGTAGGCAAAGAGAAGGTGTGGCAGGAATCGCTCCCAATCCTTGTACGCCCCCGTGAACGACTTCAACATTTGCTTTAGCGTTCCATTGAAGCGCTCACACAGGCCGTTAGTCTGGGGGTGGTATGGGGAGCTAGTCAGGGATTTAACTCCACAGGTTTTCCATATCTGCTGGCAGGGGCGGGCTGGGCCGGGGGGCAGGGAGGCAATTGCCCTCCAGGCCGCCCTAAATAATAAAAAAAATGGCCACTGCAGGGCCGGTCCTGGGCGCCAGGAGGAGGGGTGCCGCGCGGAGCAGGCTGATAGCCTGTCACATGGAGCTCAGCAGGTGGCCAGCTGGCCATTTACGGTGTCCCAGATGGCAGGTGCCTACTCTGCAGCAAAATACCAGCCGGTGTTCAGGCATGCGGCGGCGAGGGAGCTCTGCTCATGATCTTCCTGCTCCCTCGCGCGCCCTCTCTGGTGATGACGGGAGCCGGAATATGACGTCATTCCGTCCCCGCATCACTAAACTGTGTGAGGGAGCAGAGAGGAGCAGGAATATCATGGCAGTCACTGGACCCCGGGGAAAGGACCCAGAGCACTCCCAAAGGTAGGAGCAACAAGAAATAAAATACGTTTGTGAGTGTGTGTCTGAAAGTAAGTGTGTGTGTGTCTGGAAGTGTGTGTGTGTGTGTGTGTGTGTCTGGAACTGTGTGTGTGTCTGGAAGTGTGTGTGTGTGTGTGTGTGTGTCTGGAAGTGTGTGTGTGTGTGTGTCTGGAAGTTTGTGTATCTGGAAGTGTGTGTGTCTGGAAGTGTGTGTGTGTGTGTGTGTGTGTGTGTGTGTGTGTGTGTGTGTGTGGAAGAGGTAGCTGCCTAGGACCCAGGGCTGCAGGAAAGGCCGACCTGTAAGGCAGATCGTTCCTCCCGCAAGCAGGCTGTGTGGAGCGTTGCAGCTCATTGCAATGCTCCACACAGCATTCTGTGCGCAGGATGACAGGAGACAGCCTGCAGCCAGACAAGCTGCAGGCTGTACAGAATTCACAACTGGACCACCAGGGCTGGCTGTGTCCCAGCCTCTTTCACCAAAGGTAAGAAGAAGGGTGGGGGGGACATATAGATTTTATTTAACGTATAGTAGTATTAAAAAAAACAAAAAACATTTGCTACCTGCACCCGTCAAACACACACACAGCACCCAACACACATATAGCACTCCACACACACTCCACACACACGCAGCACCCCACTCACATAGCACTCCACACACACACACAGAACCCTACACTCACATAGCATTCCACTCACACACAGTACCCCACACACACCGCACACACAAACACATACACTGCACCCCTCACTGCAGTGTGTGTGTATTCAGCAGTCTGTGTGTGTGTTCAGCCGTCTGTGTATGTATTCAGCCGTCTGTGTGTATGTTTGTATTCAGCGGACTGTGTATGTATTCAGCACTCTCTATGTGTACTCAGCAGTCTGTGTGTGTGTGTGTCTATTCGTCAGTCTGTATGCGTGTATTCATCAGTCGTTGTGTGTATGCATTCAGCAGTCGGTGTGTGACTGCATTCAGCAGTCTGTGTGTATGTATTGAATGTATGCATTGCATTTGTTGGAGGTACTAATAAATATAATTTTCGTTGTATCTATAATTTACATTTTTATTCCTGTAAGTTGTGTAGGCAGGGCCCCAGTGCACTGCTTTGCCCGGGGGCCCATAATGTTGTTAAGATGGCACTGGTGTCTGTCAGTGTGTGTGTGTGTCAGCAAGTGTGTCTGTCAAGTAAGTGTCTGTCAGTGAATGTGTGTGTGTGTCTGCCTGTCAGTGTGTGTGTGTATGTGTATGCCTGTCAGTGAGTGTTTGTCAGGGTTTGTGTGTGTATGTTATTGAGAGTGAGTGCCAGTGTGTCTGTCAGCAGGGCCAGCCTTTGAGGTATGCAAGCTGTGGGGTCATGTAGGGCGCAATAACAACAGAGGCGCCCGGCGGCCAACACAGCTCACAAGTTTTGGACACCAGCATATTTAATTTAAACGATTCCCTGGTGGTCCATTGGTGCGCACCAGCAGTAGGTGCAGTCAGATCATATCCCTTGTGGTTCCGGTGCTCAGTTAGTGAGTCAGAGCACAGGCTCAGAGATTCTCAGCCTGCGCTCTAACAACATTGAAAGTCGGAGCCGCGAAGGAGTGGGTATGGCAAAGAGCTACTAATTAGCATAATATCAATATCCGTTATAAAACCAGGAAAAGGTGGCCATGGATGGTGAGCTGATTCAGGGGTGCAATGGGCCACTTGACTGGATTTGCCCCCCAGACCTGAGGCTGCCAGCCCTCCCCTGTCTGCTGGGTTATCTCGGCCGTGAATTGGGTACCTTGGTCGGACAGAACCTCCTTGGGAAAGCCTACTCGGGAAAATACTTTAACTAGGGCCTCTGCGCCGGTCTCAGCCTGTATGTTCAAGAGAGCTACCGCGTCGGGGTAACGGGTGGCGTAGTCTACTATAGTGAGTATATACCACTTGCCGGAACGGCTAGGTTGGGCCAGGGGCCCTATAATGTCCACGGCTACCCTTGTGAACGGTTCTTCAATAATGGGCATGGAAACTAGTTTAGCCTTTGGGTGGTCTCCCTTTTTACCTATACGTTGGCATACCTCGCACGTTTGACAATACGCCCTGACGTCGTCAGATAAGCCAGGCCAGAAGAAGTTCTGGGTTATCCGATACCCTGTCTTGCGTATTCCCAAATGGCCTGCCAAGGGTACGTCGTGCCCAATCCTCAACAACTCCTGCCGGTATTTCCGGGGAACTACCAGCTGGCGTTTTTGCCTAGGCCCTGGTGCATTACCCCGGGTCTCGGTGAGCCTGTACAAGCGGCCTTTCTCCCAGATAAATTGCTCCTTCTCCAACCTCCCTTGGCCCCTCCTGGCTTTCTCTCGATACTTTCTGAGGGAAGGGTTTCTGGTCACCTCCCGCCCAAAGTCTTCTGGGGTGTCCCAGGGTAGGGGTTCTACAGTCAAGGGTAGGTTGGGTTGGCTTACCTGGGTCTCAGTAGGAATCGGATGGCTCTCGGCAGCGCGACTTTGTGCTCTGGTGATTACTGCGTGGGCCTCCTGAGCGGGGGTAGAGGCGAACGTCGAAGTCAGGGGGCCAATGTCGTTGCCCAAGATGACTTCAGAGGGTAAGTCTTTCATGACGCCCACATGAACATTGCCAGCTCCCGCACCCCAGTCTAGGTGTACCTGTGCAGTAGGAATACGGTATACTACCACCCCTGCCACTCTCACAGCAATTGATTTCCCCGGTCTCTCTGATGCCTTAATAAGGTGTCTTTGTACCAACGTGATGGTCGCCCCACTGTCTCTTAATCCCCGGGCGTTTTTTCCGTTAACCATGACCAGTTGACAATGGTGTTTCCTGTTGTCCGTAATAACAGATTGTACCATGAGGGCTTCATAAAGGGTGCCCAATGGTTCTTCCTGACCCAGCTCCTGGGGATCCCAAGCCGAGTCTACACAATGGGCTGCTGCTGGTGGGCGGTAACCAGGTCGAGACCAATTTGACCTGGTGTTGTTGTCCATGGGGCAATTCTGCTTGATGTGACCCAGCTGTTGGTACCAGAAGCAGCGTTGTTCCTTGTCCTCCTGGCGTGGATAGCGAGGGTTAGATGTCACCGGTCTGTTAGAAAGTTGGTATCTAGCGGCTGGTGGGTGGTAGGGCACCGTTGGTCATGGAGGTTGTACCCGTGGCGTGACTGGGTTTGTCTTGCGGGTATCCGCATATTCATCCGCCAACTTAGCGGCCTCTGGTAGAGTCATGGGCCTGCGATCTCTCACCCAGTCTTTGACATCCGTCTGGATGTTATCGTAAAATTGCTCCAGGAGCATTAGTTGCAAAATGTCCTCTGCAGTGATGGCCTGGCTGCTGTTAACCCAGTTAGAGGCCGACAGGGATAACTGGCATGCCCATTCCACATAAGAGTCTTTCGTGGTTTTGCGTGAGTCCCTGAACTTTTGTCGGTAGGACTCTGGGGTTACTGCATAACGAGCCAGGAGCACTTTTTTAACCCTGGCGTAGCTATGGATCTCCTGCTCTGGCACGGTCCGGAAAGCATCAGAAGCTTTGCCTGACAGTTTGTCGGGCAATATTGAAACCCACTCTCCTCTATCTATTCGGTGCAGGTTACATTGTCGCTCAAAATCTGCCAGGTAATTATCAATTTCACAGTCTTCTTCATTAAAAGCTTTAAAAGTGCTAAACGGAATCTTCCTTGTGTCTGCTGTGCTGTACTCACTGTTTGGAGAATGTGTGGCTGCTTGTTGGACTGCTGCCAGTTCTAACTGTAGCTTTGTGTCTCTTATTTGTTTAGCCTCCTCCGCTAACAGGTTCATCACTTTCAGCACCACATCCGCCGTTGGGTTCGGACCGAACCATGCTAGCTTCTCTCTCATTGCCTTGTTGGCTGGTGATTCCTCCTCCTGAATCACTGGTGTCTCCATCTCTTGTACTGCTGGCGTTGCTGCAACCAAGTTCTCCTGGTCTAGCTCCATTAATTCTGCTATGATGACCCGCTTGGTTTTGTTGCTAGCAATCCTTCCACGGACTTCCAGTAGTTCTTTCAGTGTTCCCAGTGTCTGCTTGGAATCCTGGTGTAAAGGAAAGTAGAAGGGAAAATCCCGCCGCTGCCAACCAGTTGTGACGGTAGTAGAAAATATCCCCGTCAAGCATTCCCTTCTTCCCATAAAAGTAAAATCACCCAATATTCCACAAGTAGAAATATCCCTGGAATCGCCGAATAATCCACACATGAGCCAAAACTTAATGCTGGAACAAAACTGATTTACTGGCACACAGAACTCACAATTTATGCAACACAAAACTCCTCCTCTGGGCCAGGCTAGATAATTGAGTCTCAGCAATATACATAGCTCAATTATCTGTTGGTCAGAACATTTACAGTTTAACTTACTTTTTACCTAACATTCATAACTCTAAAACCATACATCACACTCACATAAAAATTACATATTCACAATCAATCCATTCAGGGGAACAACATATAAAAAAATGGCATGAATCAGACCAGGGGTTCAAAAGTTAGTAAAAGTATCTTTTGTCCCCCACTGGCCGCATGGCAATCTGTTTTAGATAGGTCCCACAGAGGCCTCAGCCCTGGAGACAAAGGGGAAAGTAATCCAATTATCCAGGGCTAGAGGCAGACTCCATTAACCACATGGTTACAGAAAGACATAAAACACTTTAAAATACATTCATTCTTGACATTTGGAACCGAACAATATAGACCTTAAAATAGCAGGGAGAGAATGAAACTGAAGCATATAGGCAATTGCATAAAAGTCCTTCACAGCGACATCTCTAGTTTTTACGTATGGGAAAAGCACATTTTAATATTTCAGAACCCCATGAAAGTCACATCACCAAATAGCTGAGATATGAGCACCCACATTGTCAAAATATCACTCGGATCCATTTGGTGGTTTGGGAACATCATTCGAGTGACGTTTTGGCCGGTTGGCCACATGGTGGAACCCCAAAACAGTTCCAGATAAATTTAGGTTTGACCGGTCTTTCGGGGGTTCTCACACGAATGCAACGAAGGCTCCCCCTGGCTGCTAGCATATGAATTTTCGCCCTGTTCGGTAGTTTAGGTCTCCCGAACGCCATTCTCATATTGGTTTGGGAAGTTGGATGGGCAGCGGTATCAGTTTACTGGGTGTTCGCGGGGTAGAGTAGCTGAAATTAGTTCCAGGTTGTCGATGACCATGTACCGCTGCCCACGTTTGAGAAACAAAATGGCCACTATTTGTTTGCACATGTGCGTTCGGTAATACGAATGGCAGCCACGCAGTGGAAACACTGTCTTTAACAAGAAATTGCATGTCACGGCCCCCGGCTCGTGGCTGCACGTGGTCGCACCCGATTGGTGAGACCACACAAACAGGTTAAAGAAATTACCTGTGCAGCGGCGAATCGGGAGCTGACCCGCTGAGGCGTCCGTCCCCTCCACACACAGGATCCAAGAGGGCGTCGACCGCGAGCTCACAGCCATTTGTTGTAGCCCTGCCTCCAAAAATAACGCAAATGTGCGTGTGACGTCACGACGCTGACGCACACGCACGTTCTGGGGTAAGAGGCCAAGCCCTGACCAATCACAGCCGAAAGAGGGATACTTAAACCCCTGAATTTCCCTAATTCATTGACCTGCTGTGGTTCCCTAATTCATTGACCTGGTTCCTGAGAGTGTATTTTTCTAGTTCTTGTTATTTGATCTTCCCGGTATTTTGACTTTGGCTATTCCTGACTACTCTTATCTCTGGTTTCCCTGACTTGGCTTTCCTTACCGATCTCGTGTATTTCTGGCTTCCTTGACCTTGACTTTCCCTTGACCATTCTGTCTTTCAACGTATTAACCCTGCCCTTCTAAGGACAGGTTTACATTCTGTCTATTTTCTATAGTCTATGTAGATGTTACATAGTTTTGCGTGTTGGACCACACTGGTAGTGGTGACATTGCGGTTAACAGCCAGGGGTGGTCGGTTGTTAAAAGATGCGAACCCATGGACCACAAAGATGGGGGTTTGGTAAACGAACAGGGGTTTCGGACAGCCGAACAAAGGGAATGAAAAAGTGTATTACAAACGTTCATGCAGCTACAATGTAGTTTATGTAGCTAATATATTTTGTAATTTTTTTTCCCTGTATGTCCTTTTATCTTTTAAGTCATTTTATGTCTAAATATATTTTTATATTTTTTCTATATTTTATATTATGAGCATCCATAATGAGTATTTATTCTGGAGTGTGCAATATTGAATAATGTGTGGTTTTTAGCCCCATGAAATGATAAAAATTTAAATATGTGACTACTGTAAATGGGCAGACTTTTCTTGAAATATCAATAGTTAAACATCAGCTTAAAAAATTAACGTGTGGCCGACCATCAAAGAGATAACCTTTTGACCTCGCTACCAGAAATACATGTTTTTGGTTGCTGAATAAGTAATATCGTGTTTAATATGGCAGTTAACTGGTGTAAAAATCAGCCCCAGTCAGCCCCTTGGAACTCTTGGTAACCTGAGTGGGGGAGAAATAGCAAATAGTATAGTATGTTTGAAGTAGGTAAAAGTGTGGAATAGTTCTTAATGGGTTCTGAGCCTAAGTGGGACAGGCTCAGATCCCTTTGGGTGATATATCCTGATTTTCCCTCTAAAAATTATAAAAAACAATATCTGGTGTAGTATGTTTAAGGAATTAGGTGAATGGACAAGATAAGTGGAATCACCATAAACCTGGCTCTAAGTATGATAGCTTGTGTGTCAATCAGCGGACACAAACCCTTCTTTTAGATAACTGCAACACTGGATACTCCACAGGAGAAGGTATATGTAATGAAGCTCCAGTACTCCGACCGAGTACCTCCGCCAAGTCTGCTTCCTTGTAGCTATCAGCGACCCTGAAACACTTCAGACCCAGATGCCGAGGCTTGACTGGGATCACTTAGGGCCTTTTCCACCCTGGACCCAACACCAGGCGACACATGGTGAAGGTTAAACAGCAACTCTTTTTGAATACAGCACACATAGTTTAAAGCCCTCAACAGCCTAATTTACATACAATAGGTTACATAGATTACTATAGTACAAGGAAGGGTGGGGTCAGACAATAGCAAGGGCTGATGGGAGATTGTGGAGGGACAGTACAGCTAGTTTAAATTGGTCTGGCAGTGTCCCTAGGACAACGCCCTGCTGAGGAAATAATAGGACAGGAAGAAGGGGGAGGGAGAGACCAGCAATACATTCAACATACCCTGCACAAATAATAGGCACAATGTGACAAAACACAAAAGGAATTTGGGAGCCCACCCATAGTGTCTGTCTTCCATCCCCAGTGATGGTGACTACCATCACAGTATAGTTGTAGAGTAAAATTAAATTAATTGTGGCAAAAATACTTTAAATATAAAACAGCAAATATAAAACAATATTCAAACTTCAGTCCTGTCGGTGGTCCCGAGACGCTTTTTGCCGTATCGGCTTTTCAAACCGATTGATACTTTGGCCACAGAATAGCTCAGTTTACTTTTTTAATTGCGGGTGCCACTTATGGTGATGGATATCGGCTGCAAGTACACCCTGACTATTTTATCACTCATTATAATGATTAATGGTAAATATTCATGTTACAGTGATGGAGTCTTGGTTTTATTAAAGGGATAATGATTTACTGCATGTAACTCCAAGTCTCCCTCTGGTTCTGTGAATGAGGAGGACACAAATCCTTAAAGGGATTCTCCAGAGCCAGGAAAACATATTAGTTTTTCTGGCACTGCAGGACCTTGTAGTGCCACTCTCCCTCCCACCCCCCATCCCAAGTTGCTGAAGGGATTAAAATCCCTTCAGTGAATTACCGGAGTCCAGCGCCGATGTCCCTCGGCCCTGGTCAGGCTCCGCCTACTCTCTGCCTACTCTCCTCCTCCACCGATGTCAGCCGTCGAGGGAGACCTAATGCGCCTCAGGATTTCAGCGACACTGGAGGTCCTCACATAGCGTGAGGATGTCAAGTGTTGCTTAAAACATTTTTTGTGTTCTAAGAACAAGGCAGCCACTAGAGGAGGACTTAACCCTGCAAGGTAAATATGGCAGTTTATGAAAACTGTAATAATTAAACTTGTATGGTTAAGGGTAGTGGGAGTTGGCATCCAGACAACTCCAATAGGCAGAAGTGGTCTAGGTGCCTGGAGCATCCCTTTAAAAGTGGTTAATTATTATTTTTTCCACTTTAGGAGGGAGGCAGTTAGTTGAAGGGGGCACATTAGGAGAAAGTGGGGCTGATTATACACTGCAATCTACGAATCCATGCTTAATTATGATTACTATAAGTAAACAGGAACACCTTAACAGCAGACACAACATACAGCATTACTAATCTTGTGTGTATCTGTCAACATTTGCTACCAGCCGTTTCACTCCATGTTATCCCCCCCAAAAAAACTATAAAAAACAAAACAAGGTGCTTGCTTACATTTACACAGAGTAAATTATCTTGCTCTGGACTATAAAGTGTTAAAATGCCTATGAATAGACTCCATTCTTTGCACTAATATCTCCAGTTCAGATTGCACATAAAGCAAAGCAATGCCATCATACAAACACTCTTTTTAATAGGTATTGTTGCAAAGCTTGCATTGATAAAGTGTGTGTCATTGGTCTAAGAGTAATGGTGAATGAGTATGCACACATGATATACAAAGTGAAGTCTTCTACCTGTCCTAAAATCTTCAGTAGCTCAGAACACTTTGTACAAACGCGTCAGTGACACATGCATACATTTAGCCCATTGAGTGTTTTTATGACGTCTTATATCTGACATTTTGCAATGGTTTTGTGTGAAAAATGTTTAGATATATCAAGCACTTTATGCGCTGTGGCCATCCTTCCCCTCCACGTGAAACTATATTGGTTGTATAGCTCTTTGTTAGGTGATAAGTGCAGATTTTTCACATTCCTTTTTGGGTCATGATTATTTTTGTCCTGATTATCAGTTTTCTTTAAATACCAATTACAAGATGTTCACATTTAAATTCAGCAATAAGCTCATCCATGACACAAAAAGTGAAAATTCTTAGCTTTAATGGCACATTAAAGGCATAGCTTTAGGGAACACATTACATTTGACAAGAATCCTAATGAATATACCAATAAAACTTGACTTAATGTTTTTAGTGCTGGAAGAGCATATAACACATAGCTTAGAGTAATCAAAGGCTACTAAAATGGATCTGGGTTTCAATTAAGAATGTTTATAGTTAAAAATAGTTTGTGATGTTCTGCACATTTTATGTGATGATCATATTAACACAGCAGCATGCAGCTTGCTTCCAAAGCTGTTCTTTCCTTAATTTACTCTTTAAAAGCTAGGCTTAGAATATAGGATAGTAAAATTACAATTATTTCTTCTTTTAAAGCAAAGATGTACATTTCCAGATCAAAATTCTCCAATTCACCAGAGGTTTGGATTCCTGCTGTTTAACACCTGTGAATGCCCTTTTAACAAAAGTTCTTGTTTAGTATAGCAATGCTGTAGTTTTTGTGCATTAATTTACATCCACAAACAGGTAATGGCTGAAATGTATTTTGGCACAATGGATTAGCTACCTGCAACTTAATTTTAAAGAAATGTATCTATAAGAGGAATATATTGGAGGCATGTTTATCACTGCTTAAAAAAAATAATAGGTTTATTCACTAAACTGAGAATTGAATGGAATTCAAGGTGAATTCAAAGTGAATGTTAAATTTAAGGCCAAAATAGATGATTTGGATAATTATTCAGGGCAGCTATGCTTCAGGTATGGCTACTTTGCACTAAAATTGCAAATTCACTTTGAATTCTCATTTAAGTGATTACCCCTGTTCTTTTATAGGATGTAACATTCAGTATAAGAGGAGTCAGTAATTTGCTTACTTGTAGAATTTTTTTCTATGCACACAACGCATAGAAATGAAAAGACACAACTGCAGTTAAAGTGCATTTGTTGTAACAATCAAAACTGACAGTAGGAACATTTCAGCCGTAGTCTTGTCATGGCTGCAGAGATATTAGCTGTATCTATGGAGGAAGAAACTGAGGGCACCCATGGGGGACATGTTTAGGTAAGTAAATCTCACCTTTTCATGCCCCCTGGCCACCGAACCACCTGCAGTGATGTCATCGTCGGGGGTGTCTGCAAATTATACAAAGTCTCCAGATGGCGACAGTACCACTTTAAGGCTGCAGATATAGCTCCATTCTTGGTGGCTACATGTTCATGATGGTCTTAGATGAGGCCAAGGATTAGCAAGCACCTGCCTGTAGAAATCCTCTAAACAAAGTGAAAATCCTATCTAAACAATGGAGCATTGAGCACAACATTGGGAATTATGTTTACAGCACAGAGATAAAAAAGATAAAAAATGAAACAGAAATTTAAAATCTATACACATGCTAATAAACTGGTTGGCATGATGTATAGATCACGTATTCTCCATAAGGAGATACCATGACACTAGAAAAAGTGCAAAGACGAGCTACAAAATTGATAAAAGGAATGGAGCATTTTAGTTACGTAGAAAGGTTAAAAAATTTAAATCTCTTTAGTTTGAAAAAAACTAATAATAACTTTATACAAATATATTCGGGGCCAGTACAAACCATTATCTGGAAATCTATTCATAAACAGGGCTATACATAGGACACGAGGTCACGCATTTAGGCTGGAAGAAAGGCGATTTCATCTTAGGCAAAGAAAAGTTTTGTTTTTTTTTTACAGTAAGAACTATAAGGATATGGAATTCTCTGCCTGAAGAGGTGGTTTTATCAGAGTCCATACAGATGTTTAAACAGCAATTGGATAAACACTTCCAAAAACATAACATACAGGGATATCATTTCTAATTAGTGGGGTAATATCTGCATGATCCAAGGAGATATTTGACTGCCATTTTGGGGTCAAGAAGGATTTTTTTCTTAGTTTGTAGCAAAATTGGAAGCGCTTCAGACTGTTTGTTTTTTTTGCCTTCTTTTGGATCAACAGCAAAAACATATGTGAGGAAGGCTGAACTTGATGGACGCAAGTCTCTTTTTAGCTATGTAAATATTTAACATTTGTGGGTCAAAGTTATTCAGTGAGTCTATGAGTAAGCCTCTACAATAATGAAACAGAATAGACACGTGTTCATCCTTTTTATTCAGTACTGTCACCTCTGCCTAGACACTTTTGTAATTTGTTTTATTAACTGTAATTTACATTGATGTGGATGGGACAAGTGTATTTGGACACACAAAAAGTGAAAATTGTTGAGAATCAAAGTAAATTCAAAGGGAATTTAAAAGTTAAATCCAATATAACCAAACTACAAGTGTTGACTGACTTGGGGAATTTTCCAAGCTTGGCTATTTTAACCGTAAATTTTAAATAATTTTTAATTCCTGACAATTCTCACTGACTACAATAACCCTGATAATGTATTATTTCTAAATGCCAAGCTTTTCATAGGTAAACCAACCTTCTAATCCATAAATATGCAAAAGACAGGACTACCTTTATGCAAACCAATTGAGACACTCCTGTCATAGTGTTCTGAGTGGTTGGCGTAGAAGCCAACACAAAATAAAAATGATTGGTATGAATGTGCCGCACTCATGTTTTAAAAAGAGATTGTATATACATATCTGCATTTTGTGTATTATGCACAACATTTTCTTACTAATTCGCAGTTTAATCGATAACTAGATGCTCATAACTGCTCTGTTGTACAACACTTTAAATACTACAAAATGCCCTGGCAGTGAAAAGATTACAGAAATGTAATTATTTTAGTTTTAATTGACAGTCTTGTTATTTTAGGAGACAAAACATCCATTTTAAAACAGGTAAGCAAATCAGAATATATTCTGTTTTTTGTTAATAAAAAAATATCCAGTGCACAGATAGAGAACTGACACTAAAACGAGACTTTTATGAAATAAAATATATGGCTATTTAGGAAAAGCACCCTTCTGTAAAGTATTCTACACAATCCTCTTAGCTCAATGTCACTTTACTCAGAATCTCTGGTGATACCTGTCATTGCCTCTAGCGAGGATTGTTTCAAAATGTTGTATTATACAACAAAAATGTGTTCTTGCATCTGGCAATCTAATATCACATCCCTTTAACAAGTGCCTCATATCAAATAACAAGTTGCCATTGGCTATTTCTGTCCCAGTGAGAGAGAGATTAGAAAACATTTACATTTATGTATCAAGCTAGAAAATTAAGGGAATGAAAAAATGAAAGGTAAAACTTTTTTTGGTTTCTGGTGTGTTTTTTTTTAAACTTAAAACATAGCATAACAGAACAATTTTGTGTATAAATTGCTGTAGTGACAAACTTAAAAATTTGCATTATGTAAATATACACATTTTTTATTTTTCATTGATTTGTTCATCCTTTATACAAACAATCTGGGAAATAAAAAGCTCTAGACATTATACATTGTCCTTTATCTTGCAATTTTAAACACAGAGTATGAAATGTTAACATAAAAAAAAAATCTCATTCAGTAGATGTGACAGATATATATAAATACAAATAATCAAATACCATGCTTATGGATATTTGCAAGGACCCAGAAGGCTTCACTACCAGTACAGCTTAATAAAATTTGCAACCGAATATAACAAGAATGTGTGCATAATGCCCACATGCAGTAAATACAGTTGAATCATATATTTCTAAACTAAATGTATTTGAAACTGCTATAGCAATCTTTATTAAACTGAGGAATGCCAATGTAATGATGATAGTGAACTAATTCATTACAATTCAATTGAGTCCATTCACTATTACCAACTCAATGATTGCAGAAATGATATCATCCATTGAAACTTCCTGTACTGTGTGAAAGCAGGGGGCGAAGAGACATTAGTGGATCTGGCAAAGAAATATGTTCCTCTACTGGCTGGTAATCATATTTAGAGTATATATAAGTGTGAGTAAAGCTTTATGGACTAGATTTCATACAACAAACTAGACATGAAAATAAAAACATGTATGCTTGATTTGAGTATTAAAGGAGTTTAGTACCTTTAGGATAGTATCAAGCTGATATGAAAATATGTGTTGATTTTCACAGAAAATAAAGTGACATTATCCATTATACATCACCCACAAGAAAACATGAATTGTTTGGTTTTCTTATATTATTTTTTTTTTTCTTTTAATTTATTTAGCAAAAAAATAAAATAAAAAATGCTAGTGCTGAAATTAACATAAGGTAAGGTTTTGACATTTAATTTCAAAGCAATAGTAATGCTGACAACCTATCATAGATATTAAACCTTGGTGCACCCCTGGGTATTTAGATACTGTAACAGGTTTGATAATCAAATTACTGTTTATCACTAGAGATGAGTGAAAGGCCTTTTATTCTCTTTATGTAAAAATAAGCAAATGATTTCCCATATTACCATGAAAAAGGAAGAATATCTTAAATAACATGTAAGTTATTTTCTCTAAATTTAAATATTCTCATAAAATGAATACATTTCTCATATAAAAATAAAATAAATACATTTACTCTAAACTTACTATAATACATTACATAAACCATCACGCTCATATCTCCTAAGCACTTGTGGAGTGCATTGTCACACTTGGGTATGTTTATATTTTAGTCAGAGAGCTTGAAGGTTGGCTTTCAGCAAATCAGAGCACTCTGACTGCGCTTTCATAGCCTGAGAATCTCCCTTTTTAATTTTTCCAGGCATTTGTTTGCAAGTAAGGTTATGTTTTGTTATTTTTAATAGCTGTGTTGGTCATTATGGATTTCTATTTGGCCTTTTGTGAACCTGAAAAAAGATTTTACAAAAAAAGACAACTAATGCTTAGTATAATTGTATTTTTTACAGATATTAGATATATTGCCTTCCCATGGCATAAGAGTAAAGGGGAAAGAAGATTATTTTTATTGCTGGAGGTGACAATTGCTAATAAATTGAGGTAGTCGACAATATCATGTCCATCCTTCTTACCACACATAATACCCTCCACCCAAAGCAGGTGGATGGGAAGGTGGACAGTAGCCACCTTCCATTGATTTTTAAAAAGACTCCACTCACCATCCATGGGTTTAGGCTGGTGTGGACATTAGGTGACCCCCTTTAGAACCAATATTACAGCCCCCACCCACAGTGCATTGACGGGGTCTGAGGGCACAGTAGGCCCCCCTCCAAGTTTATTAATTAGAGTCCCCATATTCTAAACATAGCTGGGGCATGAGGGGGCATCAGGTACCCCCATTCATTTTATTTAGAGCCCCCACCTGATGACCATGAGTCTGTCACAGGGGGAAACAATGTGCCCACTGTATTATTTAATTAGAGCCTCACTGTGGATGCATTGTGGGAAACTGTGTTTCCCTGCTTTAAGTAATTAATAGTGACCTGTCCACCACTGTTGTTTAGACTTATTTTCCCTCCTAATGCCAATGGGGGATGGGGTATTTTACAGCAAAAGTGGCCACTCCCTAGTCTTTTAGGACAGTGAGCAGTCACTAGCTGCTAGCTGTTTTGCAGACATAGCCCTACTCACCACATTGTGAGGGGGGGCATGAGGGGAGGTATAAAACTTTTTTGTACTAATATGGTGGTTATTTTGTGGTTATTTTGACCCCCCCCCCCCCCCTACAGACTTTCTATAAAGGAACACTATAGAGTCAGGAGCACAAGCATTTATTCCTGACCCAATAGTGTTAAAACCACCTTCTAGTCCCCCCTATCCACCCTTGCCTCCCTAAATATACTACAATTTTACTTGTATTTACGTATGCAGCTGCTGCCTCTGTCCCTGATCTGCCTGCAGTGATTGTCTGAACCAATCACAATGCTTTGGCTGACATGGTCAAGGAAGCAGATCAGGGGCAGAGCAAGCACAAGTCAAACACAGCCCTGGCCAATCAGCATCTCCTCTATGAGAAAGTTCAGTGTCTGCATGTAGAGGGTGGAGACATTGACCCAGGAAGCACATCTAGTAGCCATCTGACGAGTGGCCAGTGGAGTTATCACTAGGCTGTAATGTAAACACTGCATTTTCTCTGAAAAAACTAAGTTTGCTGCAAAAATGGAATGACTCACCAGTTCAAATACAATATGCTGTAGTTATTCTGGTGACTAAAGCGTCCCTTTAAATTTGTTAAGGTGGTGGCTGGGTCGCAAGTGCTGGCCAGCCGCCCCACGATTAGTCCTCCTGCTGGTGAGGTGTTCAGTTTTGGCAAAGTGGTTTTCATGATCGGATTCTGGCTGTGGATTTGGATTGTTTTACTATTTGTTCAGGATTTTCAGTTTCTTGAACTTGTCCCTCACCTATTGCATTGTTATATAATCTACTCTGTTTTCTGAATTCCACGACTATGGTTTTTCCATGTTGAAAGCGGCTGTGTCATTTTGCAGGATTTGATTTTAAATGAATACATTTTTGTCCTGCTCATTTTAGTTCTATATTTTTTTTAAATCTACATTAATATTTTAGATAGAGAGAAAAAATAGGGACTCATTAAGTTTTGGAAAAGTTCCATTTCTTTTGGTAAGTTAATTCACATCTGACATCTTTGTACTGATACTCCAGGACATCACAAATACAATTCATTTACTCTTGACATTGTGGGATAGTAGAAGTTATTTTTTTTACTGAAATTTCATAATTATTTGTACTGACACTTAACTTTTCAATATTTTTTTTCTAATTACTGAATTTGTGAATCTATTATTGAAAAGCCATTTTATTTAAGTTTTATTTTGTGCACTCATTTACTTAGCATTTTTTCTCCATAATTTTAAGCCTGCTTTCAATATGAAGATTTTAAAAATAGAGTACTCTATGCTGAGCTGAAACTTTTAACCAACATGAAAAAAGCACTGGCACTTAGAAAGGAAATGAAATAAATTCATACTGAAATGCTAAATAAGTCAATTAGCATGAACAAATTAGGCAGCCAATGTAAAAGTTTCTAGAAGTTTATTCAGAAATATCCAATTATATTTTGAGATGAATGAGTCATTGCAAAGCAGGAAACTAAATCATGAATTTCCAACGTTTCCATATGGTAGATACACGTGTGTGTGTGTGTGTGTGTATATATATATACACCTCAAAATTAACTCTTTAGAATATAGTTTGAGCTTCCTGGACTGCAACATAACAGTCACCAATGACATTCTTCAATCATCTGTGTACAGAACCCAGAGTCACCTACCTCCACAATTCCAGGACAATATCTAAAAATATAAAAGTATACCCAAAAACATCCAATACAAGGAAAACAAAACAAGAATCCCACTGGTACCTACTTCCAACCCAACTCTAGAAGAAGTAAGTAGAATTATTAACTACCTACATCCGTTACTCTCAGAGGACCCCACGCTCAAATAAATATTTCCTCAGCCCCCACGCCCCATACTAACATTCAAACCACCAAAATCCATCTGTAACAAATTAACCCCAGAACAGAGCTTGCACAGAATGGCACTGTAAGATGCAACAAATCACTCTGCCAAAATCTACGTGACAATAACACAGCAAGACACAACAAAACATACAACATTAGGGGACACATATATGCAGCTGTATATTTGTATGCCTTTATCTGCTTTTTTTTTTTATTAGCTTATTGACTCTCCTCAGTTTATTTACTTTTATTTTCTATTCTAAACCAATCTGCACCTTTTACTTTCAGGCACATCTTCTGCTATTTATGACACCCCATTCACCACTCTTATCTAACAACATCAGTTGTTGTAAATGTGATAAACTCTATCATATTGATCAGAATTGCTTCAGACCTGAGGAAGAGAGGAAACCTCTTGAAAACTTGTCATTTAAGGATTATGCTAGTCCAATGAAAGAGGTATCATTGCATACTGTAAAACTCTGGTATATTGAATATCCTGATGAAAGCTCTATGTGGGAGCTGAAACATTGACATTTTAAAAGGATTGAATAAAAGTGAAGTTTTATTTGAAAATCTCTACAAAGTCCTTGGAGTGCGGTCATTTCTGCTATGTCATATATATATATATATATATATATATATATATATATATATATATATATATATTGGAGCAGGGTGGAAGCTGGATATATATTTTCCACTGCTTTATTTTTATTCTTGCAATAAACTTGGACATTATTTTTTCCTTCCTCACTGGGACTTTTATGATAAAGCAACCAAATAACATTTAAACAGACATCGACTGGAATGAAAATGAAAACGAGGATAATAACGGCACACACTTCAAACTCAGGATGAGAGTAGGTAAATAACCTTGCCTTTATTTGAAGTAGTGCAGAAAAATCTCTTACCAGTACAGAGAGCTAACATAAATGCATATAAGCAAACATTTCAAATGAATTGTAGGAAAATATACAAACACTGCCCAAAAACAAAAAAATGTGTGCACTACATCAGCAAATGAAGCAAACAGAATCTAATTACAGTGTCTGAATAGACAAAACTTGAAAGCAGGAGTGCAACACTATGTATTCAGGAGCAATTATGAATACACAGTTTCCATAAAAATATCAACAGTCTTTAGTCGCAACAGATTATTCATTCTGTATCAAACAGTTTACAGCCATGTGAGGAAGCAGCAAGCAGTCCAAAAGCTTCAATAATAGAGGAAGACAGACTAATAAGTTATCTCAAATAAGTCAATGAATATTCAAAGCACTACTTAAGGAGAGATCACCGGCTTCCATCTCATAAGACTATGTACAAAACAATGTAAGGTTTTTGTTTTCATTTAGATCCCAGGATGACAGGGGGTCCAAAGTGAATATCCAGAAACATTCACATTTAAGTAATTCTCTTGCCCTGTCTCTATTGTGATACCATGTCAATTGCCATAAACTGCAGAACAGGTAAAATATGTCCCTTTTGCAAAAAATGTCTTGCCACTGGTTTGTCCAAGTTGCCATCTCTATTTGCTGTGTGGATGTAGGTTCGATGTTCCCTGATTCTTATTCTTAGTTCAATATAGCTCTTGCCCACATACGATAGCCCACAAGCTCATTTTAACTTATAAATCACAAAGCTCAACATACAGGAATTCTATGTCCAAGTTGAGGCAGAAGATAAAAACAGGGCTTGCCATACACTGTCTACCACAGGAAGTCAGCATGTGGTAAAACTCCACTTTAGACATGCTGGAAATAATTTTGGAACATCAGAGGGCAATCCATAGTGTAGCTTGGCACCACTCTATTGGAATTGACCTACCACAAAGGTGTGAGGATTGAACAATGATAGGGCAGCTAGTGTTAATTCTTACTCCATATATTAATCAAAAATATGAGCCACAAATAAGACCTTGGAGTGTCGTAATCCTGTGTGTGCAGATTTCTACATTAGATAGATAGATAGGTAGATAGATAGATAGATAGGAAGATAGATAGATAGAAAGATAGGAAGATAGATAGATAGATTGGGTATTTCCTGCTTCTGACACCATAACCATTGCAGTAAGCGGTAGTGGCAATGATGCTTAGAGTATGTTATTAATTCTTATTTTTCTATGGTTGGTGCACGCATATATAATATTTCCATACTCTAGAATTGTTGTACTATTGATAAATAAGAAAATTACACAGCACTATGTACACAATTGCTGTATGTTCAGCTTTGCTTTGATATAGGGCTCAATTTAAGCCCTTAAGGACACATGACATGTGTGACATGTCATGATTCCCTTTTATTCCAGAAGTTTGGTCCTTAAGGGGTTAAAAACCTGACACTTGCTTACACATCTCTACACAATGCTGCTCCCACCTACTTATCCTCACTAATACACAAATATGTCCTGTCTAGGCCCCTACACTTTCCCGGAGACATACGTCTAACCTTTGTTCGTATTCCTACCTCTGATCTCACCCAATCTCCACTCCTTCAAAAAATCTTTGAAAATGTACTTCTTTAGGAAAGCATTTAAATTAAACTGTGAACAGCTTTCCCTCCCCTCACCCTGCTTCCTCTCCTGAAACTGTCATCAAAACAAAACACGGAGTCCTCAATGAACAACCTACCTTTCTACCCTACCCTTAACTTATGTGCAACTATACCCCATTACCTCTAGCATGTAAGCTCATTGAGCAGGGCTCTCAACCCCTCTGTTCCTGTGTGTCAAACTTGTCTGGTTACAAATATGTGTCTGTTAGTCCACCCATTGTAAAGTGCTACAGAACTTGTTGGTGCTTTATAAATATTATAATAATAATGATGATAATACCTGCTATATTTTGCAGTTTTAAAACTGATTGTTACTGAACGAGCATGAAGGATAATGACATCAACATTTATTGTACCAGTTCCAGGTATTTATTTGTAAAAATGCAGTTCCAAGTGACTTATAGTTTCTTGTTTCACTAGTTTAGTGGTATAATGTTATGTGTCCAAGATAATTCATAGATTTGAGATAATTACTTTCTTCTGCACATAGGCGAGAAAAAACACAGAGGTTCATTCTAAACCATGCATATTTTTTAGATAGTGTTTGCCATTTTTTTCAACCGTAAGAGATTCCCTGGAGAATTCAACTGAATTGAAAAACCAGCCAAGATATCAGAGCATGAAATGTCCTGGCAGTATCTCAGTTTTACAGGCTACAAATACCTCTTGCTAAGCAGATGGACCATGCATTTTCAAAATTCCCTATACTTAACTCAAGGGTCTGTGCACCTATCTGAGAAAAATATGTTTTCTCCATCCCAAGGTTCAGTGGTATTCCAAATACTGCAAAAGCACATTTTTAATGCCAAACAGTGAAATGTGGTGAACTAAAGTATAAATATCTGAACAGGATTTTTTTCTACTCAGATATTTTGGCCTGTTTTATAACTCACTGTTTAGTAACTAAACCCCATATGAATATATTTATTAACTTGCTTGGAAAATTGTACCCATCAAATCTGCATAATTTGCTGCTTTCAACTTGTCATCTACTTCCAGTTGCAACAGAGGATGTTGCTAAGGTTACCTATAGAATTATGGGCTGAAGATCTAAAAGAGTGACAATATATTTTATACATATGTGCATATTTTGTATGATATTCTTGTGTATTATGAAAAACAGATTTTTCATAACTGTTGTGCATAGGGTAGGCATTTTAACACACCTCTGAAGTGCCCCTATTTATAAGGGACGGCCAAGATCCCCTTTTCCCTCTTTTTTATCATAATATCCATCTTTTCTAGAAGCTCCATATTGTGTGTGTGTCTGAGGGCCTACCAGAGCTCGACTGCAATGATGCTCACAGTAATGTGTCTTAAACTTTACAACGTGTTTAGAAATGAGCTTGTGTAAATAAAATACACTGTTCTTATTCTAGATTACATTTTAGTTGCTTAAATGTTGCTAGCAGGTTGCCTTACATTTATCAGAACAGACAGTGCTGCTTTTGACCACACACCCACTCATACTCCTAATATTAAAGGACACCTCAACACCCATAAAACCCCATCCTATAAATCAGGGGTTCCCAATCCTTAAAACCCATACCAGCCCAGTATTGATGTTGTGTTTAAAGTGTTTATCTTTCTTCCAAAACACCTTAGACACAACTGGGTAACCACTAAATCTTGGACTGTTAGGGGGTACTTTAGGATTGGGTTGGGAACCACTGCTATACATTATCGAGATGCATGCATGAACCGTACACAGTGAATTCCAGACCCATAATATACCATATTACACATCAAAACATTGTGTTATAGTATAAAATGAGCTGAAAGACTTACCATTATGAAGGCAGTGGAAGAACCAGGTAGTCTCCTGACACTTGTTCCTAGTGAAGTGTCAAATATAGACAACCTATTCCAGTATTTGTGTCACTTAGAGAATTCAGTTTATTTATGACTGATCAAAATGATATAAAACAAGAGATTCATAATTTTGAAGCATGTGCCCTCCTCCACTGCATCACCTATACTCTTCAACTTTGCCCGCCAAAGAGTCAAACTAACAAAGTCTTTGGGAAGAGATTTAACCAAAAGACATGATTAAAAGTACACTAAGACAAAAGTAAAGACAAATAAGTCAATGGGGTAATATTGTCTATACAGCTGTGTTAATAGGAGTGGGAGTCAGGTACTCACAAGCCTAGAGCCAAATCACAACATATGTCTCTCATGGATGTCGCCTTGGGACTCTTTGTGCAGGGTGTCCCTCTCCTGTTTCCAGACAACCTTCTGGTTCCTTCAGTAAGGAAATAATCCAGGTTCCACACATCCAATGGTGTCTTGCAGGAAAACAATTTATTTCTCCACAATATGGGGTAAAATAAAATAAAAAACAAAAAAATATATAAAATAAAATAGTAGGCAATATAAATAGACTTAAAATCAGTCCTGCCTGCTGGCAATCAAAGTCCAAACAATCTGAAACGCGTTTCGCCCCGTACCAGGGGCTTTTTCAATCGGTATATGGGAGTCTTCTCTAACTCGGCGTCTTCTTAACTTCCTCGTTTATTTCACTTCCGGGTTCCGGCTGCCTTACGTTTGGAACGCAACGTGTGTTCCAAAACTGACGGCATGTTTTCCACTTCCGGGTGGCGGCAGTCTCCGTCGGCTGACGTCACTGGAACACATGCCGGATAGGTCATGCGTTTCATCGTGGCGTTGATTAGTGTAAACACATTCGTTATTATCCTTTTTCACAAATATGAAATAAGTATATTACAATAGATTATATTATAATAAATTAACATTTATCAAATGTTTCCCACCCCTCTGGAGAAATGTTTCACATGCTTAACTTATTTTACTTATTACTTCCTTCCCACTTACTTTGTTTAATTTTCAATCGAACTCTTCTGGGTTATAGTTCTTTTTTAGAATAATAAAATAAGGGGGAAAAAGAGGAAAAGAAAAACACCAAGGGGAAAAGAACATCGGGATAACATTGCATATAAAGTGCTTTCTTATGCAAAAAAGTGTAAATAATAATTAAAAAACACGTTTAAATGTAGAAGGAATAGGCATATTTGGTTTCAAGTATCATAATGTACAAAAAGGTATAAATGGCTTGTAAGGGTAACAACCTATTCAAATGAAACTAACACTTTATACTTTTATTTAAAAAAGTTATAAGATAAACCACCTATTAAAATTATTAAAAAATAATTAATTATTGTCTAATATGATATCCTAAATAATACAATAAAATGGGTGCACAATGTGGGGGTGATTAGGGACTGATGCTCAAACACCTAAAAAGTGGTATCCCCTACACCACTTAAAAATACATAGCATACATACATAAAAAGGTGGAGCTCAATGCAGCAAATATTCTGAAAAACAAGATAATGCAGCAAAATAGTGTAACACAGTACATGTAAATTTTTGATATAAAAATATATAATGGTGTCACTCACAAGCCTGGAGTCATACCGTCATATGACTCCGGTGGTATATGCCTCTGGACCATTCAAGGTTGTCCAAACCCCTTCTGTGTAAGGTGTTCTCCTTTAAAGTGCTGTAGTTCTTCTTTCCAGTGCTTTGGGTTCTTTCTTTCACTTTTTTGGCTGGTTTCAAATAATAGATACACCAGGTCCAGGGTAGTGAATTCAATAAAGTGCTTTATTACTTTAAAATCAAAGAGTATAAAATAAATAAATGAATCTGTGCCAGATAAGTACCTGGATAGACTAAATAGTCAAATGTCCAATGTCCAAAACGCGTTTCGCCTTGTTAAAAGGCTTCCTCAGTTGGTTGTTCTGTCTCTTCCTCTCTTCTCCTGTTTTTAAATCGCCCGCTTCAGGTTGTTAATTGTTTGTGTTTCCGGTCTTTCATTTCCGGTTTTTCGTTTCGTGGAACGCACGTGCGTTCCACTGTGCGTCCTCGCTTCCTGAATCATCATTCTGGTGGAACGCACCTTGTGTTGTGTTTCCGCTTCCGGTTCCGCGGTCAGTGGAACGCACTTGCGTTCCAGCGTGTGTTATCACGGTCTCCTTAGTCTTACTTTCTAGGCATTAATGCATGAGATTTACTTTATATGTAAATAACACAATCCTTAAAGGTGGACCTTATTTTTATAATGTTACTATTATCCCTAATTTATGTATCTTTCAAGAATAACTTCATTCCTGTTCATATACATTTCCACTATTGTATTTACATCCATGTATGTTATAATACTCATAAATATATTTAAAAAAGAAAACATTTAAAGAGACCTTATAAATAAAAGCAATATTATTATGTAACCTAAAAATATATATAGATAAAATCAAATGATAATTCAAAACCAATTATTTAAAGATCATTAATTAAAATGTACCATGTTAATTCATAAAATGACATAATTCAAAATCATTATTTAACCCATATGGCATCATAGTGTTAAAATTGTAAATTAATTTCATCTCCTCCCTTCCAATTTTTTTAATAAAGTCGCCACCTCTCCAATCTTTCTTCACTGTTTTGATCGCCATAAAAATTAGCCCTTCAGGATTAAGGTTGTGGACTTTTTTAAAATGATTCTAGACACTGTGTGTCTCTATTCCATTTCTTATGTTCCTTATATGTTCTGCCACTCTTGTATTTAAATTGCGGATTGTTCGGCCTACGTATAAAAGGTTACACGGGCATTTTAAAACGTATATTACCCCCTTTGAGTGGCAGGTTAAATGGTCTTTTATTTGAAACTTTTGGTTTATAATGGGCTCCACATCTATTATGTGACTTTTTTGCTTTTGGTATTTCTGCATGCCAGGCACTGCCCACATCCATAGAAACCATTGCTCATATTAAAAAAGGTTTTATTGGTTAGTGTTGTGTCCCTGTTGCAACTTTTTACCAGCGTGTTTCTTAAATTCTTTGCCCCTCTGTACATTATTTTAGGTTTGTCTGGTAGAATGTTTTTAAGGACAGGATCATCTTTCAAGATGTGCCAGTATCTATTTACAATTTTGTTTATCTTCCTATTGTTTCCATTAAAACTACATATAAATGGGGTGTTGTGACCACCCCATTTTGGGTTCTTCTTTTTATCTTTATAAATTAAAGTGCTCTCTCTTGGGATCCTGAGAACGTCTTCTAAGGCTGCTTGAAGTTTTATTTCCTCGTACCCCTTTTGTAAAAATTGTTTTTTGATTTTATTTGCTTGTATTATATAATCACGATCTTCTGTGCAGTTGCGTCTAATACGCAAGAATTGGCCTTTTGGGGCGTTCATTAGCCAGGGTGCGTGGTGGCAGCTTTCCTTACCGATGTATCCATTGGCATCTACCTCTTTGAAGTGGTTTTTTATTACGATCCGTGAGTTCATTATGTTAATTTCTAAATCTAAAAAATTAATTTTATTAGTGCTAATCTCTGCAGTTAAAACAATGTTCCATTCATTGGTGTTCAGGTGTGTGATAAATTGGTTCAAATCCATGTTAGTGCCTGTCCAAATAAAAAATATATCATCTATAAAACGGCGATAGCACACCAAGTTCGCCCCCCATGGGTGTCCTTGGTATACAAACTGTTCCTCCCAATAAGCCATAAACAAGTTGGCATAGCTTGGGGCAGGGCCGGTGCAAGGATTTTTGGCTACACAGGCGAAGATGAATTTTGCCCCCCCCCCCCCCTCCCCCACACGAATAAGATGTATCTTTAGCGGTGTCTCATATCCAGCCTTTTGAAATCCCCATGTAGTGTATTGTACCCCCCTTTAGTGTGTCTTACACCCCCTTGTATGTCTCTTACAACCCCCATGTGTATCTCCTTTTCCCCCCAGCCCCTTTGTGTGTCTTTCTTTCCCACAGCCCTTTTCTGTGGGTCTCTCCCCTCAGCCTGTTTTTTGTGTGTCCCTCTTCCCCTCAGGCTCCTTTGTGTAACTTTTCCCTCCCAAGCCATATAGACATAGATATATAGCTACACACACATACAGGCATATAGTCACAGAAATATGCAGGCACACAATCAAACAAACACAGCCATACAGGCAAACAGTCATACAATCAACACATACAGGTACACAGACATACAGTCATACAGACACACACACAGAGACATGCAGACACTGGCATATAGATAAATAAAGACACATTTATACAAACAGACATACAGAGACATGAAGATGCAGGCATACAGAGACATACAGAACAAGGCATACAGATACATACAGGCATGCAGATACATACTTACACAGGCATGCAGGGACATATATACACAGACAGTCACACAAAGATATACAGAACAAGGCATACAGAGACATATGGATACGGTCATACAGAGACATACAGACACAGGCATACAGTGACATTCAGAAACACACGGACACAGTCATAGAGACATACAGACACAGACAGACATAGTCATACAGAGACATACAGAGACATACAGAGGAGCAGGGGCAGATCCAGAACCTAATCTTGGGGGGGGGGGGGGTAGTGAGTTTCAGTGGGGTAATAGGGGCTCTAATTGAGGAGTTAGGGGCTATAGTAGGGGGACAGGGGCTGTAGTTGAGAGTTAGGGGCTGTAATTGGGGGCTTAGGAAATGTAGTGGGGAATTGGGGCTGTAGTAGGGGCTTAGCGACTGAAGTAGGTTGATGCTGCAAGTGGGAACAAGGGCTGTAGTGTGGGGGATATGGGCAGCAATTGGGGGAGAGGGGCTGTAGTGGGGGTAAGGACTGTAGTAAGGGAATAGGGGCTGTACTGGAGTTATGGGGTGTAAAAGGGAGTGGAAGGGATGTGAAGTAAGGGAGTTAGAGGCTGTAGAAGGGAGTATAGGGGCTGTGGTGGGAGCAAAGGAGAAAAGGGGCAATGTGGTTGGAAACGGGCAGTATGGTGGGAAACAGGGGCAGTAGAGGGGGACACGGGCAGTATGGTGTGGGCACAGGCTGTAACGAGGGACACTGAGGCAATAAAGTGGTGTCACAGGGACAGTATGGTAGGGGGTAAATGGGAAGTAGAGGGGGGGACAGGGGCTGTTGAGGCGGGTAGAGGAAGTAGAGGGGGAGACAGGGGCAGTAGAGGCGTGTGAAAGGGGGGCAGAGGCAGGGGCTGTAGAGGGAAATAGAGGAGGCACACGGGATAAAGAGGGGGGCACAAAAGCAATAGAGGGGGGCATGGGCAGTATAGTGGGGACAGGGGCTGTAGAGGGGGGCATGGGCTGTATAGGGGGCACATGGGCAGTATGGTGGGGCAGAGGCTTTAGAGGGAAAGAGGGTCTGTAGAGGGAAATAGAGGAGCTGTAGAGGGGCAGTATGGTGGGGCAGGGGTTAAGGAGGGAAATAGAGGTGCTGTAGAGTGGCACAGGGGGCAGAAGAGGAGGACAGGGTCAGTATGGTGGGGGCAGGGGCTATAGAGGTGCTGTAGAGGGGCACATGGGGCAGTATGGTGGGGCAGGGGCTATAGAGGGACGTAGAGGGGACATGGGCAGTATGGTGGGGCAGGGTCTATAGAGGGAAATAGAAGTGCTGGAGAGGGGCACATGGGGCAGTAGAGTGGGAAAAGAGGCTATAGAGGGGCTGTTAAGGGGCAGGGGTAGTATGGTGGGGCAGGGGCTATAGAGGGAAATAGAAGTGCTGTAGAGGGGCAAATGGGGCAATAGAGGGGGCAGGGGCACTATGGTGGGGCAGGGGCTATAGAGGGGCTGTAAATAAGGCAGGGGTAGTATGGTGGGGCAGTTTGGAGAGGGCAGGGGCCATAGAGGTGGCAGGGGTAGTATGGTGGGGGCAGGGGCTATAGAGGTGGCAGGGGAGTATGGTGGGGCAGGGGCCGTATAGTGGGGGCAGGGGCCGTATAGTGGGGGCAGGGGCCGTATAGTGGGGGGCAGGGGGAGTATAGTGGGGGGCAGGGGGAGTATAGTGGGGGGCAGGGGGAGTATAGTGGGGGGCAGGGGGAGTATGGTGGGGGCAGGGGGAGTATGGTGGGGCAGGGATAGTATAGTGGGGGCAGGGATAGTATAGTGGGGGCAGGGATAGTTTGGTGGGGGCAGGGATAGTATGGTGGGGGCAGGGATAGTATGGTGGGGGCAGGGGGAGTATGGTGGGGGCAGGGGGAGTATGGTGGGGGCAGGGGCCGTATGGTGGGGGCAGGGGCCATATGGTGGGGGCAGGGGCCGTATGGTGGGGGCAGGGGGAGTATGGTGGGGGCAGGGGGAGTATGGTGGGGGCAGGGGGAGTATGGTGGGGGCAGGGGGAGTATGGTGGGGGCAGGGGCCGTATGGTGGGGGCAGGGGCCGTATGGTGGGGGCAGGGGCCGTATGGTGGGGGCAGGGGCCGTATGGTGGGGGCAGGGGCCGTATAGTGGGGGCAGGGGCCGTATAGTGGGGGCAGGGATAGTATGGTGGGGGCAGGGATAGTATGGTGGGGGCAGGGATAGTATGGTGGGGGCAGGGGGAGTATGGTGGAGGCAGGGGCCGTATGGTGGGGGCAGGGAGAGTATAGTGGGGGCAGGGTGAGTATAGTGGGGGCAGGGGCTGTAAAAAGGGGCTGAAAAAAAAGTTTTGATTTAAAAAAAAATAAAAATGCTTCTTCCCCACCCCCTTCCCCTCCCAGAAGCTTACCTTGGGCCAGGGAGGGAGAACCTTTCAACTGGTGGTCGGCTGGGAGGCTGGAGCTGCAGTCAGGACCGCTGGGGAGTCTGGGAGCAGTAGAAGTCCCGCCCCCTTCTGACATCATCAGAGAAGGACGGCTGACTTCACTGCCCTGCTCCTGCTGTGTGCTGGCTGCAGGGAGAGAGGTGAGATTACAAATCCGAGTCTCCAGCCAGAGGCAGGAGATTCGGATTTTTGCGCCCCCCTCCTCTGGCGCCCTAAGGCGGCCGCCTGTGCCGCCTTATGGACGCGCCGGCCCTGGCTTGGGGCGAACTTGGTGCCCATCGCCGTTCCTCTGATCTGTAGATAGAAGGTCTCGTTGAACCAAAAAAAATTATTGGTTAAAATTAAATGGATGCCTTCTAAAATGAATAAAATTTGTTCTTCTTTAAAATTATTTTTCTTTAAAAAATATTGCACTGCTTCCAAACCTTTTTCGTGTGGTATAATGCTGTAAAGAGAGGCCACATCGCACGTCACTAAAAAATTGCCTTCTTGCCACGTTATTGCCTCAATTAGTTGTAGGATGTGTATGGTGTCTTTTAAATAAGCTGGATTTCGGACCACTAGGGGTTGTAGTAAGTGATCGAGATACTCTGATACTTTTGCTGAGATAGAATCTATCCCAGATATAATGGGTCTCCCTGGTGGATTATCCTTATTTTTATGTACCTTTGGGAGGTGATAGTACACTGGAGTTTTGGGGTGTGGGGTGGATAAATACTTAGCCTCCTTAGTGGTTAATATTCCCTTTTCTAACCCTTTTCAAATATAATCGTCAAATTTCTTTTTTATACTTTCGATTGGGTTCTTATCTAATTTTTGGTATGTATGTGAGTCTGAGAGGATCCGTTCTGCTTCCTGTAAATATTTGCTATTTTGCATAACCACTACACCCCCCCCTTTGTCCGCCGGTTTAATCACAATTTCCTTATTTTGTTTTAATTCCTTCACTATTCTTTTTTCTTTACTAGACATGTTTTGATGGTATTTGTTTAATGGTTTAATTTTCTTTATTTCTTTCATTACCATTATTTCAAAAGTTTTAATCTCGTCTGAGATAAGATGTTTGGGGAAGAAGTCCGATTTTGATTTAAGATCAGTGTGTATATATTCGGATATCTCTTCTTCCTTTTGTGATCCTTCCTTGTTGTAAAAAAATTTTTTTAAACAGAGGTTTCTAATGAACTTGTTAATGTCTATGAAAAAATCGAACTTATTAAGATCAGAAGTTGGGGCAAATTTTAAGCCTTTCTGTAAAATTTCCACCTCCCCCATGGGTAGTTCCTTTCCAGTTAAGTTGAAGATTCCATCTGTATTTACCTCTTTCCTCTCTTCTCTTTGTGTATTTCTTCTTCTGTTTCTATTTCTCTTTCCTCTGTTAATGATCTCTGTCTTTTTCCCGGAGACTCCCATATTTTGATTGGGCGTATCTGTTTCAGCCTCTCTATTACTGGGTCCTTCCGAAAAGGGATTGAGTGAGGTTCTTCTTCTGTCCTTTCTATTCTGTTTTTTCGCTTCTCGGGAGATCGTCTATAATTTCTTTTTCTTCTCTCCTCTTCATTCCATCTCATGCCTTCCCTTTCTGATAGGTTTGATTGGACTACCTGGCTGTAGGTTCTATAGTCAGTCTGTCTTGATGGGGGAGAGTGGTTTCTCCTATAATTTCCCCGTTGAGAGTGGTTTTGTCTCAATGGGTTTAGATCTTCCTGATCTCTTCTAACTTTTGGGTTAGTTTCTCTTGTTAATTTTTGTCTGGGTGTTACATTTATTGTCTGCCCTTTATGCCTATTAGATTGTCTAGTTGCAGAGGGTGATCTAGTCCTCCTTGCTAGTTTATTTCTATGGGGTGATTTGCTTCTTCTTCTCTCTATGGACCTCCTCCTTTTCGGGAAGTCATATTGCTTTTTGTATGGTACCTTTTTGTGATTTTGGTTTTTTAAAATGTTTATATTGCCCGTTTTATAATCGTTCGTGTCTCTCAAATATTTACTCCTTTTTATTTCGATTACTTCTTTTTCAATTTTTTCTACTTTAGTTTTTATATCTCTCATTATTTGGCTATATATTTCGGGGTTAGTGGTTTCACTTATTTTTTCTTTCCAGGTTATTATTTCTTTGTCTATTTGTGACAGGGTCTCCTCTCGTCTGGAGACGATGTACCCCATAGTGCTGAAGGAAAAACCCTCCAGCATTTTGTTCCATCCTGTCATAAAACCCTCATCTTCTCTATCAAAAGAGGGGTTTTTTTGGAATCTCAACCCTCTTGGTGTGATCCTTTCTCTCACATATTTTTTCAAGGTGGCTATTTCCCATTTGATTTTCATTTCTCGTATGAGGGTTTTTTCTAGATTATATTTACATTTTTCTGAATCTACATATGGAGTTTCATTAGGCAAATTTTCTGTTGAAGCAAACATTTGATCTATATCATTGGTTGAATATTCCCTATTTTCGTTTGAAGCCATATTATGGTGTTTCTTAATACCACCACTTTGTGCTAGGGGTTAAGTAGTACAAATAATACAATAAAATGGGTGCACAATGTGGGGGTGATTAGGGACTGATGCTCAAACACCTAAAAAGTGGTATCCCCTACACCACTTAAAAATACATAGCATACATACATAAAAAGGTGGAGCTCAATGCAGCAAATATTCTGAAAAACAAGATAATGCAGCAAAATAGTGTAACACAGTACATGTAAATTTTTTATATAAAAATATATAATGGTGTCACTCACAAGCCTGGAGTCATACCGTCATATGACTCCGGTGGTGTATGCCTCTGGACCATTCAAGGTTGTCCAAACCCCTTCTGTGTAAGGTGTTCTCCTTTAAAGTGCTGTAGTTCTTCTTTCCAGTGCTTTGGGTTCTTTCTTTCACTTTTTTGGCCGGTTTCAAATAATAGATACACCAGGTCCAGGGTAGTGAATCCAATAAAGTGCTTTATTACTTTAAAATCAAAGAGTATAAAATAAATAAATGAATCTGTGCCAGATAAGTACCTGGATAGACTAAATAGTCAAATGTCCAATGTCCAAAACGCGTTTCGCCTTGTTAAAAGGCTTCCTCAGTTGGTTGTTCTGTCTCTTCCTCTCTTCTCCTGTTTTTAAATCGCCCGCTTCAGGTTGTTAATTGTTTGTGTTTCCGGTCTTTCATTTCCGGTTTTTCGTTTCGTGGAACGCACGTGCGTCCTGAAGGGCTAATTTTTATGGCGATCAAAACAGTGAAGAAAGATTGGAGAGGTGGCGACTTTATTAAAAAAATTGGAAGGGAGGAGATGAAATTCATTTACAATTTTAACACTATGATGCCATATGGGTTAAATAATGATTTTGAATTATGTCATTTTATGAATTAACATGGTACATTTTAATTAATGATCTTTAAATAATTGGTTTTGAATTATCATTTGATTTTATCTATATATATTTTTAGGTTACATATTAATATTGCTTTTATTTATAAGGTCTCTTTAAATGTTTTCTTTTTTAAATATATTTATGAGTATTATAACATACATGGATGTAAATACAATAGTGGAAATGTATATGAACAGGAATGAAGTTATTCTTGAAAGATACATAAATTAGGGATAATAGTAACATTATAAAAATAAGGTCCACCTTTAAGGATTGTGTTATTTACATATAAAGTAAATCTCATGCATTGATGCCTAGAAAGTAAGACTAAGGAGACCGTGATAACACACGCTGGAACGCAAGTGCGTTCCACTGACCGCGGAACCGGAAGCGGAAACACAACACAAGGTGCGTTCCACCAGAATGATGATTCAGGAAGCGAGGACGCACGTGCGTTCCACGAAACGAAAAACCGGAAATGAAAGACCGGAAACACAAACAATTAACAACCTGAAGCGGGCGATTTAAAAACAGGAGAAGAGAGGAAGAGACAGAACAACCAACTGAGGAAGCCTTTTAACAAGGCGAAACGCGTTTTGGACATTGGACATTTGACTATTTAGTCTATCCAGGTACTTATCTGGCACAGATTCATTTATTTATTTTATACTCTTTGATTTTAAAGTAATAAAGCACTTTATTGGATTCACTACCCTGGACCTGGTGTATCTATTATTTGAAACCGGCCAAAAAAGTGAAAGAAAGAACCCAAAGCACTGGAAAGAAGAACTACAGCACTTTAACCCCTTAAGGACCAAACTTCTGGAATAAAAGGGAATCATGACATGTCACAGATGTCATGTGTCCTTAAGGGGTTAAAAGAGAACACCTTACACAGAAGGGGTTTGGACAACCTTGAATGGTCCAGAGGCATACACCACCGGAGTCATATGACGGTATGACTCCAGGCTTGTGAGTGACACCATTATATATTTTTATATCAAAAATTTACATGTACTGTGTTACACTATTTTGCTAATATGATATCCTGTTTAAAAAAAAATGACAGATCTCAAAATCTGAATTTAGTCCATGAGGTATAAGCGTATTAAAATTATAAATAAATTTCATTTCTTCTGTGCCAATTTTTTTATTAAAATCCCCTCCCCTCCAATCTCTCTTTACAAGTTTAAGTGGGCAAAAGAATAAGTTCTCGGCATCTTGGTTATGGTGAGTTTTAAAATGATAAGATACGCTATGGGTCTCTAAACCTTTTTTAATATTGCGTACATGTTCAGAGATTCTTATATGCAGGCATCTTATGGTTCTGCCTATATAAAGTAGGTCGCAAGGACATTTAAGTACATATATAGCTCCTTTTGAAAAACACGTTAATTGTTCCTTAATAGTAAATTCCTTATTAATATGATCTTTCATATTTGTTAAATTTCTTTTTCTGCTCTTAGTGGTTCTGCACGCTAGTCAGGTCCCACAACCGAAAAATCCTTTGTTTTGATTTAGAAAATGTTCTGTTTTTGCAGGGCCTTCACTACTTCTAACTAAGGTGTTTTTAAAATTAGTTGCGCCTCTATAAATAATGCGTGGTTGGGTTGGCAGTATATATTTTAAAACAGGGTCTTCCTGTAAAATATACCAGTATTTCTTAATGGCCTATTTACTTTCTTGTGATTGCCATTGAAATTACAAATAAAAGGAATTTCTTGAGTGTGTTTTGACTGTATATTTTTGGGTTTGTAGGTTAGTAATTCTTTCCTTGATGCTTTTTTCACTTCTTCCATTGCCTTATCTAGTTCAGTTTCTTCATATCCTTTTTCTTTGAACTGTTCTTTTATCCTTCCTGCCTGCAACATGTAGTCTTCATCATTGGTGCAATTCTGCCTTATCCTCAAGAATTGTCCCTTTGGTGCATTATTAAGCCATGGTCTATGGTGGCAGCTGGATTTTTCGATATATCTGTTTCCATCCACTGCCTTAAAAAAAAATGTTATTTTAATTTGTTCATTCTGTATAAAAATATGGAGGTCTAAAAATTGGATTTCCTTCTGACTTTGAGAAATCGTCAGGATGATCCCCCAATCATTCTCATTTAAAAAGTGTT
Organism: Pelobates fuscus; assembly: GCF_036172605.1. Taxonomy (NCBI): domain Eukaryota; kingdom Metazoa; phylum Chordata; class Amphibia; order Anura; family Pelobatidae; genus Pelobates; species Pelobates fuscus. The sequence goes on along the minus strand of NC_086322.1, from coordinate 145,816,580 downwards.
TAAACATTTCTAAAAGGTCTGGAGAACCATCCCAAATTAAAAAACAATGTCATCTATGTATCGGCGATAGGACACCAAATTCGACACCCAGGGGTGAACTGAATAGATGTAATGCTCTTCCCAATACGCCATAAAAAGATTTGCGTAACTGGGTGTGAATTTGGTGCCCATCGCCGTACCTCTGTGCACAGAAGAAATTAAATTTATTTATAATTTTAATACGCTTATACCTCATGGACTAAATTCAGATTTTGAGATCTGTCATTTTTTTTAAACAGGATATCATATTAGACAATAATTAGTTAAATTTTAATAATTTTAATAGATGGTTTATCTTATAACTTTTTTAAATAAAAGTATAAAGTGTTAGTTTAATTTGAATAGGTTGTTACCCTTACAAGCCATTTATACTTTTTTGTACATTATGATACTTGAAACCAAATATGCCTATTAATTCTACATTTAAACGGGTTTTTTAATTATTATTTACACTTTTTTGCATAAGAAAGCACTTTATATTCAATGTTATCCCGATGTTCTTTTCCCCTTGGTGTTTTTCTTTTCCTCTTTTTCCCCCTTATTTTATTATTCTAAAAAAGAACTATTACCCAGAAGAGTTCGATTGAAAATTAAACAAATTAAATGGGAAGGAAGTAATAAGTAAAATAAGTTAAGCATGTGAAACATTTCTCCGGGGGGGGACACATCTGATATATGTTAATTTATTATAATATAATCTATTGTAATATACTTATTTCATATTTGTGAAAAAGGATAATAACGAATGTGTTTACACTAATCAACGCCACGATGAAACGCATGACCTATCCGGCATGCGTTCCAGTGACGTCAGCCGGCGGAGACTGCTGCCACCCGGAAGTGGAAAACATGCCGTCAGTTTTGGAACGCACGTTGCGTTCCAAACGTAAGGCAGCCTGAACCCGGAAGTGAAATAAACGAGGAAGTGAAGAAGACGCCGAGTTAGAGAAGACTCCTATATACCGATTAAAAAAGCCCATGGTACGGGGCGAAACGCATTTCAGATTGTTTGGACTTTGATTGCCAGCAGGCAGGACTGATTTTAAGTCTATTTATATTGCCTACTATTTTATTTTATAATTTTTTTAGTTTTTTATTTTATTTTACTCCATATTGTGGAGAAATAAATTGTTTTCCTGCAAGACACCAGTTTAACCTCCTAGCTCCGCCTTTTCTGACATCACCACGCTCCTACGTTCCACACATGCGTTCTACCGTGGTTGATCCATTCGTCGGCTTAAAATATGTATTGGTCTTTATAATTGAATAGTAAAATCTAAGAAATCAATGCTCTTATTATTTATCTGTGGTCATTATTTTTAATAAAAGTAAAAGAAATTGTTCAAATGGTCACAGATTTTTTCCTAATTATTTGGCACTTTAAACTTCAGAGCATTTTTTAAGCCCTCTAGCTAGAGGATCGGTGTTTCCCCAGGTGAGGGCTTCATGGGTGCTTGCTCTTGACAATAAAGGCAAGAAGCAATATTACATTTCAGTGTTTTACAATAGCTTTTAAATCAGAGTAGTTTATTTTTTTTCTTTTCGTATAACAGTCACCATGACAGCATTATCTAATGGATCATTTCAAATCCAAATCAGACAGATACACAAAAATAGTTAATAAATTAGTGAAATGCAAAACAACATGTAGGATTGGAACAAAACTTTCCTAAATAAACAATAAGGCTGTTCACAGAGTACAGATACCAAATCTCAAAAGCCCCAAATATCTACATTACTACAAATATATTCGGGGCCAATGCAAACCATTGTGTGGAAATCTATTCACAAACCGGACTTTACATAGGACACAAGGCCATGCGTTTAGACTGGAAGAAAGAAGATTTCGTCTAAGGCAAAGGAAAGGTTTTTTTACGGTAAGAACAATCAGGATGTGGAATTCTTTGCCTGAAGAAATGGTTTTTATCAGAGTCCATACAGATGTTCAAACAGCTACTAGATGCATACTTGCAAAAGCAGAATATTCAAGGATATAATCTTTCAATGTAGGGTAATAACTGCTTGATCCAATGATAAATCTGACTGCCATTCTGGGGTCAAGAAGGATTTTTTTTTCCTAGCTTGTTGCAAAATTGTGCTTCAAACTGGTTTTTTTTTTGCCTTCTTTTGGATCAACAGCAAAAAACAAAAGTGAGGATGTCAGGGTACCTGCTGTCTCTACCCCTGTGGAGGTGAGACACTTGGACGTTCTTCCTCGCAAAAGGGTTGAATCACTAGTTCCTCGCGGTTCCCTCGGTCGTTTACACGCCGGCCGCAAGGGATCCACTTCCTTTTATGACGCGGCGTTCAGTAGCCGACGTCATGACGACAACCCAACCCGATCTGTCAATCAAGCCCCAAGCACGAATGAGGATTCGTCGGGGGCGTGATTACCTGTTTAGAATCAGGGTATAAAAGAGGGCTTTCTACGTTTGTTCATTGCCCTGTCGTGGTTCTAGCTTGTCTAGTCACTCAGTGCTCTTGTATTCTGTTAGTTTCTTTGGTTTTGACCCGGCTTGTCTGTTCTACCTCGTTTACCTCTATTACGCTTTGACTCGGCTTGTCTCTCATTTACCTGCTCTCTCGTTCCCTCGACCTCGGCTTGTCTCTAGACCATTCTTTACTACTACTTACGTTAGTCCGGCCATTCTAAGGTCCGGTATACGTACCCTGTACCTGTTTGTACTCTGCGTGTTGGATCCCTGTCCCGATCCTGACATTACGACAGGGCCATGGATCCTGCAGGTACAAACACTCAGGTTGGTCCTTCCGATTCTAGATTTGATGCCATGGATCACAGAATGGACCAGATGGCTCTAGCGCTGCAAGCTTTATTATCTCGATCTAGTAATCCACCGGAGGAGATGCGAGCTACGTCCATCTCTCCTGTAAGTTCAGGTCTAGAAGTAGCCACTGTAGGTGCTTCTTCCCGTATTACACCTCCTGTACGTTATGGTGGTTCTCCGGAGAAGTGCCGTGGTTTCTTAAACCAAATTGGTATTCATTTTGAATTACAACCTCGCTCTTACCCTACAGATAGGGCAAATGTTGTATTCATTATCACACTCCTCATTGATAAGGCTCTGAGATGGGCCAATCCTCTATGGGAGAATGAGAATCCGTTAGTCTATAATTATAATGCCTTTGTCGCTGCTTTTAGAAGAACTTTTGACCCTCCAGGTAGAAAGGTCAATGCAGCTAGATTACTATTGCGCCTTAGACAAGATAACCAAACCCTTGTGGATTATGCACTAGTGTTCAGGTCTTTGGCGGCAGAAGTTAAGTGGAATGAACAGGCCTATATAGACGTATTTGTAAACGGATTATCTGATGTAATCCTAGACGAGGTGGCTACTAGAGAGTTCCCTGAAAATTTGGAGGATTTAATTTCTTTTATTTCTCGTATTGACGAACGTTTAAGAGAGAGACAGAACACTCGTGATAATATTCGTAGACCTTCCTTTAAACTAGCGCCTTTATTTCAAAGTCCTCAAACCAATATCCCAGTTTTTTCTGAACCTATGCAAATAGGCAATACTCGCCTCTCAGAAGAGGAGAGACAGTACAGAAGAAAGGAGGGATTGTGTATGTATTGTGGAGTAAGAGGGCACCTTCGCCTAAATTGTCCTAATCGTCCGGGAAACGCTCGCACCTAAATTTCTCTAGAGGACAGGCCTTGGGTGTTTCTATTTTGTCCTCTATACACAATTATAAAGATCACAGGCTTCTACTACCGGTTTCTTTAGCATGGGAGAAGGGAGTAATAAAGACTATGGCATTGATAGACTCCGGAGCTGCTGAGAGCTTTATCGACCAAGTTTTTGTTTCTAAACACTCTATCCCATCTCAGCTAAGAGATACTCCCTTGGCCGTTGAGGCCATAGATGGTAGACCATTATCTGAACCTGTGATTTCTCATGAGACTATACCTGTTGTTTTGACTGTTGGTATCTTACACGAGGAGGATATATCCCTTATGCTTATCTCTTCCCCTTCTGTTCCTATAGTTCTGGGGTATCCATGGTTAAAGAAACATAACCCTATTATTGATTGGGAGCTAGGGGAGATAACTTCATGGGGTCAGGGTTGCCAGGACAGGTGTTTACAGAAAGTCTCACCACTTTGCGTAGGTAATACACCGGTTAACTCCACCCAGTCTACTGACTTACAAATACCGTCTCGATACATAGATTTAAAGGCAGTCTTTGACAAGAAGAATGCTGATACTTTACCTCCACACAGGTCCTTTGATTGCAAGATTAATCTCCTACCTGGTACTATGCCTCCGGGGGGCAATGTATATCCTTTATCCACTAAGGAGAACTTAGTCTTAGAGGAGTATATCCATGAGAATCTAGACAAGGGATTCATTAGGAGATCATCCTCGCCTGCCGGGGCCGGTTTTTTTTTTGTGAATAAAAAGGATGGCACGTTAAGGCCTTGCATTGATTACCGAGGTTTGAATAAAATAACTATCAGAAATGCATACCCAATTCCCTTGATTACTGAGCTCTTTGATCGTTTAAAGGGTTCCAAGATTTTCACCAAGTTAGATCTCCGAGGGGCGTATAACTTGGTGAGAATTCAGCAGGGAGACGAGTGGAAAACAGCGTTCATTACTCGATATGGGCACTATGAGTACACGGTAATGCCTTTTGGGCTCTGTAATGCACCAGCAGTATTTCAGGATCTGATCAATGAAGTTCTTAGGGAATTTCAACAGGATTGTGTTATTGTATATTTAGATGATATACTAATACACTATAGAGAGATTGAGACCCACCACAGACAAGTCAGAAGGGTATTGCGCAAACTCCTACAACATGGATTGTACTGCAAATTGGAGAAATGTAGTTTTGATCAATCTCAGATAAACTTTCTTGGTTACGTGATTTCTGGGGAAGGCTTTAAAATGGATCCGGATAAACTCCAGTCTATTTTAGATTGCCCATTACCTAGGGGTCTCAAGGCCATTCAGAGGTTTATTGGATTCTCCAATTATTATAGGCGCTTCATTAAAGGATACTCTTCCATTATTGCTCCTATTACCAATATGACGAGACAGGGGGCTGACACTAAGACTTGGTCTACTGAAGCTCTCGTTGCCTTCAAGACACTTAAGGAACTTTTTGCTTCTGCACCAATTTTAGTTCACCCCGATACAACTTTACCTTTCCTACTCGAGGTAGACGCCTCAGAGACAGGTATAGGTGCCATCTTGTCTCAAAGGTTAAGCGTGGATAAACCATTACATCCATGTGGTTTCTTTTCCAAGAAACTATCTGGGACTGAAAGCAGATATGATATTGGTGACAGGGGACTACTAGCTGTTATCATGGCCTTAAAGGAGTGGAGACATTTATTGGAGGGGACCTTGCATCCTGTTACTATTCTGACGGATCACAAGAACTTGTCTTATATTGGGGAGGCCAAGCACTTATCCGCCAGACAAGCTCGTTGGTCCTTGTTCCTCACCCATTTCAATTACGTGCTCACTTATAGACCTGGTTCTAAGAACTCTAAGGCCGATGCTTTGTCTCGCCAACATGAACCTTCTACTATATCTGAGACGGTTTTCTCTTCTATAGTTCCCAAGTGCAATATTATCGCCAACACTAGCCTCAGGATTCATTCTCCGTTGCTTGCCGAGATTATGAAGCTACAACATCTGGCCCCTAGACAGAGTCCTGAGTCACGGCATTTTGTTCCTGCTGAACTCCAACTAGAACTGCTACAATGCTTTCACAATAGTAAGGTGGCTGGGCATCCTGGCATTCGTAAGACATGCTCCTTAATAGCCAAAGATTTCTGGTGGCCCACCTTACGTAAAGATATTAGGGATTTCGTCGAAGCATGTGAGGTCTGTATGAAGACTAAATGACCTCAGACGCTCCCATGTGGGCTTTTGCATCCCTTGGAAATTCCCAAGAAACCATGGACCTGTTTGGCTATGGATTTCATTGTCGATTTACCTGTTTCTAAAAAACAGACTGTGATTCTCACGGTGGTTGACAGGTTTACTAAGATGGCTCATTTCATGCCCTTACCTAAACTTCCATCTTCCCCTGAATTGGCTGAGATATTCGCTAAAGAGATATTTCGTTTACATGGGATACCTTCCAAAATTGTTTCTGATAGAGGTTCCCAATTTGTTTCCTGTTTTTGGAAGTCATTCTGCTCTCAAATGGGTATCAAATTGAATTTCTCTTCTGCCTATCATCCCCAGTCTAACGGAGCTGCTGAACGCACTAATCAAAAGATCGAGCAATATTTGCGTTGTTTCGTTTCCGAACACCAGGACGATTGGGTTGGTCTGATTCCTTGGGCAGAGTTCGCACACAACAATCTCGTTTGTGATTCTACTCGTTCTAGCCCCTTTTTCATGAATTATGGCTTTCATCCCTCCATTCTTCCCTCGGTTTCTCCTTCCCAAGGAGTACCGTCGGTTGATGTTCATGTTGCCAATCTGAGGAAGTTGTGGGATCAGACTCGACAAATTCTTCTGCATAATTCCATGTTGTTCAAGAAACACGCTGATAAACATAGAAGGGCGGCTCCAGTCTTTGTTCCAGGGGACAGGGTATGGTTGAGTACCAAAAACATTCGCTTGAAGGTTCCTTCTATGAAATTCGCTCCTCGTTACATTGGACCTTACAGGGTCCTGACTCGAATTAACCCAGTTGCATATCGTCTGGCTCTTCCATCTGCCTTACGCATTCCTAACTCCTTTCATGTTTCCTTGTTAAAACCCCTAATATGTAACAAGTTTTCCTCCACTGCATCCTCTCCTCGCTCTGTTCAGGTTGAGGGACAAGAGGAGTATGAAATCAATTCCATCATCGATTCTCGTATCTCCCGGGGGAAGTTACAATATCTGGTTGATTGGAAGGGATATGGTCCTGAGGAGAGGTCTTGGATACCTCAGGAGGATGTTCATGCGCCTCGCCTCCGCAGGGCTTTTCACTCCCGTTTTCCATCTCGTCCCGGTTCCTTCCGCCCGGTGGGCGTTTCTGAGGGGGGGTACTGTCAGGGTACCTGCTGTCTCTACCCCTGTGGAGGTGAGACACTTGGACGTTCTTCCTCGCAAAAGGGTTGAATCACTCGTTCCTCGCGGTTCCCTCGGTCGTTTACACGCCGGCCGCGAGGGATCCACTTCCTTTTATGACGCGGCGTTCAGTAGCCGACGTCATGACGACAACCCAACCCGATCTGTCAATCAAGCCCCAAGCACGAATGAGGATTCGTCGGGGGCGTGATTACCTGTTTAGAATCAGGGTATAAAAGAGGGCTTTCTACGTTTGTTCATTGCCCTGTCGTGGTTCTAGCTTGTCTAGTCACTCAGTGCTCTTGTATTCTGTTAGTTTCTTTGGTTTTGACCCGGCTTGTCTGTTCTACCTCGTTTACCTCTATTACCCTTTGACTCGGCTTGTCTCTCGTTTACCTGCTCTCTCGTTCCCTCGACCTCGGCTTCTCTCTAGACCATTCTTTACTACTACTTACGTTAGTCCGGCCATTCTAAGGTCCGGTATACGTACCCTGTACCTGTTTGTACTCTGCGTGTTGGATCCCTGTCCCGATCCTGACAGAGGAAGGCTGAACTTCATGGACGCAAGTCTCTTTTCAGCTATGTAACTATGTAACCAAGTGCCCTCCAAAAATAGCTGATAGAGATAGATATACAGATACATTGGAGTGTGCAAACAAAAGAGCAACATGAAGAAATTGTTATGATAGAAATGTTAATAAAATGATCACAATGCAGTAACAAAAATGTCTAGTCATAACAAGGACATATACTACCCAGCAGTTTTTGCGACTGCAGTATAAGGTACCAAACAACCTAAAACAGCAGAATTAAAATAGAGGAAAAACAAAGACAAGCAGACACCAAAATAAAACAATCCTATATTATTGGATTACAGACCAATTGTTTTTGTCCATCAAAATATTCTGTTGTGATGAGCATTATGAGAACAGGAGAAATGATTATCTTGCCATAAGAATTTATTCATTACGATTAACCTTGTTACCCTCCCTCCTCCTGCTGTCAACCATACAAGCAGCCCTCTTACTTTCTGATTGTTTAGCTCAATATAGCTAAACTCAGGAGAAAGATAATTGCACAGAGCACCTGCCTTGCAAAAACTTCTCACTTTCATTGGAAAGTCTGTGATCGGACAGCCACAGAAAGTATTGGCTGGGTTAGAAGACAAGAGATCTGCAGCTTTTGCATAATAATATTTTGCAACACATGTACATACCTGTTATCATGATAATGTTACAGATCGTAATAGAGTTAGATGCACTTGTAGAAATGGAAAATGAATACATGGTAAAAACAAAAAAATTAGCTCACGTACTAAAGCCAGAAGTTAAATATTCTAATGAACTCTATAAAAAAAAAATATATATAGTTGTCCACAGCTGTGTTAGCTGATCATCTTCTAGAAAGATAATTTGCGTATAAGCTAATTTATTTTTGCTTTAAAGTCATGTAACCACTTTATTAGCATTTCTGCTTAAATGTATCTAAGTAAATAAAAATATCTCAATTTTTGCAAATTCATTTTGTAGGATTCTTGAGAACAAATCTATGGGGCTTTTTCTTAATATGGTGAGCTGTGGCGAATTGACAGCAACATAAATATTAAAATATAAATTAGCTGAAAACAAATGTATAGCTTTGTTGAGATTTGACCTAAATTATGCAAGTTGGTTGTCAAATTGTCACTTTCTAATTAATGAAAAAATTCACATATTGTAAGATTTATCGTCTTGGAAAATTACAGCTAGATTAAGCTAATGAAATATGATGGCATTAAAAGAGAAGTATTCATAATTTTAAAACAACCTAGGGAATATTTCATATGTATGTACATACATACACATACACATACATATTTCCCACATATTTTGAGGAATTCCTAGAACTTTTTGTTTTGCATGATGCTTGCATGTTTTAATATGCTGTACAACTTGGTGATAAAGCTTATAACAGCTAATTATAATGACATACAAAAAGGCAGACAGATGCAGTATTTAATGAGATTATTACCGAACCCTTGGCAGATTTTTGATGAAAGAACCTAAAACTGTCCAAATGAAACTAGGCAAATCTTGTCAGGCATAAGTATCAAATAAATTAAGGAAGTCAAGTATATATTTTTTTAGTTTTTAACTGAATTATGCAATTACACAAATTCTAAATGGCAAAACTTGTTTACTCAGTAATCAACTACAATATTTGATAATTGCCTACCGTACTTTACAAGTCCACGTTAATGCATTTCTACACATCCATTAACCAAGGGGACATGACACAAATGAATCAAGAAACACTTTTCCCACTCAGTTAGAATCTGTCTATAAGGTATAATTTATAACTTGATAGATGCCTTTATTTCCTAATGCAGTCCCTGTCTATTGGAGTGAAGTACTAAGAGAATACAAACCATGGTGTTTAATTGTGTGGATGTTAGGAACATTTGCACATGGATTCTGTTATGAAAAATGTAATATTGTTTTGGTGAAAATAGTACCCCAAAACTGCTGAAGTGCAAGAAAACATGCAAATATTAGATAACTGTATGAATACACATCTCTCTCAGTCTAGTAATTCTACATTCATATAGTGCTAGTTATACCGGCTATGTGAATATATTCTGCCTATTTGCCTGCATGCTCCAGATATTTGCTTGCCAAAAAAAAAAAAGATTATGTGCAGGAAAATTCAATTTTATAGCAGAACAAATACTGGGAAAATGTATTTTGACAATAATACCTGTTTTGTTGTAATATTTATTAACCAAACTATACATACAAATGTATGCAAAAAGGAAAAAGCTAAATAAAATTCTAAGCAAGAGCTTCATCTGACCAAAGCAGGTAATATTTAAAATGATCCTATAGTGCCAGGAAAACAAAGCAGTTTTCCTGGAACTATAGGGTTAATAGATCCCCTCCCTCGGGGTCCCCCTTCTGTAGTTCTGAAGCGGATAAAAACGCTTCAGTTACTTACCTGAATCCAGCAGCAATATCCCTCAGCACAAGGTCAGACTCCGCTCACGCTCCTCCCCCACCGGTGGGGAGACCTAATGCGCATGTGCGGAATTAGCCATGCGCGCATTACACCTCTCCAAAGGAAAGCCTTATTATTATTCAATGCTTTCCTATGGGGAAAATGTGTCGCTGAAGGTCCGTGATTACATCCAGTGTCAGATAACGGACCAAAAGTCTGTTTGGATTCCCGATACCCTCTAGTGGCTGTTTGGTAGACAGCCACAGAGGGCAGACTTAGAGCTGCAATGTTAACATTTGTTTTACATTGCAGCACTAAGTGCAAAAGGGTCACAGCACCCAGACTACTTCAAATAGCTTAAGTGGTCTGGGTGCCTACAGTGTCCTTTTAAGGAGTAAAGTGCTAAATGTTAAGAGACATCTGTTTCCACTGTGATAGCTCTGTATTTTGCTACTTTCCCCCGAGTAACACCTGTCTTTTCTTTGTTAAACTCCCACTAAAAGTTTTGCTCACCAAATTAATTTTAAATTTTTTACCATCCTAACTTGGCTTTGGGTTATCACCTAAACGTTTATTTCACAATACTGCTCCACTCTTCTTTTTTATATTTCTTTTCACCAAATTAATTTACTTAAATACATGCATCATATAAGTTGTATTTTTCTATAATTTTGTAATTAGCATTGCAAATCCAATAGTTATTTTTATGCAACCTAATTGCATTTTATGAAGAAGTAGGTAGAAGTATAGATCATGTGTTGCAGTGGATGTGACCTACTTGGATTTTGCCAGGGCATTTGATACGGTCCCCAGAATAAGTTAGTGTTCAAACTAAAACAAAAAAAGTCTAGATGAAAGTTCTTGTTCTTCGGTAAAACAATGGCTTAAAGATAGAGCACAGAAAGTTGTCATTAATGGTTCCTTTTTAAGCTGGACAAAAATAATTTTCTCAGGGTTCTGTTCTGGGACTATATTTATAAATGATCTTGAAATAGGCATTGAAAGCCATGTTTCAGTGTTTGCAGATGACACAAAACTTTGTAAAAGAATGCAATGTGAGCAAGGGCCACCATCAGAAATTTTGAGGGCCCTAACACAGCTCAGGATCTGGGCCCCTGGGGGCACACCTCCAAGCCCGCCCCCAGGGCCCACCTCTAAATCCTACCCACAATAATACACACAGACACAAACACATGCACAGATACACACACACACACACAAAGATACACGCATACTGAAACAAAAACATACATATTAACAGACATACACACATATAGGCATACATACTAACACACACATAGAGACACACAGACATACATAGTGACACCCAGACACATACTAACATATAAAGACACACACACACACAAACACACACACACGCATAAGGACATACAGACACACACACACACATACATACATAAATACATACTGACATACATACATACACATACATATTTAGCAGACAATATTGTTTTGTGCAGCAGTGGACAGATGTGGCTTATCCCCAATGGGTATGGCACATTACATGCACTTTCTTCATTTACTGTCTCAACATCTTTATCTGACAGATGTCTGGAAACTCTTGAACACCATGGTCAGGCAATACACACAAGTCTCCAATGCACACTACTTTCTTCTCTCCTATTCTTTACTCTCTGTAGTCAGGTCAAGTTACATTCTCAATATCATTATCTCTGACCATGTTCCCATAACCCTTTCTCCACCTTCAGTAACATCCTTGACCTGATCCAGGCATTAGTAATTTCCCATATATTTACTCATAAACAATTCCCTTGTGGCGATGCGCGAGACACTCTGTAGGCCAATTATGTTGATGCTAACCTAATACACCTAAGTAACCGCCTGCTCTACTGGTAGACTTTGAAGGTGATATTGAGATGCTGCATTATATTTTTTGTATCATCATTTTAAAAAGCTTGGTAAACCAATCAGATCAGATCATATCTTGACTTCCCATCAGAAAAGTCAGTGTCCATCCATCTCTAAATACCAAAGGCCTGTTGGATTCCCTCTTATTAGAAAAAGCCAAAACACAACTAAATGACACACAAAAAAAATTGTTTTTACAGATGGGGCAACAAACCAGGTAATGAATTTATATAAGGAGTCTTTTAAATACAGTTCAAATTTGTTGTTGCTGCTGGTACACCTGCTAGTAAACAATAACAGCAACTCATGCATTACAGTGGAGATGGCTCACATATACATAAGTAAAGGCATAAAGTACATACAGCAATTTAAAGGTAAAGATTCAGAGGGCTAATTTGCTCCATGTGCGCAACAAACTATTCTACTGCTGCAATATTCAGCCATCTATACATATAACATATCAGAATCTCAAGACAGCAATAATGCATTTTTTCTGTGTAGCTATGCTCCAGCTGAATCAAGATACTTTTTTTAATGGAATGGAACTTTTTACTTAAATTTGCTTAAGCATCCTTGCTCATGACAAGCTGACATTGGATTGAGTTATTATACTGCTACTGACTACATCGATTAGGCTTGCGAGCAGTTTTAATTGACCAGCAAGAAGCACTTTTGGCAGGTTGCTGGTTCAGCAGTGGGTCAGTCAGAGGAAAAACTAAAAATCACAAAAACAGGTTTGCTGAAAACTGTATAGAAAAATGCAAGTTTAGACCACCCAAGTGCAGTATGTGAAAGATATATAAAAGGATAATTACTTCCCTTAGTATGGTAAGGTATAACAAAAGGATTCCTCCTAATCCTCAATATACACAGAAACAAAGCAAGATATACCTATACCTAAAAAATACAAAAGAAAATGCGCTCATAGGGGATTAACGTTAATATAATGAAATGCCCCTTGTTTATATATCACACTCACAAGATTGAGGTTGTTTTCAAGCCCATCAAAATATGTAGATTCTCTTGGATCCCTCGTTGTTGAAGGAATGGACATTACATGCAAGAGATGAAAGATAACATAGTATAGCACTGTTTGAAAAAGTATAAATTGGCTTTAATGGTTGCACTTACAGCATAAAAGATGTAAAAAGGCCCATCAATACAAATCTGTCGTCCAGACAATGCAGGGAACGAAATCCTTGTAGAGATCTCAGCCAGACAAACAAATATATAAAATCAAATAAAAAGTTCAAGTAAATAACTCTACGCGTTTCGTCTGTCTTAACAGACTTCCTCAGGAGTGATGAAGTGCTTCAAGTCTTCTGGGTACTTTGTCCTCCATTTATAGGTCCTCCCGCCGTTTTTTCGGATCAATATTCCCCCATCAGCTGTCTCTTATCTGCTTTATTTCAGTCCGTGATATTTTCCCATATATGGAGTTCCGGAGCGTCTCCGTGGAACGCACGTGCGTTCCACCAACCCGGAAACATCCACCTTCATGTCAGCTGGGCGGAAGTCGTCGGCTATGGGACGCAATGCATCCCGCTGGAACGCACGTGCGTTCCATTTCACCCCCACGAAGCGATCATCATAGAATAAAATTAAACAGAAATACATGGTATTAATAATTCATTCGGATCATTATCATTATTAGCCAATCTAAAGGTATATGTTAAAACTACAATCACACTCTAGAGTATGTTCCGGAGAAGTAAGACACTCATGGCTTTTCGTAATCTTAAAGTGATATCAATACTTGTCACATACAATGGTTCAATACTAATTATTCACATCCATTGCTCACAATCTATTTGTGAGGGACATCTTCTATATGTAATTAGAAGATGTCCAAGGTTAAATCAAATAGAGCATCACAACACAGCAATTAGATTCAAGTGAAGTACAGAAGTAAAAATAAAAATAGTAATAAAAATAGAGAAGTAGAATACAACATCTGGAGTAAGTGCATAGTGGAGAGAAACAGAGAGAGGGATTCTGGAATGCAAAATAAGCCTAGTAAAAATAAAAATAAATAATAAAAAATTAAAATTAAAATTAAAATTAAAATTAAAAATAAAAATAAGATTAAAAGTAAAAGTAAAAATAAAAATAAAAATAAAAATAAAAATATAAATAAAAAATAAAATAAATAAAAATAAAAATACAGTTATAAGAAACAAACTAAATCGAAATCCACATTCAGCCCTGTATTTATAAAAATACAGTTATAAGAAACAAACTAAATCGAAATCCACATTCAGCCCTGAATGGGCTGAATGTGGATTTCGATTTAGTTTGTTTCTTATAACTGTATTTTTATTTTTATTTATTTTTATTTTTATTTTTACTTTTACTTTTAATCTTATTTTTATTTTTAATTTTAATTTTTATTTTTATTTTTATTTTTTATTTTATTTTATTTTTTTATTTTTACTAGGCTTATTTTGCATTCCAGAATCCCTCTCTCTGTTTCTCTCCACTATGCACTTACTCCAGATGTTGTATTCTACTTCTCTATTTTTATTACTATTTTTATTTTTACTTCTGTACTTCACTTGAATCTAATTGCTGTGTTGTGATGCTCTATTTGATTTAACCTTGGACATCTTCTAATTACATATAGAAGATGTCCCTCACAAATAGATTGTGAGCAATGGATGTGAATAATTAGTATTGAACCATTGTATGTGACAAGTATTGATATCACTTTAAGATTACGAAAAGCCATGAGTGTCTTACTTCTCCGGAACATACTCTAGAGTGTGATTGTAGTTTTAACATATACCTTTAGATTGGCTAATAATGATAATGATCCGAATGAATTATTAATACCATGTATTTCTGTTTAATTTTATTCTATGATGATCGCTTCGTGGGGGTGAAATGGAACGCACGTGCGTTCCAGCGGGATGCATTGCGTCCCATAGCCGACGACTTCCGCCCAGCTGACATGAAGGTGGATGTTTCCGGGTTGGTGGAACGCACGTGCGTTCCACGGAGACGCTCCGGAACTCCATATATGGGAAAATATCACGGACTGAAATAAAGCAGATAAGAGACAGCTGATGGGGGAATATTGATCCGAAAAAACGGCGGGAGGACCTATAAATGGAGGACAAAGTACCCAGAAGACTTGAAGCACTTCATCACTCCTGAGGAAGTCTGTTAAGACAGACGAAACGCGTAGAGTTATTTACTTGAACTTTTTATTTGATTTTATATATTTGTTTGTCTGGCTGAGATCTCTACAAGGATTTCGTTCCCTGTATTGCCTGGACAACAGATTTGTATTGATGGGCCTTTTTACATCTTTTATGCTGTAAGTGCAACCATTAAAGCCAATTTATACTTTTTCAAACAGTGCTATACTATGTTATCTTTCATCTCTTGCATGTAATGTCCATTCCTTCAACAACGAGGGATCCAAGAGAATCTACATATTTGATGGGCTTGAAAACAACCTCAATCTTGTGAGTGTGATATATAAACAAGGGGCATTTCATTATATTAACGTTAATCCCCTATGAGCGCATTTTCTTTTGTATTTTTTAGGTATAGGTATATCTTGCTTTGTTGCTGAATACTTTGTATATTAAGTCCAATAAAAATTTTTTTGAAAGATCTTGGCTTGGAATAGTCCAGGCTTCAGTTGGTGTTGAGTATGTGTAACAAAACAGAAAATAACAGAAAATAATAGTGCAGATATGAAATATTTAGTGTAGGACACACAACAAGGATATGTGGCATAACACTCACATTTGTTAGAGCTATAGGTCAGCTCCGAGTAAAGCAGTATACAGTGGTATAATCCCCACTAGAGAATATTTAGCTCTATAGGGGGAAGTCTCACATCATCCAGATGAATATAAAAATTAAAAGTTAAAAAGCGAACATAGGTGCTTACTGAGTAAAACCAAAAACAGTTAAAAAATATAAATGGTAATTTGCTTACATTTAGTAGTGCAGCAAGACCGCTCAAGAGATAAATCTTTGGTGGTATATTCCCAACAATATTAAAACACACACAATGCATTTTGTCAAGCAATGGGCTTCTTGAAGTGTACATCAAGACAGGAGAAGACAGAGCATGTCTACTTTATTTGAATACATATGTCAAAGGCAGCCTATGCCTTATAACAGGCTGATCTTAACAAAAAACAGAGGAAATCATATATCAGATCCCCTTGCTTAACTGATCTGGAGAACCTTCCTCATCATATGGAAGAAGTGAAATTAAATGAGGGAAGAAAGAGTCAGTGGGAAGGCACATATATGACTATCTTTTTGTTTAAAGATCCCCAAGACATCTTGTTTGTTTTTATGTGTCTCTTTTTTAGCATTGTACTGCCTGCAGACCTTTTTTTCTTCAAGCATTATTGGTGCAGACTGCCTGTTTCTTTCAAGTTGGCTGTCAAGGATAAACAAGAGAACTTTAAAGGTCATTTCAAAACATTTCAATTTGACTTTTTTATGTATAATTCCTTGTTATAGGAACACTCTAACTTTGAAAAGAAATATGTATTCAAAGCTAGAGTATTCCATAATATCTTTACACTCTTTACAAAGACCATCTTTCTTTAGACTAAAACTTTCATTTAAAAACAATCTTTCATTTAAAAACAAAACAAAAAACCCAATAAACTTATCTATAATCCTGCCCAGGGACAGACTCATTACAAACAGCCAGTCAGTCCCAAAGGACCTCATAATTATTTTTAATTTTGGACCAGTTAAATTTTTCTCTTTGTGACGGTAGTCACCATCACTGGGAGCATATGATGGACACTTCAATTAGATCCCTAAATGACTCCTATGTTTAAGTCACCCTGTACCCATTGTGGGTTCAGGGTGTTTGTAAGGTAATTGTTTTGTTTTAGAATATTAGTGTGCTCTCCTGTCTTGCTAATGCTTGCAATCAACTAGGTGAATTTGGCTGTGGAGCCTGTACAGTGCCACTTGTTGGTTGCAAGGGTCTAGCAACAGCTATATGCACTACATGAATAGCAAGCCTTGCTAATTTGCATATAAGGGTTGGAAGTACCTCCGGACTGGGCAGAGGTACTCTTTCAGAGTACAGGAGCTCCATCACACTCTTAGACAAGCATTGAATAAAAAGCATTGAAAGCATTCATTCATACTGATAATGATGGTGCCAAATGCAACTAGAAGGTCTTAGGAATAAAGTGCTTTTATTGTCTATTGGTGTGACAGTCAAAAGGTGCATCTTCTTAGAAAAATTTAAACATTGATTGCTGTTTCTCTGAAATGGCCATACATTGCCATACAAGAGGTTCTGGGTCTATATACCAAAACCACTACATTAGAGTACCCCTTTAGATAAAATGAGAAAATAAAGAGAAAGAGAAGAATAGAAAGAGAAAAATAGAAAAAAAAATATCCTTCCTGGTTGACTAATGTCATAATATTCATAGTATTTAGATATTTCCATTTTGTTCCTCTAATGCCAACTATTCATCTAATGTTTAAATACATATTTCCCTTCACTTCAACTGACATCATACATTTTGAGTCTATTTAATCGTATTTGTACGTATTGTAGTCATGCTCAGTAATGAAAGAGTAAATCAGGTATGGTATGTGAATGCCAGAATGCTTTTAATGTGTTAAGTTTCTGTATTATTATTATTTAAATGATATCCCCCCAAAAGATGGGATTTAAAAGCATTCACAAATATATTTAAAATGTTTCAATGAGAGATAGTGGTATGCCTCAGACAGCAGTAAGAATATCCAGAGAATGAAAGCACCACACTAAGAGTCAATGTGTTGAAATAACACAGTATAAGTTTTGTTTCATTGTGTCTGAAGTGTACAATTGCTTTCATCAACGTCTTAAGTGGTATATTTCTACTGAGCCCTTGAAATGTTGAAAGCAATTACCTACCACCATTATGTAGATCTGTAACATTCAGAAAACAATTTTCTAAAATTTAATAGACACGGAAACATTGTTTTTCATATTACATGAAATTCGATGACATCTTCAAAGAAACCAAAAATGTAAATTCACTATTTTCCTGCTAATAGAAGGACATGACTGGAGCCTTAATAAATCAACTGCATTGGGCACAACAGCATATACTATCAAACCATAATTACTATGACACAAATATGTATTCTTGTTAGTGATATTCTATAACATATATTGAAAAATATAACTAGTAGAGCTGCCCAATAATACAAATACACTGCAACTAGTATTCATGTCTCATTGACAGATTTTAAAATAAAATGGAAGATGGGGTAGAATATTTATGGATGTAATAACTGTTTAACAATAGTGCACGGACAAGGGCCTGTCTGTCTGGGTGTATGGCCTAGATTAATTTTGATCCCTGAGCCTTGCTGATCTAATGTCTGACTTCAAGCATTGAAACCTTCTGATTGGACACTCTTATGGTACACTCTTTTCCTCAATCAAGAAGTTCTGTGTTAGGTTAAGGGGGTTGTATTGCTATAAGTCCTAAGAGAGACTCTGGGCAGGAGGCACAGTACCAAGGCCCTGCAATCAATTTGGGAGCCTTATATATTTTTAATACTCCCTTTGTCAGCTTCTGAAAAGACCAAATAGGAATGATGAAATAAACTGAAATTAGTATAGTCCAATTATCAGTCCATCATTTAGCATAATGTTTGTGTCACAAAAATAGTTAGAGAACATGTGTTATTATTATTGTTATTTTTACACACTTGATGCTATTTTGTACATATGATACTGGTACTACCTCAGCATACATGAGGACTCCTGTTACAGTATGATGCCATGTGTATTTATTTCTATTACTTTTTTCAATAAATGTGCTACTTTTTCATGTGTTTTTTCTGGTTATATTTTTGAATATTTGGGAAGAGTCCAGCACAAAGGAGTTAATTCTTAATACTATTAGTCTTGATTCAGACTCTCAGTCAATTTTTTTTTTTTTTTGGAGTGAGGGATCCTACCTCACCAAATTTATGTTTGCGATTTAATGTTGTTGCTAATCAGTATATATATATATATATATATATATATATATATATATATATATATATATATACAACTGAGTGACCTCAAAATACTTTTTCTGAAGATCAAAGATCAGTTAATTAGCAACTACACAATATCACCATAGGCTTTATGCCTAACGTGAATTTTTGACTCAGTGTTTGATTTTCCCCTTTATGTTCAGTTCTTAACCAGATTTTTCTTGCTGTAAATGAAATATAACTGTGATACATCCAAATGTCACACAAGTAACCACTCTAGTACATATACACCAGTTAGAGTAGCCAGCCTCACTCCTACATGCATTTCAATATGCTCTGTCTCTCTGGAATTCACGGTCATGTTTCACAGACTCCACAGCAGGATTTTAAATGTAACACCTTCCATTAAAGAAATGTATTCATCTATGAAATGTCATGCTGCTGAAATAGTAATTACTTTTTATTGAAATCTTACATTTTTTGAACTAGGATATGTTGTTTCATAGCAATTCTCTATTTCTTTAAAAATCAAATATATAATGATTTTATTTTTTGTGAAAGTAAAGTGAATCTCCCAGTTTTTATAGCCTGTTGAATTTTTAAGTGAGTTAGGTAACACATTTGGCATTTTCAATCATTAAAGTACACTATATGGCCAAAAGTATGTGAATACCCTTAATTATTGAGTTTTAAGTAAATTCTAGTGTATCAGCCTTTACTCATTCCTAACAAGTGCATAACAACATAAACACAATGCCAAGCAGGAGTAGAGTAAAGAATTCTGCCACTGGCCTCTTGGGTAGGGGACACATTAGGAAATAACCCTGCAAGAGTAGCCAAAAGCCAGGACTATGGAAGAACACCAATGTGAGGTAACTAGCCAGGTCAGGAAGTTAGTCATTGAAGCCACAGTCAAAAACTATCAATGCAATATATAGGTAATAGGTGTAACTATGTAATATATAGGTAATGGGTGTAAAACCAATGCTTGCAAATGACATCACCTATCCACACCATCTCAACAATTCCAAAAGATGCATGTGCACAGACATACACTTAGCACTTATGTAAGTTGGTATAGATGTGGACAAGAGTTGAACACCAATAATATATTCAAGTCAGAAATTGTGGCCCATTCTTCTTTACAACATTGCTTCAGTTCATTGATAATTACTGACATTTCTTCATGTGCAGCTCTCTTGAGGTCCCACCACAACATTTTAATTTGGTTGAGGTCTAGACTTTGACTGGGCCATTCCTTTTAGATTTGCTGGTGTGCTTGGGGTCATTGTCCAATTTCATGGACCAATTTCAGCCAAGCTTCCGCTGTCAGATAGATGACCTCACATTTGACTCTAGAATACTTTGGTATACAGAGGTGATCATCGTTGATTTAATGACTGCAAGGTCCTCAGGTCCTGTGGTTGCAAAATAAGTCCAAATCATCACCCCTCCACCACTGTGCTTGACAGTTGGTATCAAGTGTTTGTGCTGATATGCTGTGTTTGGTTTTAACCAAACATGGGGCTGTGCACTATGGCCAAACATCTCCACTTTGGTCTCATCTGCCCAAAGAACATTGTTCCAGAAGTCTTGGTTTCTTCAGATGAAACTTTTCAAACCTAAGAAATGCTGCCATGTTGTTTTTAGAGTGAAGAGGCTTTCTCGTGGTAACCCTTCCAAAAGAGTAGAGTCATTTTCTAACTATAGAGTCTGAGATGTAAGTCTTGAGTTTTTGCAATGTCAAGATTTCTCATTGAGCTGCATTGCGAAGTCTGTGTTTAGACCGTCATAGAAAGTCTAAGTGGGGTTAGAAGAGGGGAGCTTGCAAAACTGCAGACAAGAGATCCGCAGATTTTGCAAGCTGTTTTTAATATTATTTATATAATTATTATTGGTATTTATAAAGCGCCAGCTTATTCCGCAGTGCTTTGCAATAAAAATTAAATGGATGCATGTTTTCATTTGGGATATATCTACTAAACAGTGATTTTTTTGTGTGTTTTAGAAACGTAGTGTCCCTTTAAATATTGTTTAACATTTGTTTGTGTGCTGATTTGACTTAATTAAAGTAATCGTTAATTGATGAGAAATAGATCATATTTGACATGTGTGTATATTGAAATGTACAGGTACACCGTATTTAAAGAACATTCTTTTTCTAAGTGAGGCAAAAGCTTTAAACAGTAACACGTTAATACTAATTTAGTAGATTACATTTATTATCTGAAAATCAGCTGGGTTATACTTTATTTTATTCTTTAATGGCAGTAAATTATTCTCATCCATCAAAATCATGTTGTTTTTTTGCAAACACATTTAATTTCTCAATCTTGCTGCATAGAACATTCACTATTCACACTGATACAGTAAAACACTCACAGGGTTTCAGTAAATTTTGAACCTAGGACAACATCTTAATGCATAAAACCTAACTAATTTGTCTTAGTAAATGCAACACATTGTCGTGTATTGCTTAGGTTTACCTCCTAATGTTGTCACTTGTCAGACATGTAGTGTAAGATAAAAAATATCAATATTGATTTGAACTCCTTCAAATAAGTGGTTTAACGCATTTATGCTCAGTAAGTAGTGTACTGTTGAAAATGCTTTTAAAAGCATTTGTTACGGTTTAGTAAGCAAAAACATAATTTATTTATAACAAAAGCTAAACTAATTGTTTTCTGAATATAAAGTACATTGACAATAGATCCTAAACTAAATAATAAAACAATAATAATAATAATAATAATAATAATGAATTAATACTAAACATATTAAAAGTAAGTGAGGATTCACTTTGATGAATACAACAGCTTTAGATATGCTACCATATGGAGTTTGTATGTCTTCTTTCATAATGTATATTGCACAATCCATGTTCTTACGCTGTATACCCCCCAGGCTTTTAAAGCCACACCTCTTTCTCTTAAGGACTAACAAACAATTTGACTGACACACACACACTCACTCACTCACACACACACACTCACGCACTCACAGACAAGCGCAGACTCTCAAATACACTAACATACACATACACACAATCACTCACTCACAGACACTGACTAACACACTCATTGACGGATGACACACACACACTCACTGACAGATGCACACCGATAAACACACACACTCATTCACAGACACACACCCACATCCACTGACAGAGGCACACACACTCACAGACACACATACTGACAGACACACCCACATTCACTGACAGAAACACATGCTCTCTCACAGACACACACTGAAAGACATACTCACTCATTCATTCACACACATGCTCACTCACAGACACACACTGACATACGCACTCATTCACACACTGACAGACAGACACACACACTGACATCCACACACTGACAGACAGACACATATACACACACACACTGACAGACAGAAACACACACTGACAAACACACACACACACACATTTCCCCCCACCAATTTTTAGATTTTTTTATTTTAATTTAAATCCACCCAGCCTCCCTACTTTTGGGAGAGCTGAGTGGATTTTTTTTACCTGGGGTCCAGTGGGGCTGCTGGGTTTGCTGGTGGTCGGGCTGTAAAGGGTGTTGGGCAGGCAGGAAGACCGGCAGGCAGGTGGGGGCATAAAGAAGGAAGTGAGGGAGCTGAGCTCTCCCTGCTCAGCTCCCTTGCAGGCCGCGGAATAATCCAGGGAGCTGGAATATGACATCGCTCTGTCTCCCGGGATTACACTGCGGCACGTGAGGGAGCTGAGCAGGGAGAGCTCAGCTCCCTCACTTCCTGCTTTGCGCGTCCGCCGGCATTACTGCAGGGCGTGCGAGGGAGCTAAGCAGGGAGCGCCCGCGGACCAGAGCTCCCTCGCTGCCCACCCTAGGGGGGTCCAAAGCTGGTCAGCTGGCTAGCTCTTTGGTCTCCTTAAAACAAGGCTAACAAGCCATTTGCCTGGGCATTTAGGGCAACATTTTTTGCTGCCCCCTGCAAAGTGCCGCCCAAGGCAAATGCCTTGTTAGCCTTCACAGCAAATACAGCCCTGGCTGTGACATTAGTATGAAGCTTGAAGATGTAAATTCCCCATCTCTCATGTAACTCCATCAAAGTTATATAGTCAGGGCTCGAGTCCTACAGAAACGCATGGGAATGGTGTTCCTGCACTTTTTCCAAAGCAGGAACGCCGTTCCCACTAGTAGTCCTGCAGGACCTGCACACAGTAGCCCAGCACACTCTGTGTTCCCTCTCCAGCTGCTCTGTGTCTCACATTCACGAGTCCCGCAGCCGTCAGAGCGTTGCCAAGCAGGTTACCATGGCAACACTCCGCACGGCAGAGCTGGAGAGGGAACACAGAGTGTGCTGGGCCCCTGTGTGCAGCGGCTGGCTCCATCCACCATACCACCAGAGAATGCGATATCCCCCCTCCCTGACAAGGTATGAAGCAGGGAGAGGGAAATAAAATAAAATATACACACACAAATTGAAATAAAATGCTTCCCTCCTATAACACACACACACATCATCACACACACACTCATCCAGCAAACACACACACATCATCCAGCACACACACTACATTCATTATACACACACCAAACTCACTACAAACACTACATACACTATACACAATTTGCACTTACTACAAACAAACTACATTAATTATACACACTCTGCACTTACTACAAACACACTACATGCACTATACACACTCTGCACTCATTATAAACACACTACATTCACTATTCACACTCTGCACTCACTACACACACACTACATTCACTATACTTACTTAGCACTCACTAAACACACTGCATTAGTTATACACACTCTGCACTTACTACATACACTACATACACTATACACAAACTGTACTTACTACAAACACACTGCATTCATTATATACACTGTCCACTTACTACAAACACATTACATTCACTATACACACTCTGCACTCACTAGAAACACACTACATTCATTATACACACTGTGCACTCACTACAAACACTACATTCATTATATACACTCTGCACTCACTAAAACACTCTACACTCAGTATACACACTCTGCACTTACTACAAACACACTACATTCATTATACACACTCTGCACTCACTGCAAACACACTGCATTCATTATACACACTCTGCATTCATTATTACACACACTGCATTCATTATATACACTCTGCACTCACTACATTCATTATACACACTCTGCACTCACTACAAGCACAGTACATTTATTACACACATTACACTCAATACAAACACACCACATTCATTATATACACTCTGCACTCACTACAAACACACTACATTTATTACACACACTGCACTCACATCAAACACACTACTTTCATTATATACACTCTGTACTCACTACAAACACACTACATTCATTATACATACTCTGCATTCACTACAAACACACTACATTCATTATAGACACCCTGCACTATATACATATGAGTCTAATCTTTTGTTTGTTTTAGGATGGGGGGGGGGGGAGGGTTGAATCTTGGTTGAGTTCCCACACTTTTTCCCCCAGGACTTGACCACTACGTATAGTCATGTGGTGGGTATCACTGAATTAAACTAGAAGTTGGTAAAGTAGACTCATAAATATGTGGGTATTATGGCAAATGAGAATGGTATTTGAGTCAGACATTGAGATTTTCCACCTCCTAAATAACTAAGTGCTATGATGACTTAGTATGGTTAATGCAGAATACCATAAAAAAATTAAATATACTCTAGAGTGGGGGCTGAAGTAATGGTTGCTCGTGAGGCTCATTCAATGTCAAACCAATTGAAATGGTTTAACACTGAACTGTGGAATGTTGGAAGACTCCAAGAACAAAACATCTTCAATAAGAGAGTGTTTTATAATGTCCTGTTTCTTTAAAGGTCATTGGAAATCATAACATAGAAAAATATATGTTACCTAGTATATGCAAACAGATATATAAAATGTATATTTGTTATTTAAAACATGTATTGCAAATGTATTAGGTACTTCTAGCCAGTACAGGGTAGGACCCACTTTTGCCTCTCAAAAATCCTGATCCTTTGAGAGATAGATTAAATACGGTTCTGAAAATATTTTTCTCATTCCACTTTATCCTTAATCTGCTCTATTGGAAGATCTGGGGGTTGTATCAACCCATGGGAGCAAGCTAAACTCAATGTAGTGTACTTGGTACCAACTTAAGGTAATACGTGTTTTACGACATGACATGTTATCCAGCTTGACATATTTATTTAAAATGGGTAAATATAAAGGGATCCATAAAGGCATTCAGAGTTTGAGAAAACTTATATATACTGTGGTATTCAGGTATAGAAACATAGAAACATAGAATGTGACGACAGATAAGAACCATTCGTCCCATCTAGTCTACCAATAAGAACCATTCGTCCCATCTAGTAATACACAGCTATCTTGTGCAAAAAGAATAGATATTATTCCTGACACCATTAAGCTTGAGAAAGACACATACATGTTGAAAAGTTGCCCTTTTTACTTTAATGGCTGAATAAACCACCTGAATTTATTGCTGCATGCCGAGGACCTTTATTTCATGTTAACTACAATCCAAAAGTAGTCACAAAAGCACAGTAGGGTCAGAACTTAGATTTGAGACTAACCAGATGGGACAACATTTTCCAAATGCTCAGATTTGGTGATTGTATACCCCTTTTAACTTCCCATTCTCCTCTACACACTCCTCTTGTTCAGAATAGGTGCTCATCAGTTTGATGTCTTTCTTTCAGTTTAAACAGAGGGGTCCACTTCCTCTGACAGCACTCATTAATAATTTGTTTTTCACACAGAACTACAATTCATTTCATATTTCTTTGCTTTGTACCTTTCTTCGGAATCTCTAGAGACTATAGTGAATTAAGATATTCAGGATTCAAGCTGTTTCTGAGATTCTGTAAACCCTCTTGCCTTGTACCAAAAATCATATTATAGTGAAATAAAACAATAGCATGCCTTTGACGAGATGATAAAAGATGATACAAAATGATGGTTAGTGACACATTGACTGAATTAAAGGAACAATGAGGAAGTAGAACAAGGACAAAATTGTGAGCTGAATGAAGAGAATGATATCATGGCAAAATATACAAAATTTACAAAGTTAGTCACTAAACTCCACATTTTATATAACAAAATTGCTTTCCAGATCACCTATTCATGTTTAAATTTTGTAATTCATATTTTAATTTGATTCACTTTGGAGTCTGCAGGGTAAATAACCTGATAAATGTTCTTAGAGGATTCTTAAAATAGCATTAGACTCCTTGTACTGCATCCTGCAATCTACAGGGACAATAAATATCACAGCAAAAGGTCAACAGAAATAAAAGCTAATAATGTTCATACACTGTAAGCATTGCACTCCTTTCTGAGTCACGTCACAATGTTTCTTTTAATTCTTACAGATGCACTGGATCGAAAAGATCCCATGATGCTTTAGGTTCAGTCTAAGCACCATCACAAATTTCTTAATACCTTACTATCTTAACTCTACAGTCCTGAACTAAAAGCTATGTAAATATCATACATTTACAAAGCAGTTCTAATTATCCAAAGTGAGGAGTGAAACAGTTCTTGGGGATTAACTACTGTTAAAACGACTGCAGTAAGCTAAAAATGGTAAAGCACAAAGAAAAAATGTGTACGCATGGACAACAATAGTGCACCCTTGATGTCCTGTTCTATAGGATTTTCTTTGTGTTTTAACCTGAATGTTTGCTTCTGTTAGAAGCAAACAGTGCTGTTAGCTATGCTTTTAATTGTTAATTGGTTTATTTTCTTTTTATATAAAGATGGAGTTTATAACTGGTTCCATTTGCAGCTAAATTTAGCATGAAAGGGAATGTGGGTTTTTGAGTTTGTAAAACTTACACAAAATACTACAATCACAAAGGCATACATGTTGATTATTTAATTTAGTCTTTTACAAATTAAACAATCCCAAACATTTGAATATGCTGCTCAAAACTTTCAGACACACATCATAGCTACAGATCCCTTAGAGACACACATCATAGCTACATAGTATGTTCAAGTTCATTAGTGAGAAAATGATATCATATTTCTATTCTTTGATCCAATCTAGGGAGAATGGTAATTAAGTATGAGTATGGCAGTAGGAAAGAAATAATCAGTTTTTCCTTTGCACTTTCTTTATCCTTTCTGTCTTCATTCTCTTAAAATTAATGTTTGATTCGTTGTAACAAGATTTACTTTTCATTGAAACTAGTTGTATGTTATTTCTTATATATATATATATATATTATTTTTGAATATATATTAATCTTGGTATTGTCAATATCTTAAAATTAATCTTTGTAACTGTATTTTGATAATTTTGTTCCTTACAACCTTAAATGTCAATGCACTATTCATAATAGAATATATTCTAAATAGCAAACAATTTGTAATTAGTGGCATAGCTATCTGGGGTATCACCGCTCACACAGGGCAAGTACCAAATTACCCCACTGTATTTAAAGGGCCAGAATGAGTGACAGGCACTGTGTTAGGGCCGAATACGTTTTTTTAAAGGGTCCAATCTCCCATGGCCATAGTCCAAAGGCAGCAGGCGGGCAAACATGCTCCTCCAATGCAATGTGGCGAGATTGGTCTTGTCACAACATCAAAGTTAAGTAAGTTTTGAAGAACAAATTGTATGGATGCATTACAAGAACAAAGTAGATATGAAAAGGTGGCCTAGAACAAATTCAGTGCCTTAGATGAATTAATAGCCAGCTATTTGCAAACTCTTGAGTGGTGCAAATAGGTAGTTTAATATTATTATTATTATTATTAATATTATTATTATTATTGCCATTTATATAGTGCCAACAGATTCCGTAGCGCTTTACAATATTATGAGGGGGGGAATTTAACTGTAAATAGGACAATTACAAGACAACTTACAGGAACAATGGTTTGAAGAGGGCCCTGCTCAAATGAGCTTACATTCTATAGGAAGTGGAGTGTAAAACACAATAGGACAGGAATAGGTTGGTCAACAGTACCTATTGGCATTGTCCATACAAAGACATTACATTTACTTTTTATTAAGCTATTTACTAATTTTTTATGTGGCAAAATACTATTTCTGCAACTTTGGTAATATTCAAAATATCTTTTTAAATCTTAAAATATTGCAAAGCGTTGCAATTTGTAAGGTGTCAAATAAAATGTCTGCAATATTTCTATAAATAGATTAAAAAAAAAACAATTAAATTGTGATATTTTACGTTATGTAATATTTTAGGTATTCTACATAGTAATCTGTACATAAAATATGTTTTACTGCCAGCTATGCATCCTGTGCTTCAAATAAACATTGTTATAATATTTCTAAAACGAAAAGCACTTTTGTGTCTAAATACACGTGACAGCTCCATATACATGTTTTTTTTTTTTCAAACATAGTATCACTGACTCAAGATAAAGTAGATTGAACTATAAATATAGCACTTTACCTTTCTCTTTGCTCTGAGTTGCTCGTGATATTTATCAGATGTATCTCCAGGTATTTCTCCTCCCCATAACGTAATTCCAACAATTGTATATGTGATGGCCATAACAAGTAATGGAAAACAGTAAACCAGTAACACTACAATAATTTGATACCTAAAACATATAAAACATGAATTAGTCACATATTAGAAATATCATGCTCTATTTTATTATTTTTGCTGTGTACGCCACATGCAATTTTCACTTGTAGTACTTATTCAAAAAGTATAATAGAACACAGACGGAGACCTTTCTTTTTAATAACATTTTGTAGTTTTAACACAATGCGACCAAAACTCAAAAACCTAGAGACAATGGAACTAACTCTAGGACAAAATAAATAATCAGATAAGTGGTTGGTTAACAAATTTGTAGAGATGTCATTAAAAGGTAAAACAACAGCTGTGCACAATTTTAATGCGAGTATGTGTTAATTTCTATATGTGAATCTGTGAATGTATATGTGGATCTGTGAGCGTGTGTGTGTAAATGGATGAATGTATGTATAAATAGATTAGTGTTTTTTTTTTACTTTTTTAAGCTTTTTATTTGTTTTCAAGCAGTAAGAACAACAATAACAGTGCAAAGGTACATTAAATACACTGGGTTAAATCATTGTAAGCTCCAAAAATACAGTGCTACATCTTGGTCCTTAACTGTAACATATTTTGTTGTGGACGAAGTCTAAACAATACAAATAGTAGGTGGTGACATCAAGTCTGAAGTTATTCTTGTTGAACAAAGCCAGTTAGTAAAACTGTGGTGAGATACATTACATCTGCTTGATGATTCATTAATACAATTAACAGCAGTAATATAGATTTGTTTTCAGTCTAAACTCTAAAAGTTGATATAGAAGTAGCGTCTGTGTGTAACTGAGAGTCAATTCATGTCTGGTGGTTTCTTTTGGTTATGTTTGCTATATCTGCATACTGGGGTTATAGTCTTGGGTCTTGTGGGCGCTTTGCCCTTCGGGTGTCTGGTCTGGCTATTTGAGTTAAGTGTGTTTTTGGTAATGTTAGGAGTCTTGTAATCCTGTTTCATCTGAGGTGTAACAAAGTTGTTCCATGGTTCCTATATCTGAGAGAACTTCCCAAAGTTACCAAATTTAGCGTAAGTCAGTTCCTCCATATGTTTTATATCCTCCACCCTCGATATCCATTCCCTAACTGAGGGGGATTGTGGTTGTTTCCAATATTTGGGTATGAGTTGTGTGGCTGCCATGGCTAAGTGATTGAAGAGAGTTGATTCAATTTTTGTGAGTCACTGTGGTGTTAATAGGAGGATGTAATGATTAGGTGAGAGTGGGAATTTTCCATGGATAATTGTTTGTAAGATGGTGTGGATTCTACTCCAAAATTTTGATATTATCGGGCATTGTCACCAGATGTGTGCATGGTGAGCTTCTTTGTGTACATAGTAGAGAGGACTTTTTTGTTAAGTAAGTGGGAGGAACAAATTTGTTCAAACCCTGCCAGCGATCTCCCCCTCTAGGTAATAGGTCACAGGTTTTAATGAAATGTACTAATTGGTTATGGTGCAGGTGTTGGCTTCCTGTGTGAGTGGGAGTAGGTAGGATTTGCGTTAGGCTTTTTATTTTGCCATTCAATAGCAAATCTCGCAGTGAAGCGAGGGGCCTTCGTGGTATTGGTCATATGTCTTCCCTGATTGTCCCTTTTGGAACTGTGGGTTTTGTGTGAGCGGGTAGAGCGGAGAGGGGTGTGGTGATATAGTTGTCCTTAGTTTGTGCCAGGTTTTAAGTGTTGTAGAGATGGTTGGGTGGGCGTTGTGATGTAGAGGTTGTGGAGGGCACAATTTAAGCCACGGGCACACTCTTAAGGGTGTCTCCACCAAGGAGTTTTCAAGAAGCACCCATTGTTGTGTCGGTGTGGTTTTTGTCCATTCGTATACTCTATGCAAGAGGACTGCTTTGTGGTAGAGATCTGTGTCAGGCAGGTTTAGTCCTCCCTGGTCCTTGCTTCTGGTTAATATTGTGTGTGCCAAATGGGGTGGCGTTTTGGCTCATATGAATTTTGTGAATATGGATTTGATTGAATTGAAGAATTTAGTTGGAATTGTGATGGGTAGTGTCTGCAAGAGATACAGAATGCGGGGTAGAAGGTTCATTTTTATGATGTTGATCCTGCAGAACCACCCAAAACAGCATCTGTGCAAGGTCTAGAGGTCTTTGTTAATAGTTGACAGCAGTGGAGGAAAATGTAGGTGATAAATGGAGTCTAGTCTGGGTGGGATATGTACACCTAAATATTTAATGGACTTGGTTGCCCATGTGAGGTTAAATTTGTTTTGTAGTTGAGTGTCTATTATTTTTGTTGTGAAGATAGGTAGTAAGTTGCACTTGTATATATTGGCTTGGAAATTGGAGACTTTACTGTATGCCTCCATTTCTGTTAGAATGAATGGTATTGTTGAAATTGGGTTTGAAATGGTAAATAGGAGGTCATCTGCGAAGGCTGGGATCTTGTATTCATGTTTATCAATTTTAAAACCCTGGATGTAGCTATTATCTCTATTCCCCTGGAGAAAGGGGTCTAGGACTAGTATGAAGAGAAGGGGCGAGAGGGGACAACCTTGCCTTGTGCCATTTGTAATGGCTATTGGATGGGATATTTGACCATTGATGCGCAGTCGGGCCATAGGGGTAAAGTATATAGCATTCAGCCATTCTTGCCATCTAGGTCCAAAGCCCAATCGTATGTATTAGAAGCGCCCAACTGACCCTGTCGAAGGCCTTTTCAGCATTGATGGCCAGCAAAGCGCTGTGTATTATGTGTGTTTGCGCCCAATGTATAAGGTTGATAATTTTTGTGGTGTTGTTTTTGGCTTATCTACCTGGGACAAATCCGGCTTGATCTTGATGGATAAGAAAAGGTAGGAAGGGTTTTAGTCTGGTGGCCATTATTTTTGTTAAGATTTTTAAGTCAATATTTATAAGTGAAATTGGCCTATAGCTACTGCATGATGTGGGATATAAGTGAGTGTTTATGTGTGAATCTCACACCCCTCACACACAGTCATCCTGTCACACTCACCTCAAACACACAGTCACCATGTCACACAAACCTGAATACATAGTCACCATTCTGCAATCACACCCAAACACAGTCACCCTTTCACACTCACCCCCCACAATCACCATGTCACACTCACCACACACACACAGTCACCCTGTCACGTTCACCCACACACTGACTCCTCACACACAGTCAACCTGTCACACTCATCCCAAACTAACCCTTCACATACAGTGATCTTGTCACATTCACCCCCACACTGACATACTCACACAAATCCCTATGTATACTGAATTATAGTGTATACTGAGTTATACTATATACTGTATACTGACATATTGCTCTGCACAATTAATCAATTTCTATGTTGACACACACTGCTTTGCAAAGTGAATCCCTCTGTACACTAAAAAACATTGCTCTGCACAGTAAATCAGTCTATATATTGTGTGCTATGCATTGCTCTGCACAGGAAATCCCTTTATATACTATATACATAATACATGTGTAAATGTGTGTGTGTGTGTGTGTGTGTGTGTGTGTGCGCGCAGTTTGAGTGTGTCTGTATGTATATATATATATATATATATATATATATATATATATACATATATATATATATATATATATATATATATATATTCAATTATTAGACTTTATTATCTTTCTTTTATGTATCCAGATAATCAATTTGTTATTATTATTATTATATTATAATCAGTATTCTTTGCTCTTTGTTTGTAAATTCATGAGTGTGCAAATAATTTATCATGAATGGCTAGTGCACATGAAAATGGGTTTGGTGGATTATAGGGATGTGCATGGGCAAAAAATTTGGTTCGGTTCGGGACTTCGGCACTTCGAGATTTCGACAATTAGAAAATTTGGCACTTCGGCATTCTGGCAATTCCCTAACCCTACCCATAACCCTAACCCAAACTCCAATCCTACCCCTAACTCTAACCCCTTAACTCTAACCCCCTAACCCTCTCCCTAACCATACTAGGTTTAGGGTTGGGGTTATGGGTAGGGGTTAGGGTTAGGGTTAGGGGGTGGGGTAGGGGGTCGGGATAGGGTTAGGGTTAGATTGCTGTCATCATTCCCTTAATTTTCCCTCCCTCTCCTGTTTTGCCATTTTTCAGATATCCGAAGCACTTCGGCACTTCCAAAATCCGGCGGTTTGGTTCGGCACTTCCGAAATTCAGAACTTCGGCAATTCAGCACTTGGGTCCGGTTCAGCACTTCGGAAATTCGGGACTTCTGCAATTTAGCACCTAAGCAACTCGGGACTTCGGCAATTCGGGAATTTGGCACTTCGGGACTTCGGCAATTCGCTACCCATAACCCTACCCATAACCTTACCCCAACTCTACCCCTAACTCTAACCCCCTAACTCTAACACCCTACCCCTAACCCTAACCATTACCTTAGCCCTACCCCTAACCCTACTAGGGTTAGGGTTGGGGTTATGGGTATTGTGTAGGGTTAGGGGTGGGTTAGGGGGTAGGGGTAGCGGCAGGGTTAGATTCCTGTCATCATTCCCTTCATTTTCCCTCTGTCTCCTGTTTAGCCCCTTTTCAGAAATCCAAGCACTTCGGCACTTCGGCGGTTTGGTTCAGCACTTCTGAAATTTGGGACTTCGGCATTTTGGCACTTCGGAAATTCGGGATTTCGGAAATTTGGGACTTCGGCAATTTGGGAATTTGGCACTTCGGCACTTCTGGCCTTTGGCAATTTCTTACCCTAACCCTACCCATAACCCCACCCATAACCCTACCCTCAACCCCAACCCTACCCCTAACTCTAACCCCCTAAAACTAACCCCTTAACCCTAAACTTTACCCCAACCCTACCCCTAACCCTACAAGGGTTAGGGTTGGGGTTATCGGTAGGTGGTAGGGTTCAGGGGTGGGGTAGGGTAGGGTAGGGGGTAGGGGAAGGGGTAGGGTTAGATTCCGATGGCATCATTCCCTTTATTTTCCCTCCCTCTCCTGTTTTGCCTGTTTTGCCACTTTTCAGAAATCCGAAGCACTTTGGCAATTCCGAAATTCGGTGGTGTGGTTCAGCACTTCTGAAATTCAGGACTTCTGCAATTTGGCACTTCAGTTCGGTTTGGCATATCCGAAATTCGGGACTACGGCAATTCGGGACTTCAGCAATTCCCTAACCCTACCCCTACCTTTAACCCCTACCCTACCCACTAGGGTTGAGGTTAGGTTAGGGGTAGTTTTAGGGTTAGGTGGTAGGGGTTAGGGTTAGATTCCTGTTATCATTGCCTCAATTTTCCCTCCCTCCCCTGTTTTGCCCCTTTTCAGAAACCCGAAGCACTTTGGCACTTCCGAAATTCAGGACTTCTGCAATTCGGCAATGCGGTTCAGTTCGGCACTTCCAAAATTCGTCACTTCCGAAATTTGCAATTTGCCAATTCGGACCGAAACGAATTGCACATGTCTAGTGGATTAGTAGGCATATAAGTGGGTGGGAAGATGGAAATGGGAGGCTGAAGAACCCCACTCTAGCTGAGAGTTGTGCTCAACAATGGTATCTGACCAAGCTTATAATAAGTTTATAAATGTTTAGTGCATATTTTTCAAAGTGTTCCTTGCTTTATTTTGGCTTGTATATTTGTTCAAAAGTGCTTGCTTCCTATTTTAAAACAATTGTCAAGTGATGCATGTCCCTTTAAAAAAAATAGGATCACTATATAACCTACAACTGAACTGCTTCAAAGAAATTATTTATTCACATTTTATGTATTGCTTATTATCCTTCAAATAATATGTTTGATTTTGCGGCGTGAATAAAAAAAATACTTATGTGTAGAAATATTTTTAGAAAAATATGACAAAAATAATAAAAATAATTAATAGACTTACGTTATTTTTTTTTCCTGTTCTGGCCATGCTAGCAAACAGAGAGTCCTACTGGGCAGCACTTTTGTTTTGGAATAAAGGCATTGAGGAAAAGCAAGCAGAAAAGCAAATATCCAGATACTCCCAATTACCACTTTGGTTGAAGTAGCAGATAATCGTGGTTTCAAAGGATCAATAATAGCCATGTATCTGTAAATAAATAAATAACACAAACCAATGCATAAGTTACTGCAGCAGCAATGGTTTATATAAGACAATTATCCCCTATAAGAAAAAAGAATTAAAGCCATACATGTATTCCTTCTTTGTTATAGATAATGTTCCTTTAAGCTTTGCAGGAGGATTGCTGGTTATTTTCACCATTGTTTGAGGGCTAACAAATTCTCAAGGCAGAATATTGAAGTGTTTGTATATATGATCTACATATCTATATAATACACATTTTCTCTAATGTTCTCCCTTCTATTTTTCACTTTAACACTAACTTCTCTGATCACTAAAATATCCCTATCCTTTCACTCACCTGTCCCTGGCAACACAATCATCATTACTTCCACCTTACTCCCCTCCCCTCTCTATTCATCCCATGCACTCTACACATACCTTTCCAGCCTATCTCCACCAACTCCTCCCAAATCCTCTACATACATACCCTCCTACAAAACTTTCAAATCCTACTCCCACCTTCACTTCCTTTCTATCCTTCTGCTCCTAGCAGCTGGTGATGTATCTCCAAACCCCGGTCCCCTCTCAACAAACACAGCACATACTAACCCAAGGACCCACACTAATCTCATACCCATCTCATGTTCCTCTAGATCCTCCTTCAATACTGCCCTCTGGAACGCACGCTCTGTTTGCAATATAACTAAATCCACTGCTGTCCATGACTTCTTTATCTCTCGTTCAATAGATTTACTAGCCTTAACAGAAACCTGGCTCTCCCCCTCTGACACTGCCACCCCTGCATCTTTGTCCTTCGGTGGTCTCCAACTTACCCACAACCCAAGAAACTCTGAATGTAAAGGTGGTGGTATTGGGTTTCTCCTCTCCCCTCACTGCTCTTTTAAACCTCTTCCCACCCCCTTCCCTCTCTTTCCCGTCATTTGAAATACACTCAATTCACCTTTTCAAACCCTTCTCCGCTAACATTGCTGTTATTTACCGTCCCCCTGGTTCCCCTCTTCTCTTCCTTGACCACTTTGCTGCCTGGCTACCCTATTTCCTCTCTTCTAACATTCCATCCCTAATTCTCGGGGACTTCAATATTCCTATAAACCCACCTTTGACCTCTGCAGCCACTGAACTACTTTCAATGACTTCCTCCCCCGGGCTATCACAGATGGCAAATTCTCCCACCCATGTAGCTGGCAATACCCTTGACCTAATCTTAACTTATGCATGTACAGTAACTAATATCTGCAACACTCCATATCCACTCTCTGATCACCACCTCTTATCATTTGCTCTTGCGTACCCCCTCACCCAACAACCTCAGCCTAACCCCCCTCAACTCAGGAGGGACCTTAACTCTCTGGATCTCCAACAGTTGTCAGCTGACATTGATTCACAACTGCTGTCCATCCCTTCCCTCTCCTGTCCTTCACTGGCCATCTCCATATATAACTCTACTCTTACATCTGCCTTGAACACTGCAGCGCCACTCCAAACAAGCACCTCAAGGATGACCCGCCCCCAACCATGGCATACTAAATCAACGCGCTACCTGCAAAGATGCTCCCGTTGTGCTGAACGCTCCTGGAGGAAGTCTCGTACCCAATCAGACTTTCTCCATTATAGATTCATATTGTGTTCATACAGTGCAGCCCTTGCCCTTGCCAAACAGTCCTATTTTTCCTCTCTCATTAGTTCATGTTCCCGCAACCCCAGGCGTCTCTTTGACACCTTTAATTCTCTTCTTCGCCCTGCTGTGGCCACCCCCAAAACTAACCTTACTTCTGATAACTTTGCATGTTACTTCACTGACAAGATTGAACAGCTAAGGAAAGAATTCTCCCCTCCTTGCCTTTCTGTTTCTCAATCACACATAGATCATGCCTTTCCTACCCTTCAGACATTCTCCCCAGCTACTGACCAAGAGGTGGCTGCTCTTCTTTGCTCCTCTTGCCCCACCACTTGCCCGCTCGATCCTGTCCCATCTCACCTTATCAGATCTCTCTCCACTTGTCTCGTGCCTTCTCTAACACACATCTTCAACTGCTCACTCTCTTCTGGCATCGTCCCTGCTGACCTTAAACATGCCACTGTAGTACCTATACTAAAAAAACCATCCCTCGACTCATCCACCCTCTCTAACTACCGTCCCATATCCCTGCTCCCTTTTTCCTCAAAGCTTCTGGAAAGGCTTGTCTTTACCCGTGTGTCTCATTTCCTCAATTCCAACTCTCTCCTTGACCCCCTTCAATCTGGCTTCTGCCCTCTCCACTCTACAGAAACTGCCCTTATAAAAGTCACTAACAACCTAATCGCAGCTAAATCCAAAGGCCACTACTCCATACTAATTCTTCTTGACCTCTCAGCGGCCTTTGACACCATTGATCATGCTCTCCTTCTTCAAACTCTTCAATCGCTTGGTCTCTGTGACTCTGTCCTCTCGTGGTTTTCCTCTTATCTCTCCCAACGCTCATTCAGTGTCTCCT
The DNA here is from genome assembly GCF_036172605.1 of Pelobates fuscus. Lineage (NCBI taxonomy): Eukaryota > Metazoa > Chordata > Amphibia > Anura > Pelobatidae > Pelobates > Pelobates fuscus. Next base: position 145,779,553 of record NC_086322.1, on the reverse strand, counting down.
TTTCTAATGATACCTCCTCCCCTCGCCCTGTCTCAGTTGGAGTCCCCCAAGGCTCCGTCCTTGGTCCCCTTCTATTTTCTCTTTATACTGCCTCTCTTGGCAAACTTATTACCTCTTTTGGATTCCACTACCACCTGTACGCTGATGACACCCAGCTATATCTCTCCTCCCCGGACCTCTCCCCTGCCGTCCTGCAACGTGTCACTGCTTGCCTTTCTTCCATCTCTGACTGGATGTCCTCCCGCTTTCTGAAACTCAATCTCTCAAAAACTGAGCTCCTTGTCTTTCCTCCTCCTAATACTGATCCTCCTCTTTCGCTCTCCCTTCAAGTTTGTGGTACCAACATCAGTCCATCCTTGCAAGCGCGCTGTCTTGGCGTCATACTTGACTCTGGTCTCACCTTTGAGCCTCACATCCAGCATGTTGCCAAATCCTGTAGATTCCATCTTAAAAACATAGCCCGCATCCGCCCCTTTCTTGCACCAGATACTACCAAGGAGCTTGTCCATGCTCTATTTCCCACATGGATTACTGTAACCCTCTCCTGATTGGTCTTCCCAAAAGCCGTACTGCACCCCTACAGTCCGTAATGAACGCTGCTGCTAGACTGATTTTCCTCTCTAGTCGTTTCTCACACACCTCACCCCTCTGCCAGTCCTTACATTGGCTTCCTGTATGCTATAGGAGTCAATTCAAGGTACTAACTCACACCTATAAAGCACTGAACAACTCTAGCCCCTCTTATATCTCCTCAAAGATCCATAGATATGTCCCTTCTCGGTCTCTCGGTCTCTGCCCGTGACCACCTCCTGTCCGTTGTCCGCACTCGTACGGCCAACTCGCGCTTGCAGGACTTCTCGCGGGCGGCTCCCTTCCTATGGAATAGCCTGCCTACCGCCATCAGACTCTCCCCTAGTCTTGCATCTTTTAAGAAGTGCCTTAAAACCCATCTCTTTAGGAAAGCGTATGGCCTCCAAGACTAACCCTTACCTCACATACCTGTCTCTTGCCCTCTCCTAAAGGGCAGTCCACCTTATTTGATTGCAAATTCCTGTCCTAATGTGTTTTACACCCCACCTCCTATAGAATGTAAGCTCGATCGAGCAGGGTCCTCTTCAACCTATTGTTCCTGTAAGTTTATTTGTAATTGTCCTATTTATAGTTAAATCCCTTCTCATAATATTGTAAAGCGCTACGGAATCTGTTGGCGCTATATAAATTGCAATAATAATAATAATAATAATAATAACCAAAAGAAAAGAGGGCTTCCCACATATCATCTATGACTGAATGTAAGCTTGCAGTAGTAGTCCATTTTAGACATGCTGGAAAGAATTTTGGAATAGCAGAGAGAAGCCATAGTTTGGCTTACCATCACACTGTTGGCATTGACACCACTATGACTAATGAGGATGGGAGAATATTAGGGCAGCTAATGGCAGCATAGTCCCAACACAGTAGAGTAGATCAGTTCTATTTTGGATTAATGCTGTTGGTGGTTTGGTGGGAAAAGGTGAAGCAACAAGCACCTGAAAGAAGGGTTGTGCCTCTGTAATGGTCAGAGCTTACCTGTTTGAACCTAACTTGCCTCTTATTGAGGAGCATCTGAGCTGCTGGAAGGAGAATAAGAATCTGAGAGCTGCTCTTTGTCTGGCTGACCAGCAGCTATTTTCATATCTATCAATCACTGAGCAACTGTTTTATGTAACAGGGAGTAGTTAGAATCCCCAGCAGTCTCAAATGTCCCTGCAACTGATGGAGAAAGCCCTCCTAAAATTCAATCTCCCCAAAGTACTGTGCTCTTCCTGTGAATACTTGAGGTGTCACCATCTGATGGTTGAGATCCAATTGGCTACTCACCTGTCCCTTCAAGGTTGTTTCTAAATTTATTATTTATTGTTTCTAAAAGTATTGTAAAATCTAGTGGTGAATAAAAACATTCCAAATTACATTTTCCCTGCTGCTGTTCCCCTTTTTCTAGATATCTTTTATTGTAGTGGCTTTGCTCTGCCAACTGTGTATCCCTCTGCAGACACAGTTGGGAAAAGCTGGTATGACATGGCTTTTTCCAGACTGAAGGACAGTCACTTATGCAGTTTTGGAAAGCTCTGTTCTTTTCAGTGTGGAAAGGATTAGTTGGTGGTTAATTGCCCACTGACTTTTTTCATATTTTCTACTGACCATTTTTGGATAAATTCCCCATTTTTGTTTTTTATAAATCCCCTATTTTGAACTTAAAATTACTACTGCTCCATGCTTTTTATAATAAGATAGCTTATTTATAAAATTAGGTTTTATCACTTCATATTTTTTTTTTAATTCAGTGATATAATAATCTACATATGTCAATTTTAAATCGGCATTAAAAAAAAAAAAAATCTATCAGGTCAGGCAATATTATAGCATTTGCCCTGCTGTTTTGGCTGTCTGAATTGACTTCCTGATTTTCTGCCGACTCAAATATCAGCATGAAAATAATTCAGCCAACCCCAAATTCTCTTCTTGTGTAAGTTTAATTGTTAATGTCAAAATGTTATCGCCTTGATTATTATACAATAACTATTGGGTTCTATTTATAAGTAATACACAGTTACAATATGGTATATTAACCATATGCCTCTTAAATTCAGATTATTCAAACCTAGCAGTATATTGTGGCTCTAAAAGTCCTACATCACTACTGACAAGGATACACTTGACAATAATGTGTATGTGAGCATCTTTATTAGAGACTAAAGAATAATTACATTGCAAAAATTGTAAACTTTATGAAACACATGTGAAGTAAAAAGCTGAGTGCATATGGCCTGATAAAGAGGAATATGAAGCAAGTACTATATTTAAATTGAGTCAGTTAAATGAGTCAATGATAAATTACTGTATACTGTGGAGCTGTAAATTATAATTTTATTAAGACACGGAGGCTCCTATTATGCTGCACTCTTTCTTTATTTCCCTCAGCAGCAAAGAAAAAACTTTATAAATATAACAGTAGTAACATTAACAGTCTTAGGTGTATTCTTCCTAGTAACAGGAACAGCCAATCAGGAACAGCCAATCAGGTTCCACTTCTCCAGCATAATAGGCTCTGTCAGCCAAACCTGTTCCTCTTTCTTTGCTGCTCCCTCAGTTAAGTATACCTGATCCCTCAGCTCCTTAACTGTGGGATTAATATATCATTATTATTATCATTTTACTATTATTAACTATTATTGTTATTACTATTCATTATTATTACTACTATTAGTATTATACCGTTATTGTATTTTAATTCATTGATTGATTCCGTCTATTTTCTTGACTTTAATCCTTTCCGCGGTCCAGCCTGTCCCCAGAGCCTAGTTTAACGAGCGGCTCGGGGACGCCGACTGGAACCGCACTCGGCGCTTCGCGCCCCCATTTCTTTACTGGCGCCGTGAGTGACCGCCATAACCGCGGAACTCACGGAGCTCAGATGCCGGTTCCCTGCTCGCGGCGCTGGAATGTGTACACTTTATAGTGATCTACACATTCGCCGCGAGCACAACTTACCGGCTAAATCTTCCTATTCTTCCTATTCTTTCCTTTTCTGCCGCCCGCGGCAGCCATTTTCTTTGCTTTCCCGCGCTCTCACACAGCTCCACCCCCAACGTCCGGTCCTCGGAGTTGGGTTAAAGCTGTAGTGGCGGTCGGACGGCTCTTTGCTCCCTCCTTGCTATTTTCCTATTTACCTGTGAACCTTCAATACTGCTGTTAGTTTGAAGTTTATGTGAGTAATTAATTTTGTTCTTAAGGTATATTGTTTTCCTTTGGGTTAATCAACCCATTTTAGTTTCAGCTCAGATTTTATTATTACTACCAGTGTCATACTAAGCATGCCTGGTGAGAAAGATTTACCCACCCCTTCTGGGTCCCTTGTCACCAAACCAGGGAGTGTTAAAACACCCACAGGGGTATCTGAAATTGGAGCGGCTAACCCCGCTGATTTTGCTCCCACTGCTGATATGCAGTCTCTGATTGACGACACTATGTCTCATGTTATGACTAAGGCCCTCACATCGGCCATGGGATTGATGTCTGAATCTTTCTCACAGACGCTTACACAGGCTCTGCTTGAGGCACAGAAATCGGCTCAGCCGACCGTTACCCAGGCCTTGCCAGTAGTGGTCCCTTCACAACCTCTCACTGGTCGTAAGGCCACTGCAAAAACCAAACACTCTTCAATCTCACAGATGGACAGCTACAAACCTGTCACAGATGGCGCGCCTAACATACCACCGCGCAAAAGAGCCACTAGCCGGGCAAAATCGGCTAGGTTATGGAAACGGGCAAAAGCCCAACTAGATTCTGAGTCAGATCTCACCGAGATTGAAGAGGAAAACTGCATGGATACTGAGGATCCATCGGATCCCGAATCCGATGATCTGGTCGAAGACCATGGCCTCAGAGAGCATAATACGCCTCCATCTGAATCTTTTGACATGGAGCTTAAGGTCCCAGACGATGCAAACAAATTAGTTGACCCCTATGGGGAACCCCTGTTCGACCCCGATGACCTACGTCATCCAAGGTCAGCAGACTGGTCCCCTTCGGCCCATGTGGCCAAATACGTTGCATCAAGGACTCGCAAGCCTTTAAATAAGGCAACACGCAATAAGCTACGGGCAGAATGCCCACGCCCTACTGTCCCGGACGAGGCCTGCAGAACACCTGCAGTAGACCCAAAAATCGTCCAATTCCTGGGCAAGACTGGCTGGAAGGGCCTTGATTTCTCCCTGCGCAATTGCCAGGATAAATTACTGGATATATTGGGCCCAGCAACCAAAATATTTGATATGGTCGAAAACGACCAAGACTTAGATCGTACCGCCATAAGTGGTTGGATTCAAAGAGTAATTTGCCTGATCGGCAATGCCAACTGTGCGATAGCCACAGAGCGTCGCAAGGCGATCTTATTAAAGATAGACCCAAAATTGGTAAATATGGCTATTACCGAGCCGGGCACCCAGGCCCGTGGTCTCCTGTTCGGAGACAATTTTGTCAAGGAGCTTGGCTCCTTTGTACATACTTTTACTGCCCTAGACAAGGCGCAATCAAACATGCGCAGAGTTTTCCACCCTAAGGTTTTTGGCGGGGCCGGAAGAGCCAGGAGCCGTCTGTCCGGCCGTGTTAACAGGGGTTCATTCCGACAGAACCGAGGCTCCTACACTGGACAAACCTCCTTCACGGAGCACCGCAACACCCCGGCCTTCTTCCCACAACGTGGGCGGCCATGGGTTGCTCGTGGATCACGTGGCACCAGACCAAGCAGACGACCTTATGGTAAGTCATCTCCTACTTCCTTCTTCCCTAGGGGCAGTGGGGGGCAGACTCCGACATTTTTTCCATGTATGGTCACACATTTCATCAGATGCCTGGGTATTGAACACGGTAAGAGGGTATTCCTTAGAGTTCTTGTCCCTCCCAGTACAAATCTCCCCACCACGGGGAATGTTATTCTCCCAACAAGACGCCTCCCTTGTTTCCAAGGAGGTCTCAGAATTGGCACACAAACAAGCCATCTTAGAGATTCCGATAACTACCCCAGGCTATGTGAGCAACCTATTCCTAGTTGCCAAGAAAGGCGGCGGCGTCCGCCCAGTGATAAACTTGAAACAGCTCAACACTTTTATTGCCTACAACCATTTCAAAATGGAAGGCATACACTGCCTCCGAGATCTCCTCCAACCGTCGGATTGGATGGTCAAGTTAGACCTACAGGATGCTTACCTCACTATACCAATCGCACGTCAACACCAAAACTTCCTCCAATTCATATGGCAAGGAAGAAAATGGAGATTCGCCTGCCTCCCATTCGGACTATCCTCAGCCCCATGGTGTTTCACGAAGCTCCTGAAACCCGTGGTGGCCCTACTTCGAAGTCGAGGGGTTCGTCTAATAATCTACTTAGACGACATCCTCATCATGGGTCAATCCAACCACATTATCAAGACCCACCTGACGTGGACTCAGAATCTCTTACAGAACCTGGGTTTCCTGATCAATGGGAAAAAGTCCATCCTGACCCCTACACAACGCATAGAGTTCTTGGGCCTCGTCGTGGACTCTACTCTACAGACACTACACTTACCGACTGCGAAATTGGCCACCATAAAGAAGGAAATCAGACGCACTCTGAAGATTCCCCTGATCTCCCTAAAACAATTGGCGAGAGTGATTGGCCTCTTGGCGGCCTCCATCCAGGCCATCTTCCCGGGCCCTCTACACTATCGAGCGCTACAGCGCCTACAAGCCTCTCATCTGAGAGACGGGTCCTCATACACGGACATGATCTCTCTGGACACAGAGGCAAAAACAGAACTCAGATGGTGGCTCTCCCATATGGAAGCATGGAATGGCCGGGCCATTTTCGGCACCACACCAGACATAGTAATAGAATCCGATGCGAGCTTGCACGGTTGGGGTGCACGCTGTGGCAATATCTCTACAGGTGGCAGATGGTCCGAAATGGAATCTACGCTTCACATCAATTGCCTAGAACTTCTGGCCGGTTCTTTTGCAATCCGCAGTTTCTCAACGACTCAAGCCCGATGTGCCATCCTATTGAAAATGGACAACATATCGGCAGTCCGCTATATAAATCACTTGGGCGGGACGAAATCCAAGGTCCTGGCGAATCTGGCACGAGACTTTTGGCAGTTCTGCCTGGCACAGGGCATCTCAGTCACAGCAGAGTACATCCCGGGCCTCTGCAATACAACGGCGGATTGGTACTCAAGGAACCTCAGGGATTCCAGCGACTGGCACTTGGATCCCAGGGTCTTTCAAGACATCCAATCCCTATGGGGCCCTCTGGACAAGGACTTGTTCGCCTCCCGTTTGAACAAACAACTTCCCAGATTTTTCAGTTGGAAACCAGACCCAGAAGCACTGGCAACAGATGCATTTACCCAAGACTGGTCCTACACAAGGAACTACGCGTTTCCTCCCTTTGCGTTGATTCCCCGATGCCTATTACACCTACGGCAACAGATGGGAACAACAGTGCTCGTGGCACCATTATGGCCGTCTCAACCATGGTTTCCTTCTCTGTTGGAAATGGCGGTAGACATACCCCGCACTCTCCCACACTTCGACTATCTCCTCCAAGACCCGGACGGGTCCCCTCACCCCTTGATTCAACAGGAATTACTGCACCTCACGGCATGGCTGGTTTCCGGGAACCCTACTCAATCGAAGGGGTTTCGGAATCAACTCTCCAACTTCTCGAGAGCGCATGGGCACCCGGCACGAGACAAGCTTATAAATCTGCTTGGAGCAAATGGCACAATTGGAGCATGGAACGGAACCTGGATCCCATATCGGCTCCTCTGAATTCGATCCTGCAGTTCTTAACTTCATTATTTGAAAACGGCAGAGCATACCGTACGGTGAACCTCTACAGATCGGCCATTTCGGCCGCACACCAAGGCATCAATGGCGCACCGGTAGGACGCCACCCATTGGTATGCCGTCTCATACGTGGCATCAGATTTGCACGACCCCCACTACCACGCTATTCAGTGCTATGGGACGTCTCCACTATCCTCCTTTTCCTCGAATCTTGGCCGGATAATGCATCACTATCGTTGAAACAACTGTCGGCAAAACTGGTCATGCTCCTATGCCTCATATCCTGCAAAAGGGTCTCAGATGTTAGAGCATTAGACATCACCGCACGGTCCTACACGCCAGAAGGGGTCACTTTTGATATATCACGGAGAACTAAAAGCTCGACAAAGAGAGTGACATACCCAGCCTTTCCTGACAAGCCTCTCTTATGCCCGGTTAAATGCCTACAACTCTACGAAATGCGCACCATGACGTTGCGGGACCCAAATAAACATGAACTCTTCATCTCTTTCCAAAGACCACACCTACCGGTGTCTACTACAACTCTAGCCCGCTGGGTCAAGTGGCTCATGACTACGGCAGGAATTGACACCTCCATATTTTCTCCTCACTCCATAAGAGGAGCAATGGCTTCCAAGGCCTCTGCCATGGGTTGTCGCCTGGAAGACATTTTGAAAGCAGCCGACTGGTCCTCAGAAACCACCTTCCGTGATTTCTACTTCAAACCAATACAACACTTCGCAGGAACGGTGGTTTCTCAGCTTTAAACCAGCATAATAGGAGCCTCCGTGTCTTAATAAAATTCAAAGATTTTACTATTACCATGACGTAAAGTCATGATTTTATTAATGACACGGAGGCGAGTATTATCCCTCCCTCCCACCCGACGACGGTGGAAAGGTAGACGGGAGTTGGGTAAGTTAACCTACGGTAAGTCATTTTAACAGACTATTAAATTACAGTTATACTTGCAACCAGGTGAGTCTTCACTATGATAGTCTTTTGTCTATATGTTCACCAGTATATACGGATTAAATAATATCCCCTTGGACAAACATTGACCAAACACTAGCTCAAATACCTATGATTATGCATACACCCAGTTTGATGCTAAGGTATTACCATATTTCTCCTCTTTTACAGCCTAATCTACCCTACATCGAAACGGAAAACTCCTTCATGTACAGTTTTATGTTCGGTTGGACACTTTACTACTTCGGGACTGCAAATAAAGAGGAACAGGATTGGCTGACAGAGCCTATTATGCTGGAGAAGTGGAACCTGATTGGCTGTTCCTGATTGGCTGTTCCTGTTACTAGGAAGAATACACCTAAGACTGTTAATGTTACTACTGTTATATTTATAAAGTTTTTTCTTTGCTGCTGAGGGAAATAAAGAAAGAGTGCAGCATAATACTCGCCTCCGTGTCATTAATAAAATCATGACTTTACGTCATGGTAATAGTAAAATCTTTGAATTTACTGTGTACTGTGGATGAAGTATGTAAGTAAAGCTTTTAAGATGCAAACTTCTAACAATAAAAACCTGTTCAAACCAGATAGCAATGGTAACATTTTGTAGAACACTATTCAAGCATTTAAACAAATATGACATTTATGCTAATAATACTGTTGGATACAGCATCACCTATTTTAAAAGTCTAATTATTACTTTACACTAATATTATAGAGTTAACAAATCCCAAGCTACAAGATCAAGTGAAAAGTTTCCAAACCTGGCCCTGTCATACTATGCTTAGGTATGTTTGACATACTGAATATACCAGACAGCTTAGACATCACTATGCAGAAAGATATAAGTTAGAAGACAGGTATTATAGAACTTTAGAATTGTCCTTTTAAAATGCCTCTAATTAGCTAATGTGAAATACCTGCCTGAAGGTAAATTTAATAAATGGCAGAAAAATCAATGTATTTGTCCTAGAAAAGGAAACAGTGAAATACAATGTTCACTCAGGGACCGAGAAATTAGAATAGTCAATAGCGTAAGCCAATTCTCTCAAGGGCCATGCACCTTGGGAAGAAAAGAGACCACTGCACAGATTTTTAATTCAATTATTCGTCCATATGGTCTAAGGACGAAGATGACTTGCTTTTTAATACATTTAAAACAAGGCAGGCTATAGGTAATGTCAAAAGACAAAGACAAAATAACATTTGGGGATTAATAACAAAGCCAGTAACTGACGAGGATCAACGAGATAATATATATACATATATTTATATATACAGAGGTTGAAAACGTTTCAGATTTTGATAGATTTGTAGCTTGTCTATTTTGCCCAAAGTTTTAACTTTACCTTTACAGTTTTCAACAATTCATGGTTTTGGTAAGACAATGCATATATTAAACTCACTGACACAAAATGCTAGCTTTCCAAGCACTAAAACGAACATACCCAAATTATATGGATAGCAGTATACATTTTTCTGTGCATTTTTAAGGCAGAATCTGCAATAAATGTTGTGCACAACAACAAAATGTGATTTGTAAAAAAAAAAAAAATGCTTTTGGTGATTGGGTTTCATCAATATGGTCTTTTAGTTTGGGCAATTTCATCCACACAATCATTCCTGAAAAAAAAAAACTCATTAAGATAGAAAAAAATGGTGCAAAAATTTGAATATCATTGTAATGCAAAATATAAAATTATGTATATATTTTGTAGTACACTGATAGGTGCATTTTTGTGCCATTTGGTTTAATGATCAAGGGGGAAGAAGTTACCAATATAGGAGAAAAAGGAAAACCAGCAAACAAAATTTTGAAATATTTATATATGTATTTTTACTGCATTTAGTGGCTATGCCTTAAATATTGATCTTTTTTTCCAACAATCTTCTTTTTTTTTTTTTTACTTTGCCACATGGGCTGAAGTACAAATCACAATATCTCCAAAATGGCTTTGTCCATTCTCCATTATGTTAATTTCGTGATATGTCCATATAGTGTTTCGGAGTTGATTTCAGGAAAACATTTTATTGTTCCCCCCTCCCCCCAAAAACAAATCACAATTTGTTTGAAGTTCAATGCACAAGTCTAATGTATAGATATACTTAACTTCAGATCACTTCCTTCTCTTCCAACATATAAAACTATCCTTAAATCCTACAGAGCTTAAAGGGGACACTACATACCCATAAAGCACTTTCACTTGCCTAAGTAATTTATGTGTGAAGAGTGTGTTCTCTTTTTTCATTTTACAATAAATGGATGTTTCAATAGAAATTGTAATGTATACAAATTAACATTGTTACACCCCCTAGCTCTCTATCAGACAACCAGTCCTGTTGCTTCCTGGTTGACTTACTCAATGGAGCTATACTCAAGAGCCAATTGATGAAAGCACCTGCCTTGCAAAGATTTGTCATTGAGCAGCATTGGAAAGGCTGTTATTGGACAGCTACAGAAAAGTGAGACTGGGAAAGGGACAGGCTTGCAAACAGACAAGAGACTTGCATATTTTCAAACTGCTTTTAGATTTACCCCAGTGGGAAAAAAATTAGGCATAAATAAATTCAAACATGTTTTTATTTGGGGGTGTCAACTAAATAGTGATTTTTATTTTATTTGGTTTTGGGTAGGGAAAGTGTCCCTTTAACCCCTTAAGGACCAAACTTCTGGAATAAAAGGGAATCATGACATGTCACACACGTCACGTGTCCTTAAGGGGTTAATCAACACACTTTATATTCGCAAAAAAAAAGTATTGAAACATAACAAGCAGCAATATTTTTAAATAGTTGCTCGTGAGAGGGTCCCTTTGACTTAACAGTTTGCCAACCTGTTTCAGCGTATCTTGTTTATCAAAGGATTATGACTGATGATGCTGCTTCAACAAACCTATCAGCTGTAAAGAAGTTGTGATCCAAGTTTATTTCCCGTTTAATAGAATCCCGTGTTTACAATTGGTATGTTTAAACATGACTTTAGATTTTTGGATTAGAAAAATTAGGGTATAAAACTCTGGTGCCAATCACATCTATCATGCAATCATGCTATATCACAATGATTCCAGTAAGGAGTGGTGAAAAACATAGGTCAACACAAATATTGTATATACCAAAATTATATAATACAGAATTTATATCTCAAAGATCTTAGAAATACTCGATAGAAGACATGAGTATCATGAACAAATTAAGAATTACATACTATTTTTACTTTGAATTTGAAATATATTTTCATTCAAACATAAGCTCACTTAATAATTTCACAAATTAATTGTAAACTTTTTGGTAATGTAATAATGATTAAAAAAAAACAAACATAGCAGATAAAAAAAAAACTTGTTACACCTCCCTTGCTGTCAATCTGACAGCTAGTCATGTTATTTTGCTCAAAGCACATGCCTTACAAAGACTTCTCATTGAACATCATAGGCTGAATTAGAGAGGAAAGATTGATATCTTGGCACTGTTCCCCGAAAAATGATAATATAAAGCTGAGAATTACCCACTAATTTAATCATCTTAGATCCTAGAGAACGTTCATCAGAGGATTTTACTTCACACAGTAAATCACAATTTCATCATAAAAATATATTTTATTGTGACAATAAAAATAAAATAATAATAATAATATGTAACATGCATGACAAAAATCAGTGAATATTTAGTATAACATAGGCATACAATATGGCAATGGTTTAAACACAATACAGCTGCTAACCAGTTGCCAAGAACGTAACAAGATTTATGATAGGGTACTTCAGTTAGAAACTAACTTCACACTGAACACACAGCACAGCCTAAGGCAATAAAAACTCCGTCTGACAGTCAGATTTCACTGAGTAACCCTTCCACTGCTGGCTATAATTCTGATAGGCAATATATCTGATTATTTTGCCTTTACAATTAAAGTAATATTCATACCAGATCATTTAACCACTCCTGGACCATCCAATAAGAATGAATCTACCAAATTTTACATTTGCTGAATTTTAACTTTCCTAAACAACATTCACTATCTTATTTCAGAACAAGTCAATATATCTAGATAAATGTGGCATGCTAACCTTGACAACTGTATAATTAATATATCGTTATCTTTATTCCACCTGCAAGAATGGAATTTTTATAACCATATATTCTTTAGTTAACTAAGATTTTTAATGATTGAAATCTGACCAAGATTTATCCAAATATATATTCCTGCTATTAGTAAATTTTAATTAATTTAAATTAATTAAATAAAACCAGCATAATTACCAGGTTGTAGATGTTCTTATCAGATGTGTACATAGTCCCAGGAATTGAATGCAAGTATGATTGATGTGTAGAGAAGTGCATGTAATAGATAAAAGTGGTTGGAAAAGTAATAGTAAAAATTAGGTGTCCAGGAAAGTGTTTCTTGAGTTGTTTCAAAGAGAGTTTGAATGTCTGAGTCTTTCAGTGTTGAATGTCCGAATGTTGAGTCTTGAATCTCCCTCTCTTTCCTTTGTCCTTACTTTTTAAAGGGCTAAATTCTCTGCACGTCACTAGTTGATAGGACCAATAGGGAACTGTAGGTGTGTCTACCCTACAGACTATCATCTAGTTTTTGGTCAGTAGATGGCGCAATTACATCACCAAAATTTCTTCTCATGGGGTCCATTTTCCATTATGCATAATGGGTTAACTGATTTCGATGACGAGTTTGACATCATTTACTTATCTATTTCATGTCCCTATAACTCAAATTTCCTGCCAATTTCAAAGGCTTTATCCCAGTCTTCGTGGCGGCAATTTCAATCGTAATTTAGAATTGACACCTCCTAACCTTAATTTCACCCTTTTTCTTACAATGGGAAAGTAAAATTAATTACTAAGTGTTATCTGTCACTGGTGTCTGGTTCTTGTGTCTGTGTTTAAAATTTATTTTTCTATTTCACTAACATTTATTAAATAATATGATATTTCTTCATGAATATTTATCCATGAATGGTCTATATTATTAACATGATACTAATTATATGTGTTTACTATAAAGTAAGTATAAATGGATAGTGTGTATATGTATATGTAATAATGTATACATTTGTATCTGGGTTAGTATTCCAGCCCCCATCCTTGCTGTGAGACATCATTGCCTTATCACTTGTCTTGTTTACATAACACATTCCTTAGCTCAGACTTGAATGAATAAAGTTACAGAGATAATTCTTGTGTCTTTCTTTGCCAAAATGGAGTCACCTCTGTTCTAAGTGTGACTGGCAATACACACTTTCAATTTCTATCTTAACACAAAATGTCTGCCGATATAAATATACTGACAATTTGATTTTATGGACTTGTATTTATTTGCAAGTAAACACACCATTTATAATTGATAGAGTGTATTCCCCTGTTCGAGAGTCAGCAGTCTTGGATTTGCAAATCCTGCAGAGCTTCCCTGTCCCAATATGATGTGCAAGACATCCCACAATTCAAAGAGTGCATGTATTTACTAGTAATTGTGGGTTTCAATGGTGTCATTAGGAGGCCCTCAATATTTGAAACATTTGCTGACAGATGAGATACATACACCTGACACGTCATTCATTTGGTAATCATTCTTTTGTTTTAGTATATTATCTGTGTCTAAAAAGTGAAATAACATTGTATCTATACTTTTCTCAGCTAGTGCAATGCACTTTGACATTTTATTGTTTATAGGTGAGAACAATGTCTACCTTGGCACCACAAAAATAGTATTTTTTTCTAGAATGCAAGATGATGATATTTTCCTTTATAGATGGAACATATATATATATATATATATATATATATATATATATATGAACAAAAAGGAAAAAGGAAACTGCGCCCTTATTGTGATACGAATATACGTACTCAAATCCTTATGATCATACAATGTCAGTAGTATACCTAAAAAAAAAAGAGAAAAATATACAGAATAATAGTGTAACCCTGTAAATAATCCGTAAGAAAATAAAGAGTATATAGATGTACACTCACATTTACCAGAGCTAAATACAGAGCTCTACTGTTCTTGCGCATAGACGGAATAATCCCCGTCTTAGGATAAGTATGAAGCTCTGTATTTAGCTCTGGTAAATGTGAGTGTACATCTATATACTCTTTATTTTCTTACGGATTATTTAAAGGGGTTACACTATTATTCTGTATATTTTTCTCTTTTTTTTTGAGGTCTACTACTGACATTGTATGATCATAAGGATTTGAGTACGTATATTCGTATCACAATAAGGGCGCGGTTTCCTTTTTCCTTTTTGTTCACTATTGTTTCATCACAAGGTGGGAAATCCTTGTGTTGGTCACTGCTGCCCACCTTTTATTGGACACAACACAATAGTGAGCGCCTAAATTCTGTTTGTTTTCCATACACCATATATATATATATATATATATATATATATATATATATATATATATGTATATATATATATATATATATATATAAAATACTCAGAGTAGAAATAGTTTTGCCCACCCTTTAGAAAGATATTTGATAAACATTCCCCCATAAAATATTTTATTTTCTAAATGTGATATTTAATATACAACAAGCTTATGCTTTAGCAGTTTTTCTTTACTAGTGTATAGAAAATTCAGGAATGGGTGCATATTATTCACATATAAGAAGGAATATATGAATTTCTTTCTAAATGTGTCAGGATCTATTTGCACATCTGTGTCAAAAACATACCACTTCTGAATTTGCTTAGACCGTTTAGGCTAATGATTTGAAATAAATGCAATACAGCTCATTAGTAAGTTTTATAAATGTAGTGCAAGTTGAGTTAATGGAAGAACTATTCATTTTCTTAACATAGCATTAGTGGTTATCTTTTGCAGTGAAACTAACCTCCATAATCTTTGACATGGCATAATAAATTATGGCATTGTGTCTTTTTTAATAAGAGTACATTTAACTATATTGTTCTATGACAATATGAACCCCACCTTCTCTAGCTGTTAATTGCAGCATTATCTCCTGAATATATTGCACTAAGCAGCTCAACTGACAGGAAGGCAAATTTAACAACAGGAAATTACTGCAATTCTTGAACCAAGACTGACTTACAATTATTGACAAACCCAAAACATAAATAAAGGTTAGTGAACTAATTTGCACAAGTTCACAGTTTTTAAAACTATCACTATATCTGAAATGAAGATCTGTATTTCATAAAGTTGGCAGTTTATTTCAGGATATTTCACACGCATCATATAATACAAAAACAGGACATTTTCTTTTGGGTTGGCAGAAACTGATCATCATTTCAACATCCAAACTAATACATTGAGACATTTTTTTTCTATTAGCAAAGATAATTTACTATACAAGGATCACATAAAAAAGTGATACAAATAATTGTACTTCCTGCATTGGCTTCAAGATTTGCACCCTTTCTGACTAGTCAGTGTTTTATGTTACATGTAGCTCAGCACTCGGCAGCAATTTCACTCGTGAAAATACATCAATGAAACTGGTGCTTAAGATAACAGAAGCCCTGTCGCTGCTTCTCCAACTATGATCAATAGTACCATATTTTTTATTCATGAGGGAACTTCATTGAAGATTGTGTGACATGGGCTCTCAGGGCAAATACACACAATACAAGTACTTGTCTTGAGAAATGCATAGTTTCTCTTTGTAAAATATTTCTAAAAGGAGGGTCAGCTTAAAGCTATGGCTTTTTGGGGGAGATTAGAAGCAGCAGCATGGAGGGATATGGGAGGTTTTAAAATTATAACCTATGTAGGAACCATAGTTCATTATGGTGTTTGGAATGTCCGTTAATGATATGTTTGGCAACTTTATACAATAAATGGATGTTTAATTTTGCTAAATAATTTATAACATTTATGGAAAGTTGAAAAATCTGTTATAGGAAAACTTTTTTTTCTATTTTAATAGTACAATTGAATTTAATGATTTAGTTAACTTACAAAGCCAATGCAATGCTCTTAGACAAAGTTTTAAAAAAGTTGCCAAATACTTATAACTCACTGACCATTTTATCCATGTCATTTCTTTTTGTTATGCAGACATGTTTATTGCTGAATGATAATGATTTTTCTCTTTCTTCACAGGGAATAAAATGTGCTTGCATGAGCCGAACAAGTTTTCTTATTTTTATTGAGATATATACCTGAAGCCATTGCCAAACAAGATTTTGTTCATTTTTTGCAGCCGTTTATAAGAAGTTGACAAATCCTTATAACTCACTGACCATTTTATCCATCATTTATTTTTGTTCTGCAGACATCCTTATTGCTGCATGAAAATAATGATTCTTCTTTTATCCTTCTGAACAAAAATATGTTCTTTCACCGGGAATGAAATGTGCTTGCATGAGCAGAACAAGTTTGATTACATTTAGTGAGATATATTCTTGAAGTCATTGCCAAACAGGATTTTGTACATTTTTTATAACTTAGAAAGCATACAACCAGTATTCTCTGA
Source organism: Pelobates fuscus (assembly GCF_036172605.1). Lineage (NCBI taxonomy): Eukaryota > Metazoa > Chordata > Amphibia > Anura > Pelobatidae > Pelobates > Pelobates fuscus. The sequence goes on along the minus strand of NC_086322.1, from coordinate 145,762,747 downwards.
AATGTGTTTTAACGAAGGTATCTGTAAGATGTTGCCCGTCACCAGTTTACTAAGTAATGTCCTGTTGTTCTTCTTGTGACTGTGCAGACGTAGCATACTAACTTCTCTTGTTACATTCAGCTTGCAAATATTTCTTGGAACGCAACTTATACTTTTTTTTTTTTTTTTTACTTTGATATATTATGTTTTCCTCTGGTTTTCCTGAATACATCATCACGTGTTTCTATCATGAAGAACTTGGGAGTATCATGTGTATGACAGCAGACATCTAGAGAATTTAAGTTTAGCATTTGATGTGCTAATGTAAAAACAGATGGTTACAGTTGATAAATCTTTAAGACATTAATCCTTGTGGAAAACAGACATCCCTGATTTCATACTTCTTGCACTAATTTGCATCTAAGAATCTTTTAGCAATGTAGTTGTGGATATAATACTTTAAATGTTTCTGTTTTAATTACTGTCAATCTCCATTCATTCAATAAGTGTGTGACAGAAGCTCGCTTGCCGTTACCTTTATGAAAGGCTTGAAGGCCAACCTCTTGCCCACAGACTATGGACCTGATCCCCAGAGTCTCTGAAAATAGCTTGTGACAGTAGCTTGATACTTGATAACTCTGCAGCACCCTCTGCTGACTGAATGGAAGTGTTACAGTTACATAATGCTGGTATGCAAATTAGGGCAACCAAGTACATAGTTGACGTATACCACGCCTAGTAATTTATATATGTAGAAAATACATACATGAGTCTTTGAATTTTCCAATAAATCGTAACCTCGGAAAAGAATTACAAAATAATAGTGCAATACAGTAAATTTAGTCTTAAAAACAAATGATTAGTAGCTATATTCAATCCACTCACATTGAGATGAGCTATAACAGAGCTCTGCTGTGAAGCGCCTGGACGGTACAATCCCCGTCTGTGGATTTGTAGTGGTCTCCACGGATATTTCCAAAGTGCAATATGCGTAGTTGATATAAAAGAAGAATAGCAGCAATATGGTGAAGTAAGTACCAATATTGTAAAAGGTAATAAATAGTATTGTACTTACACTTTCCAGAGCATGTGACCTGCTCTAGTATAAACAGCTTAGGTGGTATAATCCCCACCACGGATATTCAGGATACCAGGAAATGATAAAAATAATGAATAAAAAGTAACTTAAAAAGTATACTTTAATATAAACAAACAAAGTAAAATATAAAATATAAAGTCCACTTAACGCGTTTCGCCTGATAGGCTTCTTCAGAAGTGTGGTATAATTTCAGAAAAAGTCAGTTTATATATCCTCATTGGTGAAGAAATTGTGTCCTGGTGTGTTGATTTCCTGGTTCCGGTTTCATGTTGGAACGCACGCGTCATACCGGAAGTGACGCGGCACTCGCGTCATACCGGAAATGACGCGGTGCTCGCGTCAGACCGGAAGTGACCGCGGCATCAGAATTGAAGAGGAGAGTGTGATGATCTGACGCCTTGGAACGCACGCATCACCAATAAATGGTGTGCGTAGCGTTCCGAGCGTCTCCCACCCTGATAGCCAATGATACAGGGATATGGGCAAATCATGATGAAAATATGGCGCGGCGGCCATCTTTAATAAGGGCAACATTCAGTATTTCTGCTTAATAGAGCAGAGTAGTGGAATATCTTCTAGGTAGCCATAAATAAATAATAACAGTTACACAAATAATATACATAAAGAAGGAGAGCTATCTCTACAAATTACACATAGACCAATATAACAAAAGGAATCACATATTCAATATATGTGACAAATAAAGTCTAAAAATAGCCTACAGCTATAATAAATATATAAAAGAAAATAGGTGTGGGCAATATGAATAAATCAAAAAGATAGCATATGTAAACAATTGACATAATAATCAAAATAATTAGCAGCTTAGAGACATAAATTATAAGGAATATCAGAAAAACAAGTGAACCAAATCGTATGTGTCCATATTGGGGCATATTATAAAAAAGATGGATAAAAAAGGATATATAACTAGAAAAACACTGCATAAAAAATAATAAAAAAAGGAATTAGAAATTTATAAAAAATTAAATAAATCAAAATCAGCATTTAACCCCTTGGGGTGTAGGGTATCTAATAGGTATACCCACTGCATTTCGGTTTGTCCAATCTTTTTTATAACATCTCCCCCTCTCCAGTGATTTTTAACAATTTTAATCCCAATAAACGTGAGATGCTTAGGGTCATTGTTATGCATGCAAAAGTGCGCTGGTATGGAATGGTTCTGTAACCCTTTTTCTATGTTCCTGCAATGTTCTGCAATTCTAGTTTTTAGTGGCCTGATCGTCCTACCTACGTATTGGAGGCCACACGAACATTCCAATAGATAGATTACATTTTTGCTATTGCATGTGATGACCTCTTTTATATTATATATTTTATTGGTATTACTTGATTTAAAATCAGTAATAATTCTTTTAGTAGTTTTTTGTTTTCCTACAAGCCATGCAACAGTTACATTTATAAAAACCTTTCTTGTCCATAAAATTATTAATTTTATTGGGACTATTTTTTGTGAAATTTTTTGTTAAGTGCATTTTAAGATTAGGGGCTCCTCTGAATATTACTTTTGGTTTGTCAGGGATTAATTTTCCTAATATTTCATCTTCCTTTAATAAGTGCCAGTGTTTTGTTAAAATTTTCTTCAATTGTCTATTTTTATTATTATAATCTAATACAATTGGTAAGGTAAAATCACGATTGTTTTGATTCACTGAAGTTTTAACCTTATGTATAAGTTGGTTTCTATTAGTGGTAATGGTTTGATTAATAGTTGAATCAATGTTATTAGCATTATAGCCCTTTTGTATGAAACTTGTCTTTAATGTGTTAGCTTGCTCTAAAAACACAGATTTTTCTGAGCAGTTTCTTTTAAGGCGCATCATTTGGCTTTTAGGTATGCTTTCCAGCCATATTTTATTATGGCAACTATCTGTGCTTATATAATTATTTACGTTTACTTCTTTAAAATGTGTTTTTGTTTGTATTTGATTGTTTTCAATGCATATATTCAAATCCAAATAAGTCACCATAGTGCTGCTAAAATCTGCTGTTAAAACTATGCCTTCTTCGTTGTTGTTTAAAAAAGAAATAAAATCCCTCGCTGAACTAATAGACCCCTTCCAAATGAACAGGAGGTCGTCTATGTAGCGTGAATAGGATACCAGGCTTTCCACCCAGTCATGCCCCCTCCAGATGGACCGATCTTCCCAATCTCGCCTATAAAAAGTCGCAAGAGAGGTTTAGAGGGAGAAGATCAGGCAGAAGACAACAAAAAAGGAAGGTTAGAAAGTTTCTAGATCAGACAACACAGGAGGCACCTATTGGTATCTTCAATTTATCAGATAAAGTTTTGAGTACAACAGAAACTAATATTCTGAAACGAGGTTTAAAATTTGCTCCCACAAAGCCATTTAACTCCTTCCTAGCATATATAGATGTGAATAAATTCGTTAGGAATGCGACTTTAAAACGTTTTTTTTGTTGACAAAGACAATTCTAACCAAACCACTAAGACGGTAAATATTAACACAAAGGAATATAAAAGTAGTGAATTAAAAAATAAATCCACCTTTTATCCTGCACATTTTAAATATAGCGCCCTAGATATATTTGAAAAGAAAGTCTGTAAGGACCTAAAGATCCTAGATACCAAAAAAATAAGAGATAAACCAAATATGAATAAGAAAGAAATGAAAATACTAAAAGAGCTATATAATGACACCTCAATAGTAATTAAACCAGCCGATAAAGGCGGAGGTCTTGTCATTCAATCTAAAGAAAAATATGAAGCAGAAGCCTATAGACAGCTTAATGATCAGAACACCTATACTAAATTAAATAATGATCCAATAATGAATATAAAATCTGAGTTTTATGATTTTTTAAAAAACGGAAAGGACACAGGAATTATAAGTGAGAAGGAATATAATTATATAAAGATCCAATTTCCTAAGACCCCAGTTATATATTTCCTTCCAAAAATTCATAAGAACCTAATTGATCCACCAGGACGTCCTATTGTGTCGGGAATAGGATCCATTCTCTCTAATTTATCAGTATATATCGACATAATGTTACAACCGTACGTCAAAAAAACAAGATCATACTTAAAAGATACAATAGATCTTTTGAAAAAATTGGAAACCATAGTTTGGAAAAATGACTATGTACTTATTACATGTGACGTGCAGTCATTATACACGATTATTCAGCACGACAAGGGATGCAGAGCAATAAGATCTATTTTAGAACGAGACGATTCTATGCCTCAGGAACAGACAGATTTTATTATTGATGGCATAAACTTAATTTTAAAACATAATTATTTTTGGTTTAGAGAGAGCTTTTATCTACAGAATACTGGGACAGCTATGGGTACCAGGTTTGCACCCAGTTATGCCAACCTCTATATGGCGGAGTGGGAAGATCGGTCCGTCTGGAGGGGGCATGACTGGGTGGAAAGCCTGGTATCCTATTCACGCTACATAGACGACCTCCTGTTCATTTGGAAGGGGTCTATTAGTTCAGCGAGGGATTTTATTTCTTTTTTAAACAACAACGAAGAAGGCATAGTTTTAACAGCAGATTTTAGCAGCACTATGGTGACTTATTTGGATTTGAATATATGTATTGAAAACAATCAAATACAAACAAAAACACATTTTAAAGAAGTAAAAGTAAATAATTATATAAGCACAGATAGTTGCCATAATAAAATATGGCTGGAAAGCATACCTAAAAGCCAAATGATGCGCCTTAAAAGAAACTGCTCAGAAAAATCTGTGTTTTTAGAGCAAGCTAACACATTAAAGACAAGTTTCATACAAAAGGGCTATAATGCTGGGGGCGGGGCCTAACCAGCATGGCGGCGGGACGTATCTCGGAGGAGCTCCTCCACCAACATGCAGAAAAAACCACTACACAACCCATTACAGCTCGAGCTGAGCAACGCCACTCGACACCCAAGCTACCAGTCTTACCCACAAAGCGGAAAGGAGGCTGGCGACTCGGGATACCTGCCCTGCTTCCTCCGTGGAAGAAGCGGCCTGGCAGGCGCCGGGCGGGGGAGACAGCCGATCCCTTGCCTCGGGGCAGCCTGGTTGCCGATAAGCCTGAACCTGAACCCCGCAACCCCCCCCTTTGGACAGGTGGGGGTGATCCCGGTCCATCTCCAGAAAGCAGGGCAACCCCGGCAATCAAGCCCCCGGCTACGGGTGCGCCATGCGGCAGTCAAAACAATATGGCGGATGCAACATGGCTCCCAGCGTCAAACTCTATCCTGGATGACATACTCACTCGGGTGGACAAGCTGTTCCTGGAATTCTGGCGGAGATTGGAAAGCAAGATGAACCCGTCTAACGCTGCACAGCCGAATGCTCCCTTGCATCAGAGCCTGCCACGAAAGGTTGCAGCTCCACATCGGAGGAAGGACCCCCCACGACGTCTGCTCAAGCGACATGCACAGATCAAGCGACGGACAACGAGGACGCCGAGGTCCACCAGGAAGCACCCACAGAGAGCAACACTGCCTAAAGTCTGGATGACCGCAACAGAGCTCCCGCACTACCACCAAGCACCTGCTGGAAATGCCCTGCGACAGCTCACCGGGAGGCTTGCACACCTCCTGCCACGTGGGGGCATCGGCTGAGAGGGGCCATCTGACGGGACCCATGGGACTTTTGGTAACTGTACCCACCTATGGGATACACTGGGACTGCCACCGGGAGTAGCCATTGTCATAGAGGGGCTGCCTATGGGGACTAAATTACACCAGCCGACCACACTAGACATACACCACTGTAGGATGGATTACAACCCAAGTCTAGGCCCCTGATCCCTGTTTAATCCTACAGACATGTAGTATAGCCTGTACCCTCACAGGAAGCATTCAACCCACCACTAGCTTGAACATACTACAATATTGAACATGTCGTACGACAGTTAACCAACATATGTTTTCCTAAGTTTACCTTGCTACTGATTACACATGTATGTCACACTAGTACTGTTATTAGTTCTAATCTTGGAAAAAGGCGCAGACTCCATCTACTCTGGGGGCATTGCAAAACGTTAATTAACCTATAAGTGGCTTTTCTTTTATGCATAGCCGATAGTCTATGATAACTGTATAATACTGTATGTTTCACTAGCCCTCAGAAATAACAAAAATGGATGCAACTTTCTGTTAAGCGACAACAATTTACAAAAATGTGCTATGATTTCTATTGCCTAACCTATGTAAATCTATGTCTGACGATCCGCATGCCCTAGCTGTTATGGCAGAGTGTGCTGTTTGTAACTTTTCCTGCACAACTAAAATAAAGAATTAAAAAAAAAAGGGCTATAATGCTAATAACATTGATTCAACTATTAATCAAACCATTACCACTAATAGAAACCTTATACATAAGGTTAAAACTTCAGTGAATCAAAACAATCGTGATTTTACCTTACCAATTGTATTAGATTATAATAATAAAAATAGGCAATTGAAGAAAATTTTAACAAAACACTGGCACTTATTAAAGGAAGATGAAATATTAGGAAAATTAATCCCTGACAAACCAAAAGTAATATTCAGAGGAGCCCCTAATCTTAAAATGCACTTAACAAAAAATTTCACAAAAAATAGTCCCAATAAAATTAATAATTTTATGGACAAGAAAGGTTTTTATAAATGTAACTGTTGCATGGCTTGTAGGAAAACAAAAACTACTAAAATAATTATTACTGATTTTAAATCAAGTAATACCAATAAAATATATAATATAAAAGAGGTCATCACATGCAATAGCAAAAATGTAATCTATCTATTGGAATGTTCGTGTGGCCTCCAATACGTAGGTAGGACGATCAGGCCACTAAAAACTAGAATTGCAGAACATTGCAGGAACATAGAAAAAGGGTTACAGAACCATTCCATACCAGCGCACTTTTGCATGCATAACAATGACCCTAAGCATCTCACGTTTATTGGGATTAAAATTGTTAAAAATCACTGGAGAGGGGGAGATGTTATAAAAAAGATTGGACAAACCGAAATGCAGTGGGTATACCTATTAGATACCCTACACCCCAAGGGGTTAAATGCTGATTTTGATTTATTTAATTTTTTATAAATTTCTAATTCCTTTTTTTATTATTTTTTATGCGGTGTTTTATCTAGTTATATATCCTTTTTTATCCATCTTTTTTATAATATGCCCCAATATGGACACATACGATTTGGTTCACTTGTTTTTCTGATATTCCTTATAATTTATGTCTCTAAGCTGCTAATTATTTTGATTATTATGTCAATTGTTTACATATGCTATCTTTTTGATTTATTCATATTGCCCCATAGTGGTGACATCCCCTTTTTTAATCCACACACACCTATTTTCTTTTATATATTTATTATAGCTGTAGGCTACTTTTAGACTTTATTTGTCACATATATTGAATATGTGATTCCTTTTGTTATATTGGTCTATGTGTAATTTGTAGAGATAGCTCTCCTTCTTTATGTATATTATTTGTGTAACTGTTATTATTTATTTATGGCTACCTAGAAGATATTCCACTACTCTGCTCTATTAAGCAGAAATACTGAATGTTGCCCTTATTAAAGATGGCCGCCGCGCCATATTTTCATCATGATTTGCCCATATCCCTGTATCATTGGCTATCAGGGTGGGAGACGCTCGGAACGCTACGCACACCATTTATTGGTGATGCGTGCGTTCCAAGGCGTCAGATCATCACACTCTCCTCTTCAATTCTGATGCCGCGGTCACTTCCGGTCTGACGCGAGCACCGCGTCATTTCCGGTATGACGCGAGTGCCGCGTCACTTCCGGTATGATGCGTGCGTTCCAGCATGAAACCGGAACCAGGAAATCAACACACCAGGACACAATTTCTTCATCAATGAGGATATATAAACGGACTTTTTCTGAAATTATACCACACTTCTGAAGAAGCCTATCAGGCGAAACGCGTTAAGTGGACTTTATATTTTATATTTTACTTTGTTTGTTTATATTAAAGTATACTTTTTAAGTTACTTTTTATTCATTATTTTTTATCATTTCCTGGTATCCTGAATATCCGTGGTGGGGATTATACCACCTAAGCTGTTTATACTAGAGCAGGTCACATGCTCTGGAAAGTGTAAGTACAATACTATTTATTACCTTTTACAATATTGGTACTTACTTCACCATATTGCTGCTATTCTTCTTTTATATCAACTACGCATATTGCACTTTGGAAATATCCGTGGAGACCACTACAAATCCACAGACGGGGATTGTACCGTCCAGGCGCTTCACAGCAGAGCTCTGTTATAGCTCATCTCAATGTGAGTGGATTGCATATAGCTACTAATCATTTGTTTTTAAGACTAAATTTACTGTATTGCACTATTATTTTGTAATTCTTTTCCGAGGTTATGATTTATTGGAAAATTCAAAGACTCATGTATGTATTTTCTACATATATAAATTACTAGACGCGGTATACGTCTCCTTTTTTGTTTCTCTATTACACACTCACAAGGTTGGGGAATCCTTGTTTTGTATACTGCTGCCTGACCACTATAGTGAGCGCCTATTACTTTCTTTTCTCAAGTACATAGTTATTTTGTTGCTTTTTATTGTGTTTGAAAATATTACTTGTATCATATAGTTCATATATTAATTATAATTGGTCGTTTCTCCAATGTTTTGTGTATATTTTTTTCCATTCTTTATTTTTGAGATGCATGAGTAGCATATACCATTACAATGCCACAGTAGCTTTAGTAAGCATGCTAAACAATAAGCATATGAACAAAGAATGAGAATATGGCATTTGTGTCTTGAGCACATTTTAAGAAATTAAATATAAGTCAAGCCTAGATAGAGTCTAGATATCTAGTCTATCTATCTAGTCTAGATAGAGCGCTGTATAAAGCTTAATATTCTAGATGAGAGGCTGCCTAAGACAAGGTAAGTGATAACAGTAGAAATATTATGGAAACAGTAACAGTAGAAATATTATGTATTGATCTATTTTCATCTCATTTCTCGTGGTGCCTAATATAACTGCTTGAGTTGTATGTGACTTCTCCTTTTTAGTGTGCTATGCATGTTTATATTTATGATTATGATCATGTTATGTTTTGTAAAAAAAAAAATCACTCATTAGATGTGCCAGGAGGCCGTTAGGCAGCCCCTAAAGTGGTCTTCACCCAAATAAGTGATATTAAGTGAGGGGACAACGGGCCATGCATGGATGTCTACTAATCATCCTGAAAACTCAGAGAGACCCCTCACATAAAAAAGCCAGGACTCCAAGTTCCTGTCTGAGCCTGGGCCTTAGACAGCTGACACGTTGCCTATATAGTAAAAATACTCTAGACAGGAATACTGTAAGAGACGCAGGATTGGCAATGGCTGGGCACAATAAATAAATAAATAAGTGCAATGGAAAGCATTAACTGTCTGGTTAGAAACTTGAGCTCATTAACTGTCTTTGGCGAAAGATGGAATATGGTAATGTAAGTCAACTGAAAATGAGGATGGAATGTTTGCCATGCATTGATGACAAGAGGGCCTTGAGATATTTAATAGTGGCATGTTTAACACACAGTCTAGGTACATTGCAACATTTACTGAATTAAGTAAACTGAATACTGAATAGGGGAAATTGGTAAGAATAAATTACTGTGTTCAGGGATTATGGGAAGTAATTATCTGGTACAGATGAAAGTATTTTCAGTGTGACATTACCAACATGTAAATGCTGGCTGAGGGGCAAGAATTTTGTAAGTAATTAGTCTTTTTAAGGTGGAGCCTTAGGATAGGTTCAAACAAGTATGGTGTTAGACTGAAGCCGAAGGTGTTTCTGGATTCTAAGAACAAGCATTAAGTAAAATAATATATTACATAGTTATGTGTGGCATTTCTGCATTTTGGTAAGTCTTGCATATTTTCTATTCAATTCTATTCAGTGACTAATGACCTAATCTCCGCTAAATCCAAAGGTCACTACTCCATATTAATTCTCCTTGACCTCTCTGCTGCCTTTGACACAGTTGATCATTCTCTCCTCCTTCAAACTCTTCAATCACTCGGTCTCTGTGACTCTGTCCTCTCTTGGTTTTCCTCCTATCTCTCCCAACGCTCATTTAGTGTCTCCTTTTCCAAGGATACCTCCTCCCCTCGCCCTGTCTCGGTTGGAGTTCCCCAAGGCTCTGTCCTTGGTCCCCTTCTATTTTCTCTTTATACTGCCTCTCTTGGAAAACTTATTGCCTCTTTTGGATTCAACTACCACCTGTACGCTGATGACACTCAGATATACCTCTCCTCACCGGACCTCTCCCCGGCCGTCCTGCAACGTGTCACTGCTTGCCTCTCTTCCATCTCTGACTGGATGTCGTCACGCTTTCTCAAACTTAACCTCTCTAAAACTGAACTCCTTGTCTTTCCTCCTCCTAATACTGATCCTCCTCTCTCACTCTCCCTTCAAGTCAGTGATATCCACATAAGTCCATCCCTACAAGCGCGCTGTCTTGGCGTCATACTTGACTCTGGTCTCACCTTTGAGTCTCACATCCAGTTTGTTGCCAAGTCCTGTAGGTTCCAACTCAAAAACATAGCCTGCATCCGCCCCTTTCTTACGCAAGATGCTACCAAGGAGCTTGTCCATGCTCTAGTAATTTCCCGCATGGATTACTGTAACCCTCTCCTGATTGGTCTCCCCAAAAGCTGTACTGCCCCGCTACAGTCTGTAATGAATGCTGCAGCTAGACTGATTTTCCTATCCAGTCGGTCCTCTCACACCTCGCCCCTCTGCCAGTCCTTACATTGGCTCCCTGTATCCTATAGGAGTCAATTCAAAGTGCTAACCCATACATTTAAAGCACTGAACAATTCCAGCCCCTCTTATATCTCTTCACTGATCCAGAGGTATGCCTCTCCTCGTACCCTCCGCTCTGCCCGCGACCACCTCCTGACCGCTGCTCGCACCCGTACGGCCAACTCACGCTTGCAGGACTTCTCACGGGCAGCTCCTCTCCTATGGAATAACTTGCCTACTGCCATCAGACTCTCCCCTAGTCTTCAATCATTTAAGAAGGGCCTTAAATCCCATCTCTTCAGGAAAGCGTATGGCCTCCCAGAGTAATCTCTCCCTTACATACCTGTCTCTTGCTCTCCTATGGGATAGTGCTTTGCTCTCTCCTGCAGCTCTGCTTCACTCCTACTTGATATTTCCTATCCTAATGTTTCTAATACCCCACCTCCTATAGACTGTAAGCTCATTTGAGCAGGGTCCTCTTCAACCTATTATTCCTGTAAGTTTTCTTGTAATTGTCTTATTTATTGTTGCATCACCCCCTCTCAAAATATTGTAAAGCGCTACGGAATCTGTTGGCGCTATATAAATGGCAATAATAATAATAATAATAATAATGCACACCAATAAGGGTCTCTTACCAATGAAAAAAAAAATCTGTGTATTTTTGTGTATTGTATTAGTATCTCTGTGTTATGCTCAGCTCAATGTATTGCATTGTTTTCTCCCCATTGTACTGTGTTCTTTCTATTGTATGGGTATCTCTGTATTGAACCTAGTTCTATGTATTGTATAGGTAACCCTGTATTGAATCGGGACTACCATTAGGGGTTGAGTACATGAGAATAAGTGGGCAGATCAGAAGATAGTGCCTACAGATTTAAAGGATGGAGTAAAATTCTGGGTGAGGAGTCTGGCGCCCCACCATCAGAAAACTTCACTAGCCATCACTGGCCCACATATAGTATGGCGCTCACCCCGAGACAGGAGGGGTATCCACCGCCATAGATGTCCCTTTCCCCTAGTGTGGGTAGTGCTGTACTATTTCTAGGTCGATCTCCAAACCAGCAATAGAGCAAGTATAGCTGTTCAGCTCATACAAGAGCTAGTGGTTATAGCAGGTATAGCTATTCCCTACAATCACAAGACTGTGTTGGGGGTGAAGTGAACTGACTTTAACCCCTTAAGGACCAAACTTCTGGAATAAAAGGGAATCATGACATGTCACACATGTCATGTGTCCTTAAGGGGTTAATGGGACCACACTTGGCCTTTTATGACAATCCCCATGCAAGGGGTACTCCCATCTGGACCTGATGGAAGACTACAGTACACAGTTACAGACCAATGACAAAGTTGTTTAAGTACATGTTTTATTTTATTTTTTTGAGTTTTTATTGAAGAATAAATGTAAAACGTAACACAGCAGTGTCACACAATAGAAAAGGGTTAGTTTCTACATATCAAGACTAATTTATTGAAAGAACATTTGTACCTCTATGTAAAAAAATAGCTTTTGTGGATTTTTTGTTTCATTGATAATATTATAACAAATATAAAATATCTTATGTGTTTTACCATTAACAATTTCTATGTAGATAAACAAATACATTGTCACTATTTTACTGCTTTTTGTTCTAACCTTGCATGCTATCTAGATATCTCATGTTTCACATAAATGCTACTGGTTTTACTTTACACTTATTATTTATTTATTTTAACAAAAAGCACTTCATATGCAGTAATTATTGTGTTTTTCTCTTTTTTTTTTTTGTAATTTAGCATTTTCCGATAATATTTTTATATTGTAAGTACATGTTTCACAGCATGAAATATGTAGGAACTTTATTAATTAAACAGATAATAATAAAACATTTCACTCCTGAGTATATGTAATCAGCAGGATAAGTCATATATTTGGTTATTATTCAAAGCAACAAATTACTAAAACAGTATGCAGCAAGCCCACATGCAGCATTAACAACCTTTACTAAATTTTCATTTGCATCTGATCCAAAGACACCCTCGAGCACTGGTATACACAGCCGAACATATTATGTTTTTAATAATAAATTAGTCTGTTATAAGCCATTTTACTTGTTAAACAAGAGTGTCCTGCCATTTGAGTGATACATTATGGACATAAAAGTCACCATTTCCATTAATTTGCATATTCAAGATCATGTAAAATAAGAAACACTATAATAACCACCCACCCAGATTATAATAACAATAACCTTTGGTAAATTGCATTTGCAGCTGATTCATAAGTGACTTACATGGCATTCATTAGTAAGTTTTGCTTCTTGCATTGCATATTGCACAAATATGTTCTAGAACTAGGAATTTAAATATCCTTGTAAATAAGTTTTTTAGTATATGATTTTATTTTATTGTGTACAAGCAGCACATGAGAATGAATTCCCCATGTCCCCTTGCTGGGGCTCTTATTTAAATAAAGTGGTGGGTCATAATGTCCCCCCCTGCCCCCCCCACATAATCAGTGAGTGGAGGCTATAATCATAATAGTGAAAATCATTATAAACATGGGGTATTTATTGTCTTCCATGCCTCTCCACAAATGGTCAACATGTGGGCTTTACTTTTTGATAATTCAGGGGGAAACCTATTGACTACCCTAAACCTGTAGAACACTCTGAAACCTGTAACAAAATATACTCAAAAATGAGTTGTTTCTTTTTTCTTTTATTCTTCAGACTCCAAAAATGCCAAATAGAGCCTAAGTTGGCTCATCAAGGGCTTTGCACCAAATTACCTTCTAAGGGCGTTCCCATGCTATACAATTTCAGTCTAAGCATTCTGGTTTAAAAGACAGACAGATTTTTCATTTTTTTTTTTTTTTAATTCTTTATTTTGGGTGTGCACAGAATAAACAGGCAGCCGGTATGCGCCACAACAGCGACATCCAGTAAAATCGGTAAACATAGGTAGTACAAGTCATGGCATACGTTATACAGGCACATTTTTATAGTTATTATAGTTTTACGATAGTTTAAGTTGGCGTTTAGATTTCAAGATGGTAGCATAACGCACATTCCATACAGGAAGAGGTAGGAGAGGGACAAAAGAGGGAAAACATGGGGAAAACATGGCTCGTGCAGAGAACTTACATACAAGAACATTTGAAACAATTAGGTTATTAGTATTAAATCACGCTTGTTGCCTATGCCGTAAGAGACTGGGAATTCGTATATTCCGTGTAAGTTTTAACTAGCTTAGACATCTAGATTGTGAGAGTACGAGCAAACAAAACATGTGATAGCGCCCGAAGGCCAACAGCTGTAGCTTAGACACCCCATGACATATAAGACTGCCCACTGTTACAGCAGAATAGACAATGCTTATGATTAACCAATGCTTATGATTAACCAAGATCACAGTAATAGGAGAGGTGGTTGCCCTCTGGTCAGGTCAGACCGCTATTCAGGATATTAACTAAGTGATTAAACAATGCGACTCTATGTGATGAAAAAAAAAGAACACTAAGAAATTATTTGTGTGCATTATAGACCTGCATACTTATCAGTGGTATGGTGTAGTGGATTGGAATCAATGTAATCACTAGCCTTAAGTATTACACATATTATAAACAAGTTGCTTCTGGTACAGGACAAAGTCCCCTGTGGCTGCAGGTTCGTAATTGCGTGGCCACAGGTCGGGTCGCCGTGTATCAGTGGGGATCATCCTACTCCTACTGTCGGTATTGGAACGGCACCGCCCGGAAAGTCTCTTGGGATCCCTTCCTCTGCTGGCTGAGAGTGGGCTCTTTGCCGGTTTAGTCCGCCGGGCCATGGCCCTGGAGCTTTGTGGTCTGCTCTACAAGCTGCACTGGTGTCGCTGGTGTGCGTCAGGGGGTAGTTCACCCTATAACCCCTCATGATGGTTTGCGGCAGGTTCCACCTACTCGGTTTTCGGCCCTCCGGTTTATGCCAGGTTGGAGTGAGGGCTGCGTTCGTGCCGTGCTGGCATCCGGCTTGGGTGTGAGCGGTGGTCGGCCCCGAGCAGGCTGTGGCTCGTACGTTGCAATGGTCAGCGGTTGTCGGTGCTGCTAAGCAGTAGTTGAAATGGGTCTGTTTGGTGGATCCGCTCAGCGAGGCGTGTGGGTAAGTGTGGGTGCTTGCAGGGCTTGATCTCGTTTCCCGCCATTTGGGTTGCCAGTCCGTTCTCCGTCTGCAGGCTGCTCTGGGGGCACGGTCTGAATAGCTGCACAAGCGGCGCCGGGTGGCAGGACGAATCCATGCCTCCATCCCCTTCACAATTAGCCGGAACGACTGACCCTGGAGGCGGTGTTTTGCCTTTAAGATGGTGCAAAGCCGGTTAAAAGATTCAGCGGTTAGTGTGGGCGGTTTAATGAGGGTGCATTTTGTCGTGGGTCTCGCTTGAGCCGCCATCTTGCTTGGGCTCTGGCAGGCTTGGTTAGCTGTTGGTCTATTCGTTTGGTGAATTCGAGTGGTGGGGGTAATCGTCCCCAGCGAGGACCGGGATATCCCCCGCCGGTCCAGAGGGGGGGGCCGCTGGGCAGCGTCCGCTTCTTGCTTACAGGTGGGGTCCGTGCAGGGGGATCGGCCGCCTCCCCCATGCCACAGGCCCCATTTCTGTGTAGGCCGCATGGCCTGTTCAGGCTTTTGCATTGCTTGTCGGTGCTTAAAAGATGGCAAACTGTTCTGTGTGTTGTGCTGCATCTCTCTATGGGCTCCGTGTGCTGCTTGCATGATGTGGTTTTATAAAAACCTTGTTATTATGCCCGTTGGTGCAGGAGCTCTCAGAGAGCACTTCCGGCCATCTTGGCTGTCAGGCCCCGCCCCCCCAGATTTTTCATTTTTATTGGGGATGGCTAGGTTGTTGCGAGTGAGTGTATGCCATTAGACCCGTCTTCTTAGTATGTAGTGGTTATCTATGAGGGATCATGTGTCATCACTCCTCAAGTATTTTTCCGTTCTGGGGATATTCCCATGAGGAAATTCTGTTCAGTGGGTTTTGCTACTAGAATCTTGGTTGGCATTAAATCCTGTCAATAATTCAATAAAAATATGAGCCAAAATATGCGGATATTTATTGAGGCTATAGTTAGTAGGACTATGTCTTGAAATCCCCTGTACTGTGTTGATCATGTTATGAAGGAGAAACAGTTTCATTGTTGTTTTAAGTCATTTTTTATTATAACTGTTTGGCAGTGTCGACTCAGTGCTTAACAATTGTTTTTAAAAAAAATTCTGACAGAACTCTTAAGTCATTTCTCAAGGAGCTTGTATACTACAGTTTGTCAGCATTGAGAGCTATCTTTGGAGCAGTTACATATATTAATACATAAACTTTTTTTCAGTTATTCTTTCTTTTCATGGCTTTCAGAAACTGCCAGCTCTTTGATGAATAAACCACTTTAACGTATGCATAGCAGTTA
Source organism: Pelobates fuscus (assembly GCF_036172605.1). NCBI lineage: Eukaryota > Metazoa > Chordata > Amphibia > Anura > Pelobatidae > Pelobates > Pelobates fuscus. Next base: position 145,746,465 of record NC_086322.1, on the reverse strand, counting down.
AAAATTCAGCACTGCATGACCCTAATACTGTAACAAGATGTTTTCTTTAAAAGTATACATTTTGAGAACTGCTGGAAAGGGTTCATTTCCTCATACACATTCAATAGTAAGCAGTACATATTCTCATATTTTTGTAATTGTAGATATATCCCACTCCTGTCTTTATCACTTATATTTAGCTGTTATTACATGAATTACATAGAGGGAGTATTTGATATTCACTCAAACCAACATGGTAAAAAATATGGCTAAATTCATAACTGTAAGAATAAGCCAGTAGAATAAAACAATTTACAATATTCACAATGAAAACATTAAGTTATTCTTGAATCAGCTTCACATGTAATTTTACCAAATATTACTCTTAATATACAGTGGATTGGTGGTTATTACAGTAGCTCTTGTTTAAATATATATTGTTAGAACAAGGATATCATAGAAACTCTACAAAATGAGATGATATTTAGAGGATAATCAAATCAAATAATTACATATGTTCATATTTATACAATTTGGTTTTTTTAGCACCTCTAAGTAGTGCCTAATAAAATCAATGCACATAATTATGTTTTTTAGTACTAGAGATACATGTAATAATCCAAATAATTTCTTATTGAAAGAAAATGCTTGCAAGGCAACAAACACATGTTCTAACATATATGTAAAATGGCTACATTTCTATTAAAACTAACTGTTGAAGAATTTTTCAAAAACAATTATTTTTTGCCATTCATTTTGCTATTCTCATCAATATTTAACAGAACCTTTTCAATTGATTTTATAACAGATAAATACCAGCAGTAAACAATTCGAAATTCAGAGATATAAATTTGGAAATACATTTCCAAACGTCAGTTTTTCACTCACCACAACCTAATATCTTGTGAGCATTTCTCTGTATGAGAAGGATTGGGATTCTTTCTGTTTTTATTAATTTTGTATAAATAGTTTTTTTTACTTCGTCCCACTACATGGGTATGGCTTACTAACAATATATTTGTACTTTAATTATGTAGAATAAAACAATTGAATTCTATCATTCTTCAACATTATTATTATTATTATTATTATTATTATTATTTTATAAAGGGCAGTGTTTCATACTGTGTTTTGTTTTCCCTTATGCCATCATTTCAATCACTGTTCCTGCCTTTTTATAATTAAAGTCGCATTGTCATTTAAATAAAATACTAGTAATTCTAAGCCCAGTTTGCATTACCACTTGACGATATGACATTTTTTTTCAGTGTGAATGATGCCATATTTATTAAAAATAAAAACAGAGTTACAAAAACATTGACCAATAAAATTGTGAATTAACCCCTTCAGGACCGGCCTGTTTTTGCGATGTTTGTACGTTAAGGACCAGAGCAGTTTTAACACTTTTGTGGTGTTTGTGTTTAGCTGTAATTTTCCGCTCTCTCATTTACGGTTCCCATACAAGTTATATATTGTTTTTTTCACGACAAGAAGGGCTTTCTTTACATACCAGTATTTATATTATGTCATATATTGTATTTAAAAAAAATAATGAAATATGGTGAAAAATAAAAAAAAAAACATGTTTTTGGACTTTTACTTGAAAAATCTTTTACTTATCTACAAAAGCTAATGAAAAAAACTGCTAAATAGATTCAAAATTTTGTCCCGAGTTTAAAAACACCCAGTGTTTACATGCTTTATTGCTTTTTTTTGCAAGTTATAGGCCTATAAATACAAGTAGGAAATTGCTGTTTCAATATATATATATTTTAAATGTATCAATAGTGACATTGTTACACCGTTATCTGTCATAAATCCCCGAAACACACCTAACATGTACATATTTTTTAAAGTAGACAACCCAGGGTATTTAAAATGGGGTATGTCCAGTCTTTTTTAGTAGCCACCTAGTCACAAACACTGGCCAAAGTTAGCATTTATATTTGTTTGTGTGTTAAAAATGCAAAAACCGCTAACTTTGGCCGGTGTTTGTGACTAAGTGGCTACTAAAAAAGGCTGAACATACCCCATTTGCAATACCTTGGGTTGTCTTCTTTTGCAAATGGTATGCCATCATGGGGCTAATTCTCATTCCTTGGCTACCATACGCTGTCAAAGGCAACCTAACCAATCTGACAAATTTCAATAAAAAAAAAAAAAGTAAAATCAAGCCTTATATTTGACCCTGTAACTTTCACAAACACTATAAAACCTCTACATGTGGGGTACTGTTATACTCAGGAGACTTCGCTGAATACAAATATTAGTGTATCAGAACAGTAAAATATATCACAGCAATAATATCCTCAGTGAAAGAGCTGTTTGTGTGTGAAAAATGCAAAAAACTTCACTTTCACTGACAATATCATCGCTGTGATATGTTTTACTGTTTTGAAACACTAATATTTGTGTTCAGCGAAGTCTCCCGAGTAAAACAGTACCCCCATGTACAGGATTTAGGGTGTCATAGAAAGTTACAGGGTTAAGCACAGTGCTAGCAAATTAAATTATCTGGACTTTTGGCCTGGGTTGGCAGGCAGGTCCCTCAAATTGCAATCATTAAAATTACTTAATTAGGTAAAAATATTACATAAATATGCACGTAGAATTTTAATATATATACATATTTATATATTTGACGTCTACGTGTATATTTATGAAATTATTAATGTAATTTTGTATGTGGACATATGTATATTTCGTATTATTTTTATTTATTTATTTATACATAGATATATATATCATTACATTCTAAGTGTATTTTGATATAAATATATATATATCAATATCAAAATACTGTTAGAATAAAATTGAATATATATATATATAATTTTTTTTTAATTATTAAAAATTATTTTTATTTTTTGTTATTTATTTTTATTAACATATTATTTGTATTTTATAATAATATATATATACCATATATATAGTTATTATATATATTGTATATATTCGTGTGTAATTTAAATATAAGTGTATTTTTATATTAATATACGTATATATAAATATAAAAATACACTTAGTGTGACATTATATATATGATACATATACATATATTATATATATATAGATATAATACATGTATATATATCATATATATATACACATATTATAATTTTTTTTACACTGATTGTTTTTTTTTTTTACTTTATTTTATGATTTTACACTTGCAGGGAGACTGCCTGTCAGCACAGACAGTCCCCCTGCAGGCAGATACAAAGACCCCTATTGCGGTCATGTGATCGAGTGATCACATGGCCGTGGGGTCCTGATCTGCCGAGGGGGGACTGCCCGGGCAGACAGGCAGTCCCCCTGGACCGGGAGGAGAGCTGATCGCCGCCGTGGGACCGACGGCGATCAGGTAAGTAGCCCAAAACCGTTATGACGGTTCAGGACCGTCAGCGGTCCAAACGCACGTTTTACCGCTGACGGTCCTGAACCGTCAGCGGTCCTGAAGGGGTTAATGCTATCATTCTACCATGCAGGAAAAGGCAGACGTTTCTAGACTTCGCTTTTGGGTATAATTGGTTTGATACTTAATGTTACAGGTTATCTCTACAATCTACAATATGTGAGTTAAGTTTTGTTTGAGACCTGAGTTTGAACTGAGCTAAGGGAAAGCTGTTAAGTGTATGTATCTTCTGGTTTTGCCAAGTTATTATGTGTTTAGTTAGAATTACCAACACAAGATCTGAACAGGTTTTAAGTGTGCAGGTGGCCTTCTTGGACTTACATTGCAATTGTTCAGTCTCTCATAGACAGTAGTTTCAACAACCATTTGAAGGCCCAAATAAAACTGAACTACTGAAGGAGTCATCTACTGTGCATAAAAGAGAAAAGGGTTCTGTGATGCTTCTGTATGTCAGTCATGCCCACATTTAATTAAAAATGCTTTACCAAATATTTTTTTAAATGACCCACACTAGACAGTTTCCAATGATAATACAATTGTCACAGTAAGAAAAAAAAGGTTAAATATTTGCTATTTTGTATTCATGGCACTATCAAAGCATGTATATGTTTAAGTAGATATGCTGTTAATTTATGCAGATGTACATATTCTTGTTTGGTAAGTAATGCGCAACAGCATTATATAACATTGTACCAACTAATAGTCTAAGGTAAATTTTGGAAAATATGCAGCCTACAGGAAATGTAAATTATGCAGCCTAGAGCAAACATTAGTCTGCAAAATTACTGAACATTTTTGATTTATAAACTGGTGTCATTGTCTTCTAAGTAAAAATAATAAATTATTAACAAGTAAGGACATTACACTTTCAATGATTTTCAAGTGTGTCCCTGGGCATTTGTTTTTAGTATCCATATAAAAATGGTACTCATTTTGTTGATTTTTGAGAATGAAAGGATGATTCAACCCAGAATCCAACTAAATCTGAACAAGTACCAGAGATATAGTAGTTGGATCACTACTTATCAAGCTATCTCATCAACTTGTAGCAACTCTAGTAATTGCTTTATATTCAAGGGAATAGACACACTTGACAGACAAACACATTTTCTTGATGTCCATTTCAGAATTGGCAACAGAGGCGGCTCTAGACTTTATGAGGACTTAGGCGAAACTCAAACATGAGGCCCCACTAACAAAAAAGTGTCACATATACACATTGATGCACAGTTTACCTGTGTATGTGCCTGAGAGTGTGTCTGACAGAGAGTATCATTGTGTGTGAGAATGTATGTCTCTGTGAGCATGTTTGCGTTTTTGTCTGAGACTGAAGTGTGTTGTGTGTATGGCGGGTGATGGTGTGAGGGGGGTGATGGTGAGAGGGAAAGGGGGGTGATGGTGAGAGCGAGAGCGGGGGTGATGTGAGAAGGAGGGGGGTGATGTGAGAAGGGGGGTGATGTGAGAAGGGGGGGTGATGTGAGAGTGAGGGGGGGTTGATGTGAGAATGAGGGGGGTTGATGTGAGAGTGAGGGGGGTTGATGTGAGAGTGAGGGGGGATTGATGTGAGAGTGAGGGGGTTGATGTGAGAGTGAGGGGGGTGATGTGAGAGTGAGGGGGTGATGTGAGAAGGAGGGGGGTGATGTGAGAAGGAGGGGGGTGATGTGAGAAGGAGGGGGGTTGATGGTGAGGGTGGTGAAGGGGTGAGGCTGAGGGTGGTGAGGGGGTGAGGCTGAGGGTGGTGAGGCTGAGGGGGTGAGGCTGAGGGGGGTGAGGCTGAGGGGGGTGGGGGATAAGGGGGTGGGGGTGAGGCTGAGGGGGGTGGGGGGCGATGCTGAGGATGGTGAGGGGGTGATGCTGTGGGTGGTTGGGGTGGGGGTGATGCTGAGGGTGGTGAGAGGGGTGATACTGAGGGTGGTGAGGGAGGGTGATGCTGAGGGTGGTGAGGGAGGGTGAGGCTGAGGGTGGTGGGGGGTGGTGAGGCTGAGGGTATTGGTGAGGCTGAGGGTGCTGAGGCTTAGGGTGGTGGGGTGTGCTGAGGCTGAGGGTGGTGGGGGTGAGGCTGAGGGTGGTGAGGGGGTGAAGCTGAGGGTGGTGGGGAGGGTGGGGAGGCTCAGGGTACTGGGAAGGGTGGGGAGGCTGAGGGTATTGGGGAGGGTGGGGAGGCCGAGGGTGGTGAGGGTGCTGAGGCTGAGGGTTGCCAGGGGTGCTGAGGCTGAGGGTTGTGGGGTGCTGAGGGTGGTGGGGGTGGTGGGGAGGGTGGGGAGGCTGAGGGTGGTGGGGAGGGTGGTGAGGCTGAAGGTGGTGGTGAGGGTGGTGAGGTTGAAGGTGGTGGGGAGGGTGGTGAGGCTGAGGGTGGTGGGGAGGGTGGTGAGGCTGAAGGTGGTGGGGAGGGTGGTGAGGCTTAAGGTGGTAGGGAGGCTGAGGGTGGTGGGGAGGGTGCAGAGGCTGAGGGTGGTGGGGAGGGTGGTGAGGCTGAGGGTGGTAGGGAGGGTGATGAGGCTGAGGGTGGTGGGGAGGGTGGTGAGGCTGGCTGAGGGTGGTAAGGGGGGGATGAGGCTGATGTAGAGGCTGTGTGTGGTGGGGGGTGAGAGAGCCTACCTTTAGTCCCTGGTGGTCCAATGGGCTCCCTGGCTGCAGACCATGTAATCTCGCGAGACCATCAGAGCGTTGCCATGGTAACCCGCGGCAATGCTCTGATTGGCCGGTTTTCGCGAGACACATGGTCTGCAGCTCTGCTCACTGCGGAGCTGCGGTGTCTGCGGTGGCTGGCTGGGCAGCCAGGAGGGGCCTCGCACCCGGCGGCATACCGGACAAGCCGCCGGGCCCCCTCCGTGTGTCAAGTCCTCGGTCAGTGACCGAGGACCTGACACAGTCTGCCCACAGGCGGTTTAGGTGGCCGCGAGGCACTAGCCAGCGCGAGGCCTTAGGCGGCCGCCTAAACCGCCTAATTAGAGAGCCGCCTCTGATTGGCAATGCATTTCTTAATTTGGTTAAAAACGTTTGATTTATTTGCTTATTCTTGCTGTTCTGCATTTGTAACATATTCATCCTGGCTCGGTAATTGCAATGGAGAACATAAACTTTCGCAGAAAAATATTTTATTCCCATCAGTTCGCTTTGTATACAGCTATTATCTGGTGTCCTTAATAATTATGGAAACATTGCAGAATGATTGTGTATCCACACTGATATTTAATCTATACTGCACAAATGTTACAAAAGGATTCATATTAGGCTACTATTATTGGTATAATTATGGAAGATTACATGGTTATTTAATAACATGGACACATTTCCATTCTTTAATAAAGAGAATCTGTCTTAACAAGCAGAGCAAAGTGACCAAGTGCATGAAATATAATTTTTTTTGTGATGTAGCCTTTACTACAGTGTCATAGAAAACAGTCTATTAAGCAGATTAATTTAATTGCAGGGATCATTTTTCATAAAAAAAAAAAAATATGTTTCCCAATAGCCAAGTGAAACTTCAAACATTTACAAGACAAAGTCACTTATTAAAAATGCCTAAATATCATGTATTTTATTAATTTAAACCAGCACACTGTTAGTGGTAAGCTAGCATCACCTCTGTATTGTAGAATGCAGTAAAAGCAAACCTACACTGTCTTTATTTTTTTTTCTTTTAGCAAATTTGTTATGATCACTTTAAGGACATGTTAGTCTGATGTGATAAATTAAATCTTAATCTGAGAGCCAATAAAACATTAATTCGAATAAAATCTAATTTTAAAGTAACACTATAGTCACCAGAACAACTACAGCTTAATGTATTTGTTCTGGTGAGTATAATCAGTCCCTTCATGCTTTTTGCTGTAAACACTGTTTCTTTCAGAGCAAAGGCCTAGCGATAACTCCCTAAAGCCTAGGGATAACTCCACTGGCCACTCCTCAAATGACTGCTAGAGGTGCTTCCTGTGGCAGTGCTGCACAAAGTGCAGCATTGACATTCAGTATCTTCACCTTCTGCATGTAGACACTGAGCTTTTCTCATAGGAAGAAGCATTCATTCAATGCATCTCTGTGAGGAGATCCTGATTGTTCAGGGCTGTGTTTGGCTTGGGCTGGCTCTGCTCCTGATCTGCCTCCTTGACAGTCTCAGCCAATCCTATGGGAAAGCATTGTGATTGGCTTTGATCAACACTTCTGAGTGTCAGCCAATCCGGCAGATCAGGAGCAGAGCCAGAAGCAGTAGACTTGACTAAAGATACAATGTTACTATATTTAGGAGGGCAATAGGGGACCAGGCCTCATGGTGTTTTTATCACTACAGGATCAGGAATCAGGTTTGTGTTCATGACCCTACAGTGTTCCTTTAAGGTGTAAGAATTCTTGTTAGAATTTACAAATAGGAAACAACATACAGTTGTAATCAAAAATATTTAACTCCCATTAAAAATCAGGTTTATTTTCAAAATCAAACAAAAGCAATTGAAATGGCTTAACACAACTAATGCTTCAAGTGGTTTTCCCAAATTCAACTGAAAATGCAACTTATAATGACTTCTCCAGTCTCAAAATTATTCAACCCCCTAAATAGAATACCTCCCAACAACACAAATCTGCAAACCAGCTGTTGTCTCAAGCACACATGATGAAACGAATCAAGGGCTTCATTAGTTGCATCAATTATGCTTTAGCTGGAACACTTGAAATATCTGAACTGGCAAGGAGTTTGTTATGTGTCACCTTTGACTGCATGTTAGAAACATGGCTAAGTCAAAAGAAAGGTCCACAAAGTTAAGAGAAGAGATTATCACCCTTCACAAACAAGGGACAGGATGCAAAAAGATAGCGAAAGCATTGAATGTTCCCAGATACATCGTTGGATATAGTTCGCAAGTTCAAGGTTGAAGAAACAGTAATTACACTACCTGGACAGGGCAGAAAAAGAAGCTATCAATAGCTGCAACCATAGTTCTGAGAAGGTAGATTTTGAAAAACCCTCAAGTCACTTTAAAAGAGCTACAGCAGTGAGCACAGTAAGGTGTGTACTAAACGCAGACTGTTTCCATTTCAGAACTCCAAGACATACACCACTACTGAGCAAATGCAGAAGAAAAGTCGGCTCCAATATGCTCAAAATCATATATATTATGCACAGATGTTTTAGGGTTCTGTTGTGTGGAGTGATGAGACAAAACTGGAACTTTTCGGCCAAATGGATCAGCAGTATATCTGTACGAAGAAGAATGAAGCATACACTTAAAATAACACTGCCTACAGTTAAGCATGGTGGTGACTCGGTGATACTCTGGGTCTGCTGTACATCCTCTGGCACTGGAAACCTGCAGTGTGTGGAAGGCAAGATACTTCAATGAATCTATCATAAAATCCTAGGAAAAAACATCATTCCATCTGTGATGAAGCTGAAGCTTGGGCGTCATTGGACGTTTCAAGAAGATGATCCCAAGCATACCCCAAATTCCACCAAAGCTTAGTTGCAGAAGAAGTTCTTAAAATTTTTACAGTGGCCACTAGTCACCTGACTTGAAACCCATAGAAAATATCTTGTGGGATTTGAAGTAGGCTGTTGCAGCATGCAAACCCAAGAATATTACTGAACTGGAGGCCAATGCACATGATCAATGGGCTAAGGTTCTCCAGTAACGCTGCCAGAAACTGGTCTCTGACTATGCATTTTGTTTGCAGCAGGTCATAATAGCAAAAGGGTTAGAGATGTCGCGAACATAAAAATTTCCGTTCGCAAATGGCGAACGCGAATTTCCACAAATGTTCGCGAACAGGCGAACCGGGCGAACCGCCATAGACTTCAATAGGCAGGCGAATTTTAAAACCCACAGGGACTCTTTCTGGCCACAATAGTGATGGAAAAGTTGTTTCAAGGGGACCAACACCTGGACTGTGGCATGCCGGAGGGGGATCCATGGCAAAACTCCCATGGAAAATTACATAGTTGATGCAGAGTCTGGTTTTAATCCATAAAGGGCATAAATCACCTAACATTCCTAAATTGTTTGAAATAACGTGCTTTAAAACATCAGGTATGATGTTGTATCGATCAGGTAGTGTAAGGGTTACACCCGCTTCACAGTGACAGACCAAACTCCCCGTTTAACGCACCGCAAACAACCGCAAACAGTCCATTTGCACAACCGCAAACTCCCCATTTGCACAAGCCATGTCCCTTTCCTTGTCCTCATTGATGTTATTGAAGGTCTCTTCCTCCACCCAGCCACGTACAACACCAAGGGTCCCCGAAAGGTGACAACAAGCCCCCTGGGACGCCTGCTGTGTTTGGTCTTCCACCTCCTCAAAGCCACCTTCATCCTCTGACTCCTCTTCTTCAGACTCCTCTCTATGCATTGCCTCTCTCTGCGTTATTATAAGGTGTGTTAAGTAGTACTATTCCTATCAGTTTAATGCCTGTTACGTCCCCTATCAGGGGACGCGTATATGGCATCGATTTTAGGAATCCCATAGGCGTTTGTGATGTGCGATCATGTGCCTTCGCAAAACAGTTGCACCTAGGAGGGTGTTGGACTTCCCACGACTCAGTTTCTTTTGGCACAGGTTGCAAATGGCATCGCTGTTGTCAGAGGCAGACACACAAAAAAAATGCCACACTGCTGAGCTCTGCAATGACGGCATTCTGGTGGTGGCAACAGCATGCATTGATAGGCGTGCTGTTTGGCTGACCACGGGTGCCGATGCATGCTGTCTGACTGTGCCACTAGCTCCTTGCGACGACCTCCCCCTGCTTCCAACTCGTCTCCTCCTCCTCTCTGTCTCCCCATCTGAACTTTCCCACTGTTCTTCTTCTCTTCTAGCGGGCACCCACGTAACATTCACGGACGCATTGTCATCATCAACCACTTCACTTGTATCTGACAACTCAGCAAAGGAAGCAGCAGCAGGTACAACATCATCATCATCACACCGTAGTCCATGTGTGTAATGCTGCTTGACTGAGACATATCCCTGTTATCTACATCCTCTGGCAATAATGGTTGCGCATCACTCATTTCTTCCACCTGATGTGTAAATAACTCCTCTGACAGTTCAAGTGAAGCGGCTGTGGTGCTAGTGTTGGTGGTGGCGGCAGGCGGGCGAGTTGTAACTTGAGAGGTGCCCGAAGCTAAGCTGGAGGAGGTGTCACGGTAATATACCCCAACACGCAGGAATAGTTCACAGTCAAGAGACAAGAAACAGAGTTCGTCTTACCGGACCTTAGAATGGCCGGACTAGGACGAGAGAAAGACAGGGTCAGAACAAGCCGAGGTCAAGGGAACTGAGAGACAGCGTAACGTAGAACAAGCCGAGGACTGGTACACAGAGGACAAAACAGCGGATAAGCAAGCAAGGATAAGGAGAGAGCGGAGTCAGGAACAAAGCCAAGGTCAAGCACCAAAAAACCAACTGAACGATACAAGCACTAAAGGGAACTGGACAGAAACCACGATAGGGCAAAGAGCAAGGGAAACAGGTGAGTATAAATACCCTTAAGGTTCACTTTGATTGGCCCCTGTCATATCCACGCCCCCAAAACGTGAGTGTATGGGGAATGTGGCCTGACAGGGGCCAATGGGAGACTGATTCTAATTTAGTCTCCCACTGTCCCTTTAAGAGCGCGCCCGAGACGCGCGGCGCGCTCTTAGTGTCGGGCGGGACATGTGACCGCTTCTCGCGGTCACTGCCCGCCTGACTGATCCCATCGTTGGCTGAGCCGCGCGCGGCTCGTGCAGGAGCAGGACCGCGCGCGGCGAGAAGGGAGGACCCCGGCCGGCCCCTGGAGAGGGTAAGTACCGCTACAGTACCCCCCCCTGAAGACACGCCCACCGGGCGGGGAGGAGCAGGCCTGGCAGGAAAACGAGCGTGGAAAGAACGCACAAGGCGAGGAGCGTGAACAGCGTCAGCGGAAATCCAACTGCGTTCCTCAGGCCCATAGCCCTTCCAATGTACCAGATATTGGAGGCGACCCCGAAGCAAGCGAGAGTCAATTACAGCCGCCACTTCAAACTCCTCATGGCCCTCCACCGAAACCGGAGGAGGAGGGGGGACATGCTGAGTAAAACGGTTGCACAGGAGGGGTTTTAACAAGGAGGTATGAAACACGTTAGGAATGCGTAAATTTTTTGGAAGATCCAATGCATACGAGACAGGATTAACCACATGCAAGATACGAAAAGGACCAATAAAACGAGGGGCCAACTTCATAGAAGGCACACGAAGACGAATATTGCGAGTAGAAAGCCAAACCCGGTCTCCCACAGCATAGGATGGAGCCGCCCTGCGATGCTTGTCAGCGTGAACCTTCTGGCGAGCAGCTGAGGCCACCAAAGAACACTGAACCTGCTCCCAAGTATTACGTAGACTAGCCAAATGTTCGTCCAGAGCTGGCATGCCCTGTAAGGAGAATGCAGCTGGAAGAACCACGGGATGCCGGCCATAAACAACGTAAAAAGGGCTGTTACCGGAGGATTCATGAGCAGCATTATTACGAGCAAACTCAGCCCAAGGAAGCAGGTCAGCCCAATTGTTCTGATGGTGGGACACGAAACAGCGAAGATACTGCTCCAGAGATTGGTTGGCACGTTCAGCAGCTCCATTAGACTGGGGGTGGTAGGCTGAAGAAAACGAGAGGGAGATACCCATCTCTGCACAAAACGCTCTCCAGAATCTGGAAATAAACTGGCTACCCCTATCGGACACGATCGAAGTGGGAATACCATGCAACCGAAACACCTCCCCGGCAAAGATAGAGGCAAGTGTCAGGATCGGGACAGGGATCCAACACGCAGGGTACAAAGAGTGGAAAGGTACGTATACCGGGCCTTAGAATGGCCGGACTAACGTACCGAGAGTAATAGAGAATAGTCAGAGACAAGCCGAGGTCGAGGGAACGAGAAGACAGATAAGCGAGAGACAAGCCGGGTCAAGGGATAACAGAGAAGCAGGGTAGTACAACAAGCCGAGTCAAAACCAAATACAAACTAGAATACCAGAGCACTGAGTGACTAGACAAGCTAGAACCACGACAGGGCAATGAGCTGAAGAGAGAAGCAAGCTTAAATACCCTGGCTCCGGATGGTAAGCACGCCTCTGACAAGTGCCGATTGGATATCGGACACTTGAGTGACAGGTCGCTCGTGATAGCGTCATGACGTCACGTATTGAGCTTCCTGCTAGAAAAGGATGTGGATTCCTCGCGGCCGGTGTTTAAGTGGCTGGATGAACCGCGAGGAACGGAGGAAACAGCTCGCCTGGATGGATAAACCACCAAGTCTCTACCTCCCTTAGAGGTAGAGGCCTCAGGTACCCTGACAGTACCCCCCCTCTCAGATACGCCCACCGGGCGGAAGGAACCGGGGCGAGATGGGAAGCGGAGGTGAAATGCTCTGCGAAGGCGAGAAGCATGAACGTCCTCCTGAGGTACCCAACTCCTCTCCTCAGGACCATATCCCCTCCAGTTGACCAGATATTGCAATTTTCCCCTTGAAATTCTGGAATCAACGATGGAGCTTACCTCGTACTCCTCCCGACCCTCCACCTGAACAGGACGAGGCAAGGAGACCTTAGAGGAGAATTTGTTGCAAATAAGGGGTTTCAACAAGGAGACATGAAAGAGTTAGGAATGCGTAAGGCAGGTGGCAGAGCAAGGCGATACGCAACCGGATTGATACGAGTGAGAACCCTGTAAGGGCCTATGTAGCGAGGAGCAAATTTCATAGATGGAACTTTTAGTCGAATATTCTTAGTACTTAACCATACCCTATCCCCAGGAACAAAAACAGGAGCCGCTCTTCTATGCTTGTCAGCGTGTTTCTTGAACAACGAGGAACTATGTAACAGAATTTGCCGAGTCTGATCCCATAATTTCTTCAGGTTGGCGACATGATCATCAACCGACGGTATCCCCTGAGAAGAGGAAACCGAAGGAAAAATCGAAGGATGAAAGCCATAGTTCATGAAGAAAGGGCTAGAGCGAGTTGAATCGCAAACAAGGTTATTGTGTGCGAACTCCGCCCAAGGAATCAGACCGACCCAATCGTCCTGGTGTTCGGAAACAAAGCAACGCAGATACTGTTCGATTTTTTGATTGGTACGTTCAGCAGCTCCGTTAGACTGAGGGTGATAGGCCGAGGAGAAGTTCAATTTGATGCCCATTTGAGAACAAAAGGATCTCCAGAAACGTGAGACAAATTGAGAGCCTCTATCAGAAACAATCTCTGAAGGTATCCCATGTAGGCGAAAAACCTCTTTTGCAAAAATCTCCGCCAATTCAGGAGAAGTCGGAAGTTTAGGTAATGGCACGAAATGGGCCATCTTAGTAAATCTATCCACCACCGTGAGAATAACAGTCTGTCTCTTGGAAGCAGGCAAATCAACGATAAAGTCTATGGATAAACAGGACCAAGGTTTCTCAGGAATGTCCAAGGGGTGTAACAGGCCACATGGAGATGCATGAGGTAGTTTAGTCTTGGCACAAGTTTCACAAGCTGCGACGAACTCCTCAATATCTTTTCGAAGTGAAGGCCACCAGAAATCCTTGGATATCAAAGAGTATGTCTTGCGAATACCAGGATGACCAGCTACTTTACTTTCGTGAAAACATTGTAAGAGCTCCAGTTGAAGTTCAGGAGGAACAAAGTTTCTTCCCTCAGGAGTGTTTCCGGGAGCTAGATGTTGTGACTTCAAGATCTGGTCAAGTAGCGGAGAATGAATTTTGAGACTGGTATTAGCAATAATATTGCATTTGGGTACAATGGAGGACATAAGTGGTTCAACTGAAGCAGAGGGCTCATATTGGCGAGATAGCGCATCGGCTTTAGAATTCTTTGACCCAGGTCTGTAAGTCAGAACGTAATTGAAATGGGTAAGAAACAACGACCAACGAGCCTGCCTGGAGGACAACCGCTTAGCCTCTCCGATATAAGACAAATTTTTGTGGTCAGTTAGAATGGTAACAGGATGTAATGTACCTTCCAATAAATGTCTCCACTCTTTCAAAGCCTTGATAACCGCTAGTAATTCTCTGTCACCAATGTCATATCTGCTTTCAGTACCGGTCAATTTTTTAGAGAAAAATCCACATGGATGTAATGGTTTATCAACCCCCAACCTTTGAGATAGGACAGCACCTAAACCAGTCTCTGATGCGTCTACCTCAAGTAGAAAAGGCAGAGAAGTGTCGGGGTGAACTAAAATTGGAGCGGAAGCGAAAAGCTCCTTGAGAGTTTTGAACGCAAGGAGAGCTTCAGTAGTCCAATTCTTAGTATCAGCACCCTGTTTGGTCATATTAGTGATAGGTGCGATAATGGAAGAGTAGCCCTTAATAAAGCGCCTATAATAATTAGAAAACCCAATAAATCTCTGTACGGCTTTAAGACCTTTGGGTAAAGGCCACTCTAGGATGGATTGGAGCTTATCCGGATCCATCTTAAATCCCTCTCCAGAGATCACATAGCCGAGAAAGGTTACCTGGGTTTGATCAAAGCTACATTTCTCCAACTTGCAGTACAAGCCATGCTGGAGAAGCTTGTGCAAAACCCTCCTGACTTGCTTGTGATGAGTCTCAATCTCACTAGAATGAATGAGTATATCATCTAGGTATACAATGACGCAATCTTGCTGAAATTCCCTAAGAACCTCATTTATCAGATCCTGGAATACAGCTGGCGCATTGCATAACCCAAAAGGCATAACAGTATATTCATAGTGACCATATCGAGTATTGAATGCCGTCATCCACTCATGTCCCTGCTGGATTCTCACCAAGTTATATGCCCCTCTGAGGTCTAACTTGGTGAAAATTGTAGAGCCCTTCAAACGATCGAAGAGTTCGGTGATCAAGGGAATCGGGTAGGCATTTTTAATGGTTATCTTATTCAAGCCTCGATAATCAATACAAGGTCTCAAAGAACCATCCTTCTTTTTAACAAAAAAAAATCCAGCCCCGGCAGGGGAGGAGGACCTCCTGATGAATCCCTTGTCTAAATTCTCGTGAATATACTCCTCTAGAACTGAGTTCTCTTTAGTAGATAATGGGTATACATGACCTCTGGGAGGCATGGTACCAGGGAGTAGGTTAATTTTGCAATCAAAGGACCTGTGTGGGGGTAAGGTATCGGCTTTCTTTTTGTCAAATACTGCCTTTAAATCTAGATACTGAGGCGGGATTTGTGTCTCTGTAGGATTGTCAGAGGTAGTCGATGTGTTAGTTAATCCGAGAGGTAAGACCTTCCGCAAGCATTTTTCTTGACAATTCTTTCCCCACGAAACTATCTCCCCTGACTCCCAATTAATAATAGGGTTGTGTCTCCTTAACCAGGAGTACCCCAGGACTATGGGAATAGACGGAGAAGAAATGAGCATTAAGGATATATCCTCTTTATGTAGGATGCCAACAGTTAAGTTAATCGGTATGGTCTCATGGAAAATAACAGGCTCAAGTAACGGTCTACCATCGATGGCCTCAACAGCCAGTGGTGTCTCTTTTAACTGGGATGGGATAGCATGCTTGGCAACAAAACCCTGATCTATAAAGCTCTCAGCAGCTCCAGAATCGATTAGTGCCATAGTCTTTACTACTCCCTTCTCCCACCTCAAAGAAACGGGTAACAGAAGCCTGAACTCTTTGTAGTTGTGAATAGAGGACAAAGTAGAAACACCCAAGGCCTGTCCTCTAGAGAAACTTAGGTGCGAGCGTTTCCCGAACGATTAGGACAATTTAGGCGTAAATGTCCTCTGACTCCACAATACATACATAAACCCTCCCTTCTTCTGTACTGTCTCTCTCTCTCTGTGAGGTGAGTACTGCCTATCTGCATAGGTTCAGAAATACGTAAGTCCTCGAACTCAGAATTTTGAAAGGTAGGCGCTAGTTTAAAGGAGGGTCTACGGGTCCTATCTCGAGTGTTCTGCCTCTCTCTTATGCGTTCATCAATACGAGATATAAAAGAAATTAAATCCTCCAAATTCTCAGGGAGTTCTCTAGTAGCGACCTCGTCAAGAATTACATCTGATAACCCATTCAGAAACACATCTATATAAGCCTGTTCGTTCCACTTAACTTCTGCCGCCAAAGACCTGAACTCTAGTGCATAGTCCACAAGTGTTCGATTCTCCTGTCTAAGGCGCAACAGTAATCTAGCTGCATTGACCTTTCTACCAGGAGGGTCAAAAGTTCTTCTAAACGCAGCTACAAAGGCATTATAATTATAGACTAGTGGGTTATCATTCTCCCATAAAGGATTGGCCCATCTCAGAGCTTTCTCAATGAGTAAAGTAATAATAAATCCAACCTTCGCTCTATCTGTAGGATAAGAGCGGGGTTGTAATTCGAAATGGATGCTAATCTGGTTCAGAAAACCACGGCACTTCTCCGGTGACCCGCCATAACGTACTGGTGGGGTAATACGGGAAGAAGCACCTACAGTGGCTACCTCTAGACCTGAGACTGCAGGAGAAATAGAAGGAGTACGTGTCTCCTCAGGTGGGTTACTAGCACGAGACAAAAGTGCCTGTAGTGCTAGAGCCATCTGATCCATCCTATGCTCCATGGCGTCAAACCTGGGATCAGAAGAACCAAGCTGACTGTTTGTACCTGCAGGATCCATTGGCCCTGTCGTAATGTCAGGATCGGGACAGGGATCCAACACGCAGGGTACAAAGAGTGGAAAGGTACGTATACCGGGCCTTAGAATGGCCGGACTAACGTACCGAGAGTAATAGAGAATAGTCAGAGACAAGCCGAGGTCGAGGGAACGAGAAGACAGATAAGCGAGAGACAAGCCGGGTCAAGGGATAACAGAGAAGCAGGGTAGTACAACAAGCCGAGTCAAAACCAAATACAAACTAGAATACCAGAGCACTGAGTGACTAGACAAGCTAGAACCACGACAGGGCAATGAGCTGAAGAGAGAAGCAAGCTTAAATACCCTGGCTCCGGATGGTAAGCACGCCTCTGACAAGTGCCGATTGGATATCGGACACTTGAGTGACAGGTCGCTCGTGATAGCGTCATGACGTCACGTATTGAGCTTCCTGCTAGAAAAGGATGTGGATTCCTCGCGGCCGGTGTTTAAGTGGCTGGATGAACCGCGAGGAACGGAGGAAACAGCTCGCCTGGATGGATAAACCACCAAGTCTCTACCTCCCTTAGAGGTAGAGGCCTCAGGTACCCTGACAGCAAGTTCCTTAGATGATGGCAATTTGAGAAGAGACACAAAATGAGCCATCTTAGAAAAACGATCCACAATCATCAGGATGACAGTTTTACCATTAGAGGGAGGTAATTCAACAATAAAATCCATGGATATATTGGACCATGGCCTCTCGGGTATGGGCAACGGATGCAACAACCCACAAGGAACTCTGTGGGAGGACTTCATACTGGCACAAGTGCTACAGGCATTAACGTAATCGGTGACGTCCTTGCGCAAGGAAGCCCACCAGAAATATCTAGAAACTGCTGAGACTGTCTTAGAAATACCAGGGTGTCCAGCAGTTCTAGTGTCATGATATAATGACAAGATGTCTCGTCTCTCTGGTATATCAACGAATAGCTTATCAGCAGGCCTCTCCTCAGGAGCCAAGTTTTGTTTAGCCTGAATAGTTTGTAAGAGAGAAGACGAAATAGAAAGAACAGTAGTCGCTATTATTCTGTCAGGCGGAATGACAGGGGTAACATTGACCTCGAGTTTGTCAGTAGTTTCGAATTGTCTGGACAGAGCGTCAGCTTTAGTATTACGATCACCCGGTCTGTAAGTGATTATGTAATTAAAACGAGACAAAAAGAGAGACCACCTGGCCTGCCTAGAAGACAATCTTTTTGCTTCACTAAGGTATGAGAGGTTTTTGTGATCCGTTAAAATGAGGATAGGATCCCTGGTACCCTCTAGCAGATGTCTCCATTCCTTGAGCGCCAAAATGATAGCAAGGAGTTCACGATTGCCTACATCATAATTCCTCTCTGCTTTGGACATCTGTCTGGAAAAGAAGCCACAAGGGTGTAACGGCTTTTCAGGTGAATCTCTTTGAGACAAGATAGCACCTACCCCTATCTCAGAAGCATCAACCTCAAGAATAAAGGGCAGTGAAGGGACAGGATGCTGTGAGGAAGCTATTGAAGTCGTGTACCATAGGCCCATTAGCCTCCCAAATAGGATTTGCCCATTCTAGTGCCTTATCCGTAAGCTGGTGCATAAGAAAACCCACCTTAGATCTGTCAGTGGGAAATGAACGTGGGTACATTTCGAAGTGGAATTCCACTTGATTAAGGAATCCCCTACATGTCTTAGCGTCCCCTCCATACCTAGGTGGCGGGGTTAGATGTGCAGAAGCATTAGACATATTAGCTGTGTCCGGTATAGGGTTTACAGGAGGCGTAGGTACAGGTACCGGAACAGATCTGGATAACAGTGTCTGGATGGCTTGAGCCATTTGATCCATACGGTGATCCTGTTCTGCTAATCTAGCCTCATGAGTGGCCATCTGTTGACCTAAACCTGCGGGGTCCATGGCCCTATCGTAATGTCACGGTAATATACCCCAACACGCAGGAATAGTTCACAGTCAAGAGACAAGAAACAGAGTTCGTCTTACCGGACCTTAGAATGGCCGGACTAGGACGAGAGAAAGACAGGGTCAGAACAAGCCGAGGTCAAGGGAACTGAGAGACAGCGTAACGTAGAACAAGCCGAGGACTGGTACACAGAGGACAAAACAGCGGATAAGCAAGCAAGGATAAGGAGAGAGCGGAGTCAGGAACAAAGCCAAGGTCAAGCACCAAAAAACCAACTGAACGATACAAGCACTAAAGGGAACTGGACAGAAACCACGATAGGGCAAAGAGCAAGGGAAACAGGTGAGTATAAATACCCTTAAGGTTCACTTTGATTGGCCCCTGTCATATCCACGCCCCCAAAACGTGAGTGTATGGGGAATGTGGCCTGACAGGGGCCAATGGGAGACTGATTCTAATTTAGTCTCCCACTGTCCCTTTAAGAGCGCGCCCGAGACGCGCGGCGCGCTCTTAGTGTCGGGCGGGACATGTGACCGCTTCTCGCGGTCACTGCCCGCCTGACTGATCCCATCGTTGGCTGAGCCGCGCGCGGCTCGTGCAGGAGCAGGACCGCGCGCGGCGAGAAGGGAGGACCCCGGCCGGCCCCTGGAGAGGGTAAGTACCGCTACAGGAGGATGGTGCGTCAAGGTTCCGAGCGGAAGCTGTAGAAGATTGGGTGTCCTGTCAACTATGTCCTCAGAACTCTAGGGCCAAAGGGAATCACAGCACCACGACCACGACGGCCCCTGCGGGGTGGCCTGCCTCTGCCTGTCATTTTTTTTTCGATTAGTGGTACTATGCGTGCAAGCTACTGTGACAACAGATATGAGTGGCACTGTGCACTGGCAGAAGTTGGCAGAATAGACGCTGTAGTCCTGACACACACACTTGCAGACAACTAACTGCTATTCAATCTATTACAGTCAAAAAGTGTTGTTTTTTTAAATGTACACTACTGTTACACCAGATATGAGTTGCACTGGTGTGACACTGTGCCCTGGCAGGCCCTGAAACGCACACGTGTGAAGGAAACTGACTGCTATTATTTCACAGTCAAATTTCTAGTTTTGTTTTTTAAATGTACACTACTGTTACACCAGATATGAGTTGCACTGGTGTGACACTGTGCCCTGGCAGGCCCTGAAACGCACACGTGTGAACAGGGCCGGACTGGCCCACTGGGATACCGGGAAATTTCCCGGTGGGCCGCCGGCACCTGGGGCCGGGCAGACAGCTGGGTCTGCTGGCCGGCGGCCGCTGGCTGGGGGAGGTCTGCTGGCCGGCGGCCGCTGGCTGGGGAGGTCTGCTGGCCGGTGGCCGCTGGCTGGGGAGGTCTGCTGGCCGGTGGCCGCAGGGGGAGCAGGCTCTTCTGTCTCTGCTTCCCCGCCCTCGCGCGCAGCTTAATGAGACCGGGGCCAGAATATGACATCATATTCCGGCGCCGGTCTCTTGCTAGCGCGCGAGGGCGGGGGAGCAGAGACAGAAGAGCCTGCTCCCCCTGCGGCCGCCAGCAGACCTCCCCAGCCAGAGGCCGCCGGCCAGCAGAACTCCCCAGCCAGTGGCCGCCGGCCAGCAGACCTCCCAGCCAGCGGCCGCCGGCCAGCAGACCTCCCCAGCCAGCGGCCGCCGGCCAGCAGACCTCCCCAGCCAGCGGCCGCCGGCCAGCAGACCTCCCCAGCCAGCGGCCGCCGGCCAGCAGAAGACCTCCCCCTGCGTCCACTAGCCCACCCAGCCGGTCACCAACAGGTAAAATATGTAATTCTGTCAGTGTCAGTGTGAGTGTATGTGTGTGTGTGTCTGTGTCATGGTGTGTGTGTGTGTGTGTCTGTGTCATGATGTGTGTGTCTGTGTCATTGTGTGTGTGTCTGTGTCATTGTGTGTGTCTGTGTCATTGTGTGTGTCTGTGTCAATTTGTGTGTGTGTCTGTGTCAGTGTGTGTGTGTGTGTGTGTCATTATGTGTGTGTCTGTGTCATTGTGTTTGTCATTATGTGTGTGTCTGTGCCATTGTGTGTGTGTGTCATTATGTGTGTGTCTGTGTCATTATGTGTGTGTCTGTGTCATTATGTGTGTGTCTGTGTCATTGTGTGTGTGTGTGTGTGTCTGTGTCATGGTGTGTGTGTGTCTGTGTCATTGTGTGTCTGTGTCATGGTGTGTGTGTGTATGTGTGTTTGTGTCATGGTGTGTGTGTGTGTGTCTGTGTCATTGTGTGTGTGTGTGTCTGTATCGTGTGTGTGTGTCTGTATCGTGTGTGTGTGTGTGTCTGTGTCATTGTGTGTGTCTGTGCCATTGTGTGTCTGTGTCATGGTGTATCTGTGTGTCTGTGTGTATTTAAAAAGTGTTTTTACTCACCTTTTTTTTTCTCCCCACGCCGTGCTGGTCTCCCCTCGACTGGCCCTGCCTCTATGGCTGAGATCATCAAGCATGATGATCTGAGCCAATCCAATGCTCTGCCATAGGATTGGCTGCAAAGGTGCTGCACATTGTGCAATCACGCTGTGCAGCACTGACACAGGAAGCACCTCTGACTGTCACTAGAGGTGTCACTAGGAAGCAATGTAAACACTGCATGTGAGTATGCGTAATGTATTATTAAATTAAAAGGACCAATATTATATATTAGAAAAAGAAATATATATATATATATATATATACATACATATATATACATACATATATATATACATACATATATATATATATATATATATATATATATATATATATATATATATTACTCAACCATCTGGGGTGGCAAGACATTGCCTTACATATTACATACGGCAATGTATGGGGCAATGACTTATGGGGCTGACATAGATTTTTTTTTTCCAGGGCTGCTTTGTATCCCCAGTCCAGACCTGCGTGTGAAGGAAACTGACTGCTATTATTTCACAGTCAAAAAAGTGTTGTTACATAATATAGCACTCTATCATCGTCTCTCCGACTCCCTCTGGAACGCACGCAGCACTGATCACTATGCAATATACCATAAAACAATATTACCATAGCGACGACACCCCATGAGCCCACACACACCCAAAATACTTGAGAAAGGTACAATACCAAACGATACGAAATGTCGACCTCAAAACAGGGATAATTCGTTATAAGCCTCTGCGTAGGCTCAGATTGCAAAGCTACAGATGTACCAAAAACGCATCTCAAACCATCTATCAATCCTACCACACTACCCGTGCGTGGGTAAACTGTTCTCTGACAAATGTTAAGCAATGCTCTCCATTAGTGAGGCCGCAACCACTACGAAATATATAATAAGCCTCCTCTTGTTTGATTGATTGATGCTATATGCCTCTGCGTAGGCACCGATGCACCGTTTTTGCAAACCTGCTACATGTCCTCTAACACTTACCAAGTTCTTACATACTACAATAGTGAACATGCCACACATTAATATCCGCTCTCCTTAGTTTAACGTACAACTGTTTTATGTATATATGTCACACTAGTTTAGTTTGGCTATTGGTCTAATCTGGAAGGTTAATCTATTGTAAAATTTATAAAACTGTGCTCACATTAAGCTACAGTATTAATAATTACAGTTACGAGACCTTTTCTTTGACAGCGTTATTGTCAACCTACTCAATATGTCTAAAATGCGTTAACTGTCATCTTATTATCGGACATAACTTGACTCTGCTTGTTTACTACTTTCAAACAATGTGCGTTTATTTGATGCCTACCCGTTTGACATTCTCATGTCCAAAACAAAAAACATGTTTGTAAAATGTCCATGCATGTCTAATAAAAACCTTTGGAATGAAAAAAAAAAAAAAAGTGTTGTTTTTTTTAAATGTACACTACTGTTACACCAGATATGAGTTGCACTGGTGTGACACTATGCCCTGGAAGGCCCTGAAACGCACACGCGTGAAGGAAACTGACTGCTATTATTTCATAGTCAAAAAAGTGTTTTTTTTTTTTAATGTACACTACTGTTACACCAGATATGAGTTGCACTGGTGTGACACTGTGCTCTGGCAGGCCCTGAAATGCACACGTGTGAAGGAAATTGACAGCTATTATATTGCAGTCAAAAAAGTTTTTTTTTTTTTTTTTAAATGCAAGCTATTGTGACACCAGATATGAGTGGTGGCACTGGGCAAGTGGGCACAGTATACGCTGTGAGCCTGACACACACGCTGGCAGGCTGGCAACTGCATTTAGATTACACAGAAAAAAAAAAAGCAGACTGATGTTCTAGCCCTAAAAAGGGCTTTTTGGGGTGCTATCCTTACAGCAGAGATCAGATGAGTCCTTCAGGACTGTAGTGGACACTGAATACACTAGCCTAGCTATCGATTTCCATATTAAATCACCAGCAGCTACACTGTCCTGCTACACTGCTACACATAGAAGAGCTATGGCAACTCAAATTGCTGAAAAACTTAATGCTAAACACGACAGAAAGATGTCAGAACACGATGTGCATTGCTGTTTGCTGCATATGGGGCTGTGTAGACTGATTAACAGCCCAGAGTCTGGTGCTGACAATTATGATGGGCCTAATGACAGAATCATATCGACCAAAAAACACAAAAAACAGTCATGCCTCCCAAGCATCATGTATCTGATGGAGATGGGGCTGGAGGGAAACTCATAGGATGCAACTTAAAGAAAACATTTAACTGGTGGCAGAGCTTAACCACCAAACCGCATGGATGCCATCTCTCAGAGCTCCACATGGGCGAGGAAAATCCAAAGTCATAGAGGGTCCCACTGGGCTCAATACTAGTGAGCATAGCACTCCTACCACCCAGACACAAAGGGCACCTGCTGATGCCCTACTTATTTGCCCAAAAGGGCAGAATAACCCGCTACAAAAATCGGGCCTTCCTAGCACTCCCACTGGGCCTACCTAGCACTCAACACCACACACATGGAATCCTGACAGGACTGTTTAAATTAATTCCATGAAGAGAAATAAGATAGCAGGCAGTTACCTGAGTCTCTTAGCTGCAACAGCATCATCATGCACCTTTTGCTTATTTTTCTGCCTATTATGTTATGTTCTTTTTAAGTTGTTCTCTATAAGATGTTTAAAATTAAACCCGTAGATTCCAGGGACCCTGTACGTGGGCCTAATTTTCCTTAAAAGCCATAGCCTCTAGCCCAAGCTAAGCAGTTTGGCTAATTTACCTATATTCCCGGCACCCCCTTATGTTTAGGGGTCGGAAATAGTATGCGTCACATTAAGTTTAATAAGCTCCACATACCCTGCCCTGGCACCCAAGGCGGAAGTTAAGGGAACCCACCAGCAAAGCCTTGCCAGTATGGAACAAGCCATATGACAACACGCTATCTGAAATCAAAAAAATAGATACAAGGTGTAATAAATAACAAATACTAAAACTGGCAGCTACATACGTTCACAAGCGTCTAGAAATGAGTGATAGCTCAAAAATTGGGGATAAGTATGTGCGCTCAAAAAAAAATATTTTAGAAAATATATAATATATTTATTGAGATAAAACTCATATAAAATTAATGTAAATAGAATAAATTGAAACAAAAAATAAAAACATAACCCTACTGTTCTCAACAATGCACAAATGAACTATATTATAGATACATTGTATAAAGTGGAATTTCAAAACAGCTGCCTAAAAAGTAACATAATAAACGTAAAAAGAAACAACACAAAATATAAAACACAAAATGCATAAAGATAAAAATAAAGTATAAATAAAAAATATATATAGTATCTGCCTCGGTGTGGGCCCCCCACCGAGGAAAATATGTATGGAAATCGGTGCTCAAAAAAAAGAAAACCAAATGAAAAATAAATAAATATAGGTGACTGGGAGATCTAAGCAGCGAACCTCCGACCCACTCCAAAGGGGATCCGTCAGATGCTGATGAAATACACCGCGGTCGGGATCTTCAAAAAAGACCGCGGTGTAGTTGAAGCACACCGCCCATAGGTACAGCTGATGGGGTACAGACAAGCTGTAAACTTATACCGCGGTCGGTGTCTTCAAAAAAGACCGCGGTATAGATGGATGAAGCCGCGGTTAGTATACACAAAAGTCCACACTTTCCAGGGGTCAGGAGTGAGATGACATGAAGAACTCTCACTCACAAAAGAAAAATAATAAATAAAATAAATACATACAATAAAGATAAAAATAAAAACAAAATAGGCAGCCGAAAAAACACAGCAGGTCCAGCAATAAAGTGCAGCAGCGTCTACGCGTTTCGTCCCGCCCGCGGGACTTTATCAAGACTAGATAGAGACTCAGAATCAGAAGTGCTGTGTCTGAAATCAAAGCCCATTACCCTATCGGTCCACATACCTCCAGTCACGTGGCACAGGGGAGCGGGGTGTCACTAAGTCCCTAGTATAATGCTCAACTACCTTACCTTATGAGCCATAACTAGCCTTACAGCAACTATATATTTTACATTAAAAATACATAGTTTAGTAGCTCGACTTTTATATAAAATAAGTGCAATGCCCTTTCTGATACACTATTTTACTGCTATGTCTTGCAACAAATGCTTATTTTCTCACAATCTACCATATAACTGCTTGTACATCTTTACATGCACCACAAAAATAAAGAATTATAAAAAATAGAAAACACATAACCTAATCTCTCTCTAATTTCATCTTTCAAGTAAATCCAAACCCCCTAACAGCAGTGTCCAATGAAGCAGGAAGTCAATGGACGGGGTAAAAGGGTGGGTCACTGATGCAAATCACGTAACTAGAACTTTCTAAATGTAGCGGTACTTACCCTCTCCAGGGGCCGGCCGGGGTCCTCCCTTCTCGCCGCGCGTGGTCCTGCTCCTCCAACGATGGGATCAGTCAGGTGGGCAGTGACCGCGAGAAGCGGTCACATGTCCCGCCCGACACTAAGAGCGCGCCGCGCGTCTCGGGCGCGCTCTTAAAGGGACAGTGGGAGACTAAATTAGAATCAGTCTCCCATTGGCCCCTGTCAGGCCACATTCCCCATACACTCACGTTTTGGGGGCGTGGATATGACAGGGGCCAATCAAAGTGAACCTTAAGGGTATTTATACTCACCTGTTTCCCTTGCTCTTTGCCCTATCGTGGTTTCTGTCCAGTTCCCTTTAGTGCTTGTATCGTTCAGTTGGTTTTTTGGTGCTTGACCTTGGCTTTGTTCCTGACTCCGCTCTCTCCTTATCCTTGCTTGCTTATCCGCTGTTTTGTCCTCTGTGTACCAGTCCTCGGCTTGTTCTACGTTACGCTGTCTCTCAGTTCCCTTGACCTCGGCTTGTTCTGACTCTGTCTTTCTCTCGTCCTAGTCCGGCCATTCTAAGGTCCGGTAAGACGAACTCTGTTTCTTGTCTCTTGACTGTGAACTATTCCTGCGTGTTGGGGTATATTACCGTGACATTACGATAGGGCCATGGACCCCGCAGGTTTAGGTCAACAGATGGCCACTCATGAGGCTAGATTCGCAGAACAGGATCACCGTATGGATCAAATGGCTCAAGCCATCCAGACACTGTTATCCAGATCTGTTCCGGTACCTGTACCTACGCCTCCTGTAAACCCTATACCGGACACAGCTAATATGTCTAATGCTTCTGCACATCTAACCCCGCCACCTAGGTATGGAGGGGACGCTAAGACATGTAGGGGATTCCTTAATCAAGTGGAATTCCACTTCGAAATGTACCCACGTTCATTTCCCACTGACAGATCTAAGGTGGGTTTTCTTATGCACCAGCTTACGGATAAGGCACTAGAATGGGCAAATCCTATTTGGGAGGCTAATGGGCCTATGGTACACGACTTCAATAGCTTCCTCACAGCGTTCCGTAGAACATTTGACACGACTAAAAGGTCAAAAAATGCCGCCAGGGCATTAATGAGAATAAAGCAAGGATCTAAATCTGTAGCCGATTATGCTATTCAGTTCCGGACCCTTGCCTCACAGGTAGATTGGACTAATAATGGCCTTACTACTGCCTTTATGGAAGGTCTGTCTGATACTATCTTAGATGAGGTAGCAGCTAAGGACCTCCCTGTACCCCTGGAGGACCTGATTGACTATCTTATCGATATAGATAACAGGATCCGTGACAGGTTACCGTATATACTCGAGTATAAGCCGAGTTTTTTAGCACATTTTTTGTGCTAAAAAAACCCAACTCGGCTTATACTCGAGTCATAGTCTGTATTATGGCAATTTGCATTGCCATAATACAGACCGGGGGAGAGGGGGGCTGGCAGAGCTGTACTTACCTTTCCTGCAGCTCCTGTCAGCTCTCTCCTCCTCCGCGCCGTCCGTTCAGCACCTTGGTCAGCTCCCAGTGTAAGTCTTGCGAGAGCCGCGGCTCTCGCGAGACTTACACTGGGAGCTGACAGAGGGAGCTGCACGGACGGCGCGGAGGAGGAGAGAGCTGACAGGAGCTGCAGGAAAGGTAAGTACAGCTCTGCCAGCCCCCCTCTCCCCCCCACTGAACTGCCAATGCCACTGGACCACCAGGGAAGGAGAGCCCCCCTCCCTGCCAGGTATCAAGCAGGGAGGGGGGACGAAAAAAAAATAATTAGTAATAATAAAAAAAAATAATACTTAAATAATAAATAATAATCCAAAAATAATAATAATTAAATTAAATAAATAAAAATAATAATAAATAATAATAAAAAAAATAATTAAAATAATAAAAAAAAAATTAAAACAAAATTGCCCACCCCCCACCAAGGCTCTGCAACACACACACACACACACACACACACCACTCATACACACACCCTGCATTCATACACACTGCACTCATACACTGCATTCATATACACACACTGCACTCATACACACGCTGCACTCATACACTCGCTGCACTCATACACACGCTGCACTCATACACACATGCTGCACTCATACACACACATGCTGCACTCATACACACACACGCTGCACTCATACACTCACACTGCACTCATACACTCACACTGCATTCATACACACACGCTGCACTCATACACTCACACTGCATTCATACTCACACTGTATTCATACTCACACTGCATTCATACTCACACTGCATTCATACACACACACTGCATTCATACACACACACTGCATTCATACACGCTGCACTCATACACTCACACTGCATTCATACACACACACTGCATTCATACACACACACTGCATTCATACACACACACTGCATTCATTATACACACACTGTAAATAAATATTGAATTAATATATTTTTTTTAGGATCTAATTTTATTTAGAAATTTACCAGTAGCTGCTGCATTTCTCACCCTAGTCTTATACTCGAGTCAATACGTTTTCCCAGTTTTTTGGGGTAAAATTAGGGGTCTCGGCTTATATTCGGGTCGGCTTATACTCGAGTATATACGGTATATACCAGGTCCAGAAATAGACATTTTGTTCCCTTTAACTCCCCTAGAGCTGAGATTCCCGAGGGATCTAAAGGTTCTGAGGAGGAACCTATGCAGTTAGGGGTTGCTAAACTTACCGACGCTGAAAAGCTTTATAGGAGAAAGGAGGGACTTTGTCTTTATTGTGGTAGGAGGGGTCATATGAGACAAGAATGTCCCGTGCGTCCGGGAAACTATCGCACCTAAGACCGTATAGAGGACTGGCCTTGGGTGTGACATCACAGTCCTCACATTTGCCTCTTAATAAGTTACTTCTTCCTGTTTCCCTGCACCTTGATAGTGACTGCATAGCAGGGAATATACTAGCCCTGGTTGATTCCGGAGCGGCCGAAAACTTTATTGATTCCAGTTTTGTCAAGGAGAATAACATACCCACCAGAGAGAAGGAGACACCCTTGGCCGTTGAGGCCATAGATGGTAGACCATTATGCTCTCCAATTATCACACATGAGACTGTTCCCCTACATATGTCTACAGGGGTGTTACACTCTGAGACCATTCGGTTTCAGATCATTACTTCTCCTTCCTCTCACCTCGTGTTAGGGTATCCTTGGTTACGTACTCATAATCCCACCATTGATTGGGAGTCAGGACAAATAGTTTCTTGGAGTGATTCTTGCCAAGAGTCTTGTGTTGTTAAAGTCACCCCTTTGAATTCTACTCATATTCCTCCCGTGCCTACGGTCATACCCTCTCAGTACCTGTCTCTTAAATCTGTTTTTGATAAAAGGGAGGCTGAAAGATTGCCACCTCACAGGCCTTACGATTGTGCAATTAATTTATTACCTGGTACGATGCCTCCCAAAGGGAGAATATATCCTTTATCTCCTCAGGAGAATCTGGTTATGGAGGAATATATCAAGGAATCTCTAGAGAAGGGATTTATAAGAAGATCCTCTTCCCCGGCAGGGGCTGGGTTCTTCTTTGTGTCTAAGAAAGATGGCGAATTAAGGCCTTGTATTGACTATAGGGGCCTTAATAAAATCACCGTCAAAAATGCGTACCCCATACCTTTGATCACAGAACTTTTTGATAGGCTTAAACAGGCCACAGTTTTTACTAAATTGGACCTTAGGGGTGCTTACAACCTCATACGTATCAAAAAGGATCACGAGTGGAAGACTGCTTTCAATACCAGGAGTGGCCACTACGAGTACACTGTGATGCCCTTTGGTCTTTGTAACGCCCCAGCAGTTTTTCAAGAATTTATTAATGATGTCCTACGTCAATTTATACATACATTCGTTATAGTATACTTGGACGACATATTAATTTATTCTAATGATTTACAGACTCATCACATGCATGTTAAATTAGTGTTGAGAACTCTTCTGGTTAACGGTCTCTATTGCAAACTCGAAAAATGTTCATTTGATCAATCTGAAGTCCAATTCTTGGGTTATATAATCTCTGCCAAGGGTTTTCGTATGGATCCCAAGAAACTGTCTGCCATTATGGAATGGCCTCTGCCCCAGGGTTTGAAAGCCATTCAGCGTTTTCTGGGGTTCTCTAATTATTATAGGCGTTTTATTAAAGGATTTTCTGCCATTGTAGCGCCTATAACCAGAATGACCAAGAAGGATGGTAATACTCATGTCTGGAAACCAGAAGCACTCGAGGCCTTTGAATTCTTGAAAGCTACATTTGCCTCTGCTCCTGTTTTACAGCATCCTGTCCCTTCACTGCCCTTTATTCTTGAGGTTGATGCTTCTGAGATAGGGGTAGGTGCTATCTTGTCTCAAAGAGATTCACCTGAAAAGCCATTACACCCTTGTGGCTTCTTTTCCAGACAGATGTCCAAAGCAGAGAGGAATTATGATGTAGGCAATCGTGAACTCCTTGCTATCATTTTGGCGCTCAAGGAATGGAGACATCTGCTAGAGGGTACCAGGGATCCTATCCTCATTTTAACGGATCACAAAAACCTCTCATACCTTAGTGAAGCAAAAAGATTGTCTTCTAGGCAGGCCAGGTGGTCTCTCTTTTTGTCTCGTTTTAATTACATAATCACTTACAGACCGGGTGATCGTAATACTAAAGCTGACGCTCTGTCCAGACAATTCGAAACTACTGACGAACTCGAGGTCGATGTTACCCCTGTCATTCCGCCTGACAGAATAATAGCGACTACTGTTCTTTCTATTTCGTCTTCTCTCTTACAAACTATTCAGGCTAAACAAAACTTGGCTCCTGAGGAGAGGCCTGCTGATAAGCTATTCGTTGATATACCAGAGAGACGAGACATCTTGTCATTATATCATGACACTAGAACTGCTGGACACCCTGGTATTTCTAAGACAGTCTCAGCAGTTTCTAGATATTTCTGGTGGGCTTCCTTGCGCAAGGACGTCACCGATTACGTTAATGCCTGTAGCACTTGTGCCAGTATGAAGTCCTCCCACAGAGTTCCTTGTGGGTTGTTGCATCCGTTGCCCATACCCGAGAGGCCATGGTCCAATATATCCATGGATTTTATTGTTGAATTACCTCCCTCTAATGGTAAAACTGTCATCCTGATGATTGTGGATCGTTTTTCTAAGATGGCTCATTTTGTGTCTCTTCTCAAATTGCCATCATCTAAGGAACTTGCCTCTATCTTTGCCGGGGAGGTGTTTCGGTTGCATGGTATTCCCACTTCGATCGTGTCCGATAGGGGTAGCCAGTTTATTTCCAGATTCTGGAGAGCGTTTTGTGCAGAGATGGGTATCTCCCTCTCGTTTTCTTCAGCCTACCACCCCCAGTCTAATGGAGCTGCTGAACGTGCCAACCAATCTCTGGAGCAGTATCTTCGCTGTTTCGTGTCCCACCATCAGAACAATTGGGCTGACCTGCTTCCTTGGGCTGAGTTTGCTCGTAATAATGCTGCTCATGAATCCTCCGGTAACAGCCCTTTTTACGTTGTTTATGGCCGGCATCCCGTGGTTCTTCCAGCTGCATTCTCCTTACAGGGCATGCCAGCTCTGGACGAACATTTGGCTAGTCTACGTAATACTTGGGAGCAGGTTCAGTGTTCTTTGGTGGCCTCAGCTGCTCGCCAGAAGGTTCACGCTGACAAGCATCGCAGGGCGGCTCCATCCTATGCTGTGGGAGACCGGGTTTGGCTTTCTACTCGCAATATTCGTCTTCGTGTGCCTTCTATGAAGTTGGCCCCTCGTTTTATTGGTCCTTTTCGTATCTTGCATGTGGTTAATCCTGTCTCGTATGCATTGGATCTTCCAAAAAATTTACGCATTCCTAACGTGTTTCATACCTCCTTGTTAAAACCCCTCCTGTGCAACCGTTTTACTCGGCATGTCCCCCCTCCTCCTCCGGTTTCGGTGGAGGGCCATGAGGAGTTTGAAGTGGCGGCTGTAATTGACTCTCGCTTGCTTCGGGGTCGCCTCCAATATCTGGTACATTGGAAGGGCTATGGGCCTGAGGAACGCAGTTGGATTTCCGCTGACGCTGTTCACGCTCCTCGCCTTGTGCGTTCTTTCCACGCTCGTTTTCCTGCCAGGCCTGCTCCTCCCCGCCCGGTGGGCGTGTCTTCAGGGGGGGGTACTGTAGCGGTACTTACCCTCTCCAGGGGCCGGCCGGGGTCCTCCCTTCTCGCCGCGCGCGGTCCTGCTCCTGCACGAGCCGCGCGCGGCTCAGCCAACGATGGGATCAGTCAGGCGGGCAGTGACCGCGAGAAGCGGTCACATGTCCCGCCCGACACTAAGAGCGCGCCGCGCGTCTCGGGCGCGCTCTTAAAGGGACAGTGGGAGACTAAATTAGAATCAGTCTCCCATTGGCCCCTGTCAGGCCACATTCCCCATACACTCACGTTTTGGGGGCGTGGATATGACAGGGGCCAATCAAAGTGAACCTTAAGGGTATTTATACTCACCTGTTTCCCTTGCTCTTTGCCCTATCGTGGTTTCTGTCCAGTTCCCTTTAGTGCTTGTATCGTTCAGTTGGTTTTTTGGTGCTTGACCTTGGCTTTGTTCCTGACTCCGCTCTCTCCTTATCCTTGCTTGCTTATCCGCTGTTTTGTCCTCTGTGTACCAGTCCTCGGCTTGTTCTACGTTACGCTGTCTCTCAGTTCCCTTGACCTCGGCTTGTTCTGACTCTGTCTTTCTCTCGTCCTAGTCCGGCCATTCTAAGGTCCGGTAAGACGAACTCTGTTTCTTGTCTCTTGACTGTGAACTATTCCTGCGTGTTGGGGTATATTACCGTGACACTAAAGAGGCGAACATGCCCAAAAGGTCTGCCCAAAGAATTTGAAGGCCAGCCTGGCGTGAATGCCTTCCAATCATGCAGATAAGGGCATACAATGTAGACAGCACCCTGAGCTTGGCATAAATGCCTCTAATGAAGCACTAGCTCCACGCTTTCTAAGGACTGTCCTCTTGCACTCACATGTCCACTCATATCCACACCTTCTTACAGGCAGACAGAAGCTCCTGGTGTATAGTCTGGGAGATAGAAAAGGTGTATGTAGTTAGTGTAGAAGAAAGTGGACATGCCGCAGTGTTAGAGAGACCAAAGTCAGCATTACCTTAACTAATGTCATTGTCAACCAGTCCACACAAGTTTTGTTCCCATACATCCCTCTTAAGTTTCCATACTTAAGCAAGAGTATGTGAAGAGTAGTGTGTAAAAAAAATATATATATATATATATGTATATATATATATATATATATATATATATATATGGGCCTATTCCATGGGCATTGGCCTGGAGCAGCAGCTCCATCAGCCCCTATGTTAATCCTGCCCTGCGTCCACAGCCAAAAGTACCTTCATGAGGACATGGTTGCCTGGAGCAATGGTTGCCTGGTCTTTTATTTTAAATATTTTATTTTAGATTAGGCGGATGGCACCATGGCAGCACTATGGAAAGGATGCAGACCAGCAGAGCCAGTGTTATGCTCTATTGCAGCAATGTTATGTTGGGAAACCTTGGGTCCTGGCATTTATGTGGATGCTACTTTGACACATATCACCAACCGAGAGATTGTTGCAGAAAACGTACACCCCTTTATAGCAATGGTGTTCCCTGATGGCAGTGGCCTCTTTCAGCAGGTTAATACACCCTGACACACTACAAACATGGTTCAGGAATGGTTTGAGGAACCTGACAAAGAGTTCAAGATGTTGCCTTGGCCTCCAAATAAACAAGATTACAATCCAATTGAGCATCTGTGGGATGTGCTGGAACAACAAATTCGAACCATGGAAGCCCCACCTCGCAACTTACAGGACTTATATGATCTGCTGTTAATATCTTGGTGCCAGATACCACGGGACACATTCAGAGGTCTTGTTGAGGTCTTAGCCATATTTGTAACATGCAGTCAAACATTACTCTCAACAAACCCATAGCTAGTTCAGGTATTTCAATTGTTCCAGCTCAAGCACACCTGGTGCAAATAATGAAACCTCAACACATCAGAGCTGTTTGTGTGTTACGAAGAGGAAAAATACAATATTAGGCAGGTTGTTTTGACTAAAGTTAAATACAACTAGTACTGTCATAATGCTAACTTAATACAAGAACAAACAAATAAATAGAAGAGCAACAAAAACTAATATACTGTCCTGCAGACCACTTAGAATATATTTCTGTAAACAAAAACAGGCAGGTATGGATATGAAAATCATCTGATAAATAATGCATATTTGAAAATATAAGTAGATGTAGTGTACCTTCACTTTTTACTTTAGTGCAAAACTAAACCAATATAGGGGTAATTGGGTTGTATACAATGTCCCAAGTGCTAGTGAATGATTGCACTTAGAGGAACACTCCCATAAACAATCCTTAAATCAAACATATAAATGTAAAGGTGCCTGATTGGCACATCAGTGTGGTACACTATCGCAGTGCCCGATCGGCACCACGATGTGACCGCATCTGATCGGTGTAGTCACACTAAAGGAGGGAGAGGTTACTCACCTTATCTCCAGAGCCTCTCCCTCCATGCAGTTTGTAATTCAGTGGCCAGGTCCAGTGTTAGGAAGGACACTGGCCGCTGCAAGGCAGTGCTATATAACGCCACCCACAATGACGTCACTTGTGATGTAAACGTACATGCGGCATCACGTTTTCGTCGTGCACGCACATTCTGGGGTCATGGGACCCAAATCAGCCAATAGCAGGATTTACTGGGTTATTTAAACCCAAACATGCAGTTGTTCAGTGCCCTGTCATGGTTTCCATCCTGTTGGTTATACGAGAGCGGGTTCCTGATTCTGTTATGTGATTTTTGATCTTGGCTTGGCTTGGCTTGACTTCCCGCATTTCTGGTATCCTTGACCATTTGGCTTCGTTCTTTCCGTATTGGTTCCTTTCTGTATTCCTGATCATGGCTCGTTACTGTTTATTCTCTTATGTTAATTCCAACCATTCTAAGGCCTGGTAATACGTTGTTACTGTTTGTATTTGTTATGTGTTTTACTTAATTGTGCGTGTTGGGCCACTGATTTGTCCTGACAATAAACAGCATGCATATAGAAAACACCTACATAAAACAAAGGGCACAGAACACCAGTAAATGTGTATAAATTATTTCATTCCTTTCTCCACTTGTTTCAACTAATGTTCCTAATTTTAACTGTGGATTTCACACTTTGTATATGCATGGATACTTGCATTTTAAATTAAAAATATTTTAGTAAATGTTACCGATTCCTTTCTCTTTCCTTCTAGAAAAATGGTCAATATATAGTTCTATATATTTTTTTATATTTAGATGCTCTAACTCTGTCATGAATAAATATTTAATATGCTCATAGTCATAGGCGTGTGCACGGGGTGTGCCGCGGCACGCCTATGTATTGAGTCCTGCAGGAACAGCGTTCCTGCACTTTTATTTGAGCAGGAACGCTGTCCCCAAATGCCCCTTTCCGGCCCCCATGTTCCCCCTGTCATGGCGGGGGGGGGGGGCAAGAGGTGAAGGACCCCCCCCCCCCAGTCGGATGCCTGTGTCCATCTCAGACGCGGCGAGGGAGCTGTGTGCTCTCTGCTCCCTCTCGCCGCGCGCTGTTTGCTGATGCTGGGTGCCGGAATATGACGTCATATTCCGGCTCCCAGCTACAGCAGACAGCCTGCGCCGTGAGAGGGAGCAGAGAGCACACAGCTCCCTCGCCGCGTCTGAGATGGACACAGGCATCCGACCCACTGGACCCCAGGGACAAGTCCACGCCAGCACTCCAGGTAGGGAGGCTGGGTGGACATTTTCTTTATAAAAAAAAAAATATATTTGTATGTGTGTGTGTGTCTGTGAATGTATGTGTGTGTGTCTGTCTGAGTGTGTCTGTGAATGTGTGTCTGTAAGTGTGTCTGTGAATGTATGTGTGTGTGTCTGTAAGTGTGTCTGTGAATGTATGTGTGTGTGTGTCTGTGAATGTATGTGTGTGTGTGTGTTTGTGTGTCTGTGAGTGGGTCTGTGAGTGTATGTGTGTCTGTAAGTGTGTGTCTGTGAGTATGTGTGTGTCTGAGTGTATGGGTATGTGTGTGTGTCTGTGAGTGTGTGTGTCTGTGAGTGTATGTGTGTCTGTGAGTGTATGTGTGTCTGTGAGTATGTGTGTGTGTCTGTGAGTGTGTGTGTGTCTGTGAGTGTGTGGGTCTGTAATTGTGTGTGTGTCTGTAATTGTGTGTGTGTCTGTGAATGTATGTGTGTGTCTGAGTATGTGTGTGCACGCGTATTTATATCTGTGTGTCAATATATATATACACACACACACGTGTATATTTTTTTTTTGGGGGGGGTGGGAAAAGAGTTCCCACACTTTATTCCCCAGGACTTCTCTGGAGATGTCCGGATCTCCCTTGACGGCTCACGCAGAGTCGGCGCTATCTGAGTGCCGGCTCTGCTCTTAGCCTCCATGGGCTGGCGAGGAGATCAAAGATCTACCTCACCAACCCACAGCAACACGGAGGGAGGCAGGAGAGGACCCGGGGAGCTCTAGACAGCAGCTCTGCCAGGTTCCTCTCACGAGATCTGAGCATTGCCACGGAAACACTCAGATCTCGTGAGAGTTAACTCTAGCTCCGCAGGCTTGAGTTCACTCTTCACTGGACCACCAGGGATGGCACATGGCAGCAAGGATCCCCCCTCCCTACATAAGGTAGGGAGGGGGGATATTTACTAATCTGACCCCACCTCCACAATCCCTCCCAACATACAGCCCACATACACACAGCACATAGACACATACAGCACGCTCACACACACAGTACACTAACCGCACCCTCACAAACACACACAGCACCTTTACAAACACACACTACCCTCACACACAGCACACTAACAGCACCCTCACAAACACACACACACACACAAACAGCACCCTCACAAATACACGACACCCACACACATCACACAAACGGCACCATCACACAAACGCACACATCACACAAACAGCACCCTCACACACACAGCACTCTCACACAGCACAGTAACAGGACCCTAACAAACACACAAACACCCTCACACAGCACACTACCAGCACCCTCACACACAAACAGCACCCACACAAACACCCTCACCCACATAGCACACTACCAGCACCCTCACCCACACATCCCACTAACACCACCCTCACACAGCACATTAGCAGCACACACACACAGCAGTGTATGTATATATATATATATATATATATATATATATATATATATATTATATATATTAAGGCCTTTTGGCCTGTAATTGTGGGAGGGGCGTATGACACACCTCTTCCCTACTTAAGGGACACCCCTTACCTGGCTCCATATCGTTCGAGGTCAGCGCTGCATCATTTCCACTTCCGGGTCATCCAGACGCCATTTTACCTGATTACTCCATGAGGTTTTTTAAGCAGAGCTGTGTCAGGAATCCAGCCACAGGCTTTTCCAGCCTACCACCTTCTTTCTTCAATCCATCGCCGTGGATGGTGTCCAAGTGACTCACAAACTGTAAGTCAACCTACCCGTTATGCCAGGCATCAGTCCCACGGCACCATGCACGGGTCAGGTCCTCACTTTACGGCTGCATTTTGTCTAAGTCTGTTCTAAAACCATTGCATGTTCATGCATATCATTCGTTTAAACCCCCTACCGGTCTTTGGGTGTACTACAGGCTTCTTAGACATTATTGCATTTCATGTACAAACCAACAAACCACTGCATTTTCGCCTACACACTGACCCCTACCGGTCATTCGGTGTACTACAGGCTTCTCAGACATTATTGCATTTCATGTAAAAACCAACCTTGCTTCATTTAAACGATTGTCATTTCGGTTTGTGTTTTCTGGTCGGCACTTATTCATAGTATATTCTATGCACGATTGCTGTTCGCATTAAAATGCATACGGTTAAGCTATGCATGCTAACTTCTGTTTCCCTTCATACTAAGAGTATAATGGAGTTTTTTTTTTTATATAATTATCCATTTCATTACAATTAAATCAGCCTACGTTACAGGCCTCATTTCTTTGTTGTTAACTGTGACGAAACCAATCTCGCCACATTGTATTGGAGGAGCCTGGTTGCCCGCCTGCTGCCTTTGGACTATGGACCAGACTTTATGGGAATGTGATACCCCAGATAGCTATACCATGGAGCCTATTCATATAATAAAAGACTATGGGAAAGACTTTAGCTCCATGGCAATTGTACTGTGTGAATAGGATCTGTGCGCTATTCGGTAGTTTTGTGCGCTCAGATCCCAGCTATCTGGGGATATGTGAAATGTCTGTGTGTTATGTATAAAAAGTAACTTTATGTATTTTAAAGTGTTTTACTGTCTTTGTGCTCCCATGTGCTCAATGGAGTCTGTCTCTGGGCTGGAGATAATTGAATTACTTCTCCAGCACAGAGAAGGCTCTGTAAAAAACAGTCTGAGCTGGAAAGCTAGGGGTTTTAAAAGATACTTTACTAACTTTTGAACCCCTGGTCTGATCCATGCCATTTTTTAATATGTTGTTCTCCTGAATGGATTGATTGTGGATATGTAATTTTGTGTGACTGTGATGTATGGTTTTAAAGTTATGAAAGTTGTGTAAAAGTATATTTTGAACTGTATGCATAATGGGATTATGTGTCACACTAAGGGGAGGGGATGTGTGGGATGTAACATCTATGTCATTGGTTATTTTATGCCTCCCCCTGGGTGTGGCCTGTATGTGTACTCATGTAATAAAAACCAGGCTGGGTGCCCCAGCACCTCAGACCACTGCTTGACCTTCAACACGGAGCCTCGTCTCGTTCTTGGGGGGATTCACTGTATGCTGTTGGAGATTGACTGCTAGGAGTGTAAGCTGATGTCTGCTTTTCCTATTCATCTGCTAGCAGCTATTCGTGAGGTTCCAGCTTGGAGTGCTATCTTATTCCCTGGTATGCAGTTCGGGAGTTTGATGCATTCGCCTATATCCAATTCGTGAGTTTTGATGTTCTGCAGTAGCTGTGCCTTTCTGTAAAAAGGGGATTATCGCCTAAACGGAATTTATTCCCTTTTATGCTGAAACGGTCCGTTACATTAACCATGACACAAGGATTTAATTCATTTTCATGCATACTCGGGTTGAATCACACGTACTGATCCAACCAATCATACGTTTCCTG
Organism: Pelobates fuscus; assembly: GCF_036172605.1. NCBI lineage: Eukaryota > Metazoa > Chordata > Amphibia > Anura > Pelobatidae > Pelobates > Pelobates fuscus. The sequence goes on along the minus strand of NC_086322.1, from coordinate 145,707,543 downwards.
CACAGTAATCGGTTAAACTTTCAAATACTTATTTTACACGATCTTAGGTTGTCTATTTTGTTTCAGTTTGCTTATTATATATATATATGGTTTTAATAATAATAGTTATTTTATTTTACAATGCAGATATTACATGTATATTACTGTTATGCTTAGCCTACATTACGGCTCCTTTTTCTGTCATGCTCGTACGACATACCACGAGTTCAAGGACACGGTCCTATTTTCAAAGAGTATAATGGAGATATGATGTTATTACAACCATGTACATTACGATTACATGGCACTAACTATTCAGGCCATTTCTTATCATGCTCATACGATATACCACGAGTATATAAGAACACGGTCCTACCTTCCACAGAGGGTTTCGGGTTGAATCACACGCATTGGTTCAACCACTCATACGTCACGTTACAACATTTTCTGCATAGATTGTCATTTCACATAATTTCACATGGCATTTACAAACTCAGGCCTTTTCTTGACACACTCAGACGACGTAACACGAGTATTCAAGAACACGGCATATACGTCTCACAAGACTTTCGGTTTTTGAATCACACGTTCTGGTTCATACATTCATACGTCACTTTACAGCAACATTTATGATTCTGCATATTGTCACTTCACATTAAAAAATCCCTTGCATTCCCAGATCAGTTTAGTGACATGCATATCATCTGATCACCTTCCATATATACACATTACAAGGCCAATCCCCTGCTGCCAGGTATCGGACTCAGCGTAACGCTTGTCACCAAGCATGGGCAGTCATGTCACTATCATACTCATAGATTTTACACCTCCCACACATACTGCTAGAAGCCCTAATCCCAGCCTATACAGATTACACAGGTCTCACAGGATCCATTCTCACTCTATCCCTTTTTAGATTTATCCAGGTTTTCATACCTGTCGAATCTCAAAACTTCATACATACTACCAGGTACGTAAGCCTGCTCACGTTGTAGTTCACATACGTTTCATTCTTCTAGGCCATAGAGTACTGGCAAGTTAGGGGTATAGGCCCAAATAGGTACCTCCCTTCTTGGCATTTCTGCCTATCGTTTAGTGGTCCGCGAGGCCAACACCCCGCCTCAACGTTTCGGAGGCAAACGCCATCCGGCCACACGTGAGTTAGCCGCCTCGCAATATTATAGAGAGGGTCTCACCTGTCACTCCCTCCCCCTGTTTTCTTTTACTATCACCGAGAGGCCTACGATTCCTGCCACTACGACGGGTGGCCTCAATAACCCCTCGCGCCAACTCATAGACAGAGCCTCTCATAGGCACTTGGCAACTAGCAGGGCCTCACCTGTCACAAAACAAGATAAATTTTTCGCCTTTCAGGCCTAGTTAGCCTGCCAGTATCACCCCTGGGGAATCGGTCACTACACCCCTTACCATGGCTGGGTCGGCCGCTGCGACCCCTCCAGCACTGGTTGAGTTGCAATCACTTTCTCCAGCCATCTGTTTCAGGGCACATGCTAAATCTGTGTCCAAATAAAATGTATCCCAAAACTATACTTAACATCAATAAACAGTTCTGTACTTACGACATTACTGCCACATCATCCATCTAGACATTTGGTGGAATTCATTATCTCGGGTCTATCAGAAGGATTCACACAGGCCTCATACACATGCCTTCCGGAATCCTGGAATGTCCTAATTTACAATCCGCACAACAAACCCTACAGCGGTGGAGACACTCATAGCCAGGAAGTGGCAGAGGACTTCCTATGGGGGCCCTTCCAGTCCCCTCCGTTCACCACATAGCGGACAAACCCCATCGGTATTGTCACGGGGAAATCTTCTCACAAACAGAGACTTATCATTGATCTATCAACACCTCACACCTCTGCCACTCCTAGTCTGAACTCCCTCATACCCTCTGAGGAATTTTCACAGCAATATTCCACCATAGATCACGCCATTACGGCTATCATGCAGGCAGGGGCCGGAGCATGGCTCAGTAAGACTGATATCACAATGCTTTCAAGTTACTGCCTATCCACCCTACACTGTGTCACCTGCATGGTATCAAGTGGGCAGGGAACTACTATTTTGCTCACGTTTAACATTTAGGTTCCAAAGTAGTCCGGCCATTTTCGACGTATTCGCCGAAACCCTATGCTGGTTTTATTAAATATAGCCAGATGCCCTACAGTTATACATTATCTGGATGATTTCTTACTGGTCGAGGAGAATATTTCCCCTCCCAGTAGCCTAAAAGAAACCATCAGTCTATTCGAACAGGTGGGTGTCCCAGTCTCCTCCACCAAGACTGAAGGACCAGATACCTTCATCACATTCCTGGGTATCATACTAGACTCAGCCACCATGCAAGCTAGCCTGCCACGCCCAAGGTAGAAAACATTATGATCAACATAATCTCTACATACAACTCGGTACTTGCAACCGCAAGAATTACAGTCTCTGCTTGGGTCACTGAATTTTGCCATTCGCATCATACCTCAAGGCCGGGCTTTCATCTCACAACTCCTTTACATGTTTCCCACTTTTAGACATGATGGACACAGGTCACCCCTGGATACCCAAGCCACGGCAGGCGTAATTATGTGGAGAACATTTTTAACCACCTTGAATGGTAAAAGCATGTTCCTTCCAAAATTGTCTGACTCCTCACCTACCATTTGGTCAGACGCGGCGTCTACCACAGGTTTTGCAGCAATTTTTCAGGAACGAATGGCTTTGGGGCAGCTGGCCTTCAGAAGTTTCAGGACCTGGAGGGTTTTTCCACTACCTCAGCTCTGTTTGAGATATATCCCATCGTGACGGTTGCCGTGGCATGGGTGCATTTATGGGCAGGTTCGTCTGTACGTTGCTACTCAGACAACCAAGTAACTTGTCACATTATAAACAAGGCCGATCCAAATCACTGACTATTATGAGATTCTTGAGGAAACTCACTTGGCTGGCTGCATGTCATAATTTTCTCTTGTTTTGTATTCATGTTCCAGGTGTATGTAACACTGCTGCTGACAATTTGTCTCACTTTAATTTCCAGGCTTTTCGTCAAATACTCCCGTCAGCCGCACTCACAGCCACGAACACCCCACTATTCCACCATCTAGTAATGGACTAGATGCTATTATGCAACATAGCAGAACATTGTCCCAATTAGCACTGTCTACTAATACCCGGGAAACTTACGATAGAGCTTTCATTTGATTTAAAGATTCCTTTCTGAACACAACATCTTACCTTTCATCGTGACATCCTGGTTGGGCTTTGCTTCTTTTTGCCACCTCAAACTCAAACTATCATACAACACAATCAAACCATATCTGACAGGCATCCAACATCACATGCTAACTTTACAACCAGACAAATCAAGTGTCCTCCTACCAATTAAGAACATCCTTAGGGGTATTCAGAGATCCAAACCCCCACGTACGGCCCAGAGGCTACCCATAGATTTCCATATTTTTAAAGACTTATACAATTCACTAGATTTAACCCTTTGCCAACAACACAAACCTCATCGTTAAAACCGCCATATACGTAGCCTTGTTTATGGTTTCTTGAGACCAAGAGAATTTACCGCCATCAGCACAACACAGTCCACTCACATCCTACTTCATTCACACTTAACAAAACACATGGACTATTATATCTTGACTCTGCCTCACTCCAAAACCAGTCAACATGCACTTTCAGTAGAGGTTAAGTACTATCCTACTCACAACAGGTGGAGCCCCGTCAAACTACTGGACTCATATACCCAGCATAACAACGAACCACCATCTCAACCACTTTCAGTCTACAAGGTTCGGTATTCACTACCACCACCTTTATGACACACGTCAGGTCTTTACTTACACAGCTGGGCCTCAAATCAGCTAACTATTCGGGCCACTCCTTCCGCATAGGAGCGGCCTCCACAGCATCCAGTGCAAACATTCCAGTTCATGTTATCAAGTCACTAGGGCGCTGGAAATCATCGGCTTACTCTAGATACATACCTAACCCGGTACAAGAAGTAAGAAATGCCTTTCAAGACATGTCTGGTTAAAGTATGTATATTGCTGGTATTTAATAAATTTGATTTTCTACTTTTGCCCTCTTTATTTACAGGCCTACCTCATCGTCGGTTCCGGCACACCACAACCGACTTGCTCTTTTAATACCATCCTACACTTATCAGTGTTTGTATCTTCTGTACTATCATGAGCCCTTAACACAAGTATTAAGGCCTTTTGGCCTGTAATTGTGGGAGGGGCATATGACACACCTCTTCCCTACTTAAGGGACACCCCTTACCTGGCTCCATATCGTTCGAGGTCAGCGCTGCATCACCCTCCCACCCACTCCTCATTATGAACTCCTTTTCTCTTTACATTTCTTCTTGGTGGGCCCTCTTTATTTACAGGCCTACCTCATCGTCGGTTCCGGCACACCACAACCGACTTGCTCTTTTAATACCATCCTACACTTATCAGTGTTTGTATCTTCTGTACTATCATGAGCCCTTAACACAAATGTGTATATATATATATATATATATATATGTGTATATATATAGTAAAAATAGAATAAATATATACACATGCGGCGTGTTTGTGCTTTAGGGTGCACACCCTAATGCAATAGGCTGCGCATGCCTATGCTCATAGTTGAAATTTATATATCCAATTATATATCGATTTCTAATGTATTAGAATCTATGTGTATGGTACACTGTTCCCTTTGCACTTTAGATCTTTAAGTTTGCTTAAACTTTCGATTCCGGTGTCCTTTGTGAAACTCCTGCTCCACTTCGTGTAAATTACCTGGTTTTTGTGAGTAGCAGTATGCTTAAACCGCAGATGCTCACTTACCTGCATTCTGTAAGCAGCTTCACATCTATTGTTTGTAATTTATGTATAAATAAACATTTGTATTAGTTACAGTACTGTTTACCTTCTACTTTTTATATCACCAACTTGTTATACAGACCATACTATTATTTGCCTTGCTTCTTTTTACATGTTTTTACGTGACCTCCAATGGTATTCCATCTGAGCAACTAATGATAATTTTAAGTATATTTATTTCTTTTTTATCTCTGCACAACTATCAGACACATGAGAATTTTGCACTTCACCTTCTATTTCTGTTTTCCACTTTGTATCTATTTGTGCTAGTTACCATCTGGGGCACGAGCACTTGAGTGTATAATTTTAAATACTGTTTGAATTAATTAAGACTGTGAAATTCTTCGTGTTTTCCTTGAGGAGATTGTTTTATCCATTTTTTTCTCCTTTTGAATGCCTTTTTAAGCGCTTTTACAATATTTTGTCTTTTTTAAATGTGTATAAATACATTCTGAAAAGGGAATAATAACCAATAATACATACAATAATTTACTCCTTAGGTCATCTTTAAATACACAGGTAAAAATGTATATTAAAAGTACACAAACATATTTGCACAAATACAAAGAAATGTGCAAAGAAAGCTTTGCCAATACTGTCTCAAAGTCCCACTGCGAGGTTGGTTTGGAGAATGTGTATATGTCATGGTTATATTTTATATATGTTGGAAGGCCATTTGGCCTGAATTTGTGGGAGGAGTTATGATCCTATATCCTATTTAAACCCTACCCCTCCTACTTACCTTCGTCGTGCAAGCTGTATGTCTCCATAGTTACCTGCACTTCCGGTCGTTGTTCCCGCCAGTCCTGCCTCGAACAAACACTCTGTCTTCAGCAGCTCCTGCCGCCGACCTCTGGGCTCGTCCACCGGCTGCCCCTCTGTATTCCTTACTCGTTACCCGGCTTTCTTGCTTCCGGTCATGCGACTGGCACGCACACGTAAGCATCAACGTGGGAAATAGCGTGCGGCTATTTCCCATGTTCGGGCCTAAAAATGCGGGGATAGGCTCCCTATATTACTTACCCGTTCATATAATTCTGCTGTTCTTCTGCATTCGTGTGGCTATTAGCTGACCGCAGAGTACACACTCGTTCGTTTTTCTTTCATTAGTATTAAATACCGACCGCTTATACTCACCTACGTTCGCCTGTTTCTTACATACGTTTATTAGCCGAAACACATACGAACAGCTGTTTTACTAGATTTTAGTTTTTCCTAATCTATCACACACCCGAGAACCCGGTACCTATCACTATGCTTTTAACATATCCAGGCTTCTTGGGTCTGTCACAAATGTAACTGTTTAGCCCCTCTTACCACTCCTTCATCCCACGCACTAGACGCGGGGCTGACCATTAATTTCTGGGCAAAGCACGGGCGAGCTATGACTTTAATGCTGGGGTATGCTATTTTCACTACATACAGGGTATCACACATGCGCTTCATCAGCTCTAGAACTCACACCTAGTCCACATATACAGCCCGTCTGTCACCCAAGATATGCCTAACTAGGTCAACATTGACATCCTGGTATACTATCTGCATTTACACCCAGCTGGGCATATGGTAGATTCAGATGCTGGGTTTCTCACAGAGGTCTCACACAGGCCTTGGCGCCAACCCCACGGGTACACTCGTATGCCCTAACCTATTATCTACATCTATCGACCCACTTACGGTGGACCAATTTCTGACCACAACAATCATATGCTGGTTTCGCGATCGGCCCTTTCTTCATGTTTTCACGTCTTCACGTTTTCTCTTCTTGGTGTAACACTCCCATCAGGGTAGCCATTCACAGTACCCAAATATGTTTGATCATAGACCTCTTCGCACCGCCTTCTGCAGAAACTCTCTGCTGGCCGCTCCTAAATATATTCAGGTATGCATTAGTCATCCACGTTCTGGATACATTTTTGTTGATTTCACGGGTTCACAAACACCTAACAGTATTCACACCACCACAGCCCCCCTCCCCTCCACCCCCCCCCCCCCCCTTTTCAGTCGGTCCCTCTTCCAGGCTTGCTTTCTGGACTCCACTACTTTTCAAGCCAGCCTCCCAGACGTTCTGTTCCGCATTAGGAATGGATTTGTCCTGCTCCTGCGGAGTGTTGCGCACAATAGGAGGGGGCTTCAGTCCTGGTTTAGGCCCCTCAACTTTGTTGTGCGTATCATTCCGCAGGGTTGGTCTCTTGTCCCTGGGCTACTTAAATTTACTCCACGAGGTACCAACCCCTGCCCAACCATTCGGGCGATCCAGCCAGGGCAGTTTTACACAATTAGTGTAGTTTTTGGCCGCATGGATTGGGATCTCTTCGGTCATTTCCCCCACTTTCAAAACGCTCATTTTCAATTCACACAGATGCAGCAGCACACACAGGGTTGGCAACCTTTTTTTGGCAACCACTCGTTAGGGACGCCTGGCCCACTGAGTCGGATGCCTTGCCGGCCTTTGGAGAGACCTCTACTTTGTTGGAGATCTACCCTTTCGTGGTGGCCTTCCTTACTCTGGGTCATCTTTGGACCGGCAAGGCAGTTGAATGCTGCTCTGATGACTCCACAGCCTGCGATTTCATTAGCAAGGACGATCATACTCACCGCCACTATGGCTGATTCGCAGGCTGATTTGGCAGGCAGACACCCTTCAGCTCTTTCTGGTCTACATTTACATTCCTGGTGTCCACTACACAGCCGCTGACACTCTCGCACGCTCTCATTTTAAGGTCTTCTTTCAGGCACTTCCTATGGTCCAATACATATCATCCGGGATACCACCATTCCATGAGCTAATCTTGGACTAAGCAAACAATTACACCACGTACAGGTGTGCACGCTTCACGCAGTTTCATGACTACTCTATCACTCAAGCCAGGGCCTTGTATATTGTACATGTCACAATTAGAGTTTGCTTGAATCAAGACTTTTGCAGTTAAATATGGTTATTTTTTGCCTCTTTCTCCAAACCTACAAATCAAGCATCTTACTTAAACCTCCTATGCTGTCACTCCGCTTTACGTCTCCAAGGTCAACCACACACTATCAGTCCTAATCCATTACTTCACGTCTAAACCTTCCTTTTCGGTGGAGCTACATCATGGCTTCCGTTGCCGGCCTCTCTGTCACAAAGTGCTGCTTCAGCCGTTCCAAGCTCTTACACCCCAGTCCACATCACTAAGTGTCGGGGCCACAGGCAATCCTCAGCGCAGTTACATTTATACCTCAGAGTAAAAGCTTCTCACAAGCTTTCAGTACCCACGCTGTATAAACTTGCATAAAGTGTGTTTTCTTTGAATCTTCCTTTGCCCTCTTTCACAGGCCTACTCGTACATTGGTTTCGGCACACCTCAACCAACTTTGCTTCTCCTTCTACATTCCATTACGTATTAGATAAATTCCGAGCACAAGTTGGAAGGCCATTTGGCCTGAATTTGTGGGAGGAGTTATGATCCTATATCCTATATAAACCCTACCCCCCCTACTTACCTTCGTTGTGCAAGCTGTTTGTCCCCACCCACCTACACCCATCTATATTAACAATTCACCTTTGTGGGCCCTCTTTTACAGGCCTACTAGTACGTTGGTTTCGGCACACCTCAACCAACTTTGCTTATCCTTCTACATTCCATTACGTATTAGATAAATTCCGAGCACAAATATATATATATATATATATATATATATATATATATATATATATATATATATATAGGAAACATGGGGGGATGGTTGCACTCACCTAAACATGCTTAAATGGGGTGCTGCTGGGGGCCATATTATACAATAAATACACAAGATCCAGCGCACTCTCCTATCTACTAAACAGCAACTTCAATGTTGACAGATTTGATTAGTTTGTAAAAGTTTTTTTAAAAACACCTAATCTAGGCAAAAAAATGGGGATTTAGTTACATTATATGATCATACATTGCATAAGCCTGCCACAACGTCAATGTACCCCATCTTTGGCAGGTCCTACACTCACAGTCTAATGTCTGCTCTTATGAGATTAACCACTTACTTGGGAAAAAATTCCATCTGAGGCTCTCTGCAGTACAAGGCTAAATAGGGACCTGAGATGAGGCACCTGTAACAGGGAGGGGTGCAGAACCAAGGAGTTGGCTAGACTCCCAAATATATATAGGAAACATGGGGGGATGGTTGCACTCACCTAAACATGCTTAAATGGGGTGCTGCTGGGGGCCATATTATACAATAAATACACAAGATCCAGCGCACTCTCCTATCTACTAAACAGCAACGTATATATATATTTTAGAGGATATTTTCTAAATAAACATTATATTGTGGGACCTCGGTTTACAAACGCCTCGGTTAACATAATTTTCGGTTTACAAATGAAAATCCATTGAAAATAATGCCTCGGTTTACAAAACATTTTTGCAATACAAAGCAAGTTTACCCAGGATGCATTGCACCTGGGAGATTTATAGCACCGCCCCCTGCATGCTGGAGCCTGTGGGTAGCACGTCGCTTCGAGTGTGGAGGTGTTGGGGCAGCTTTTGCATCGAGTTTTGGGGCCATTCTGGAAATTGTTTGCAGTTGTTTTGGGACTTTTTGGTGCATTTCTCAAGCTGTGGAAAGGTAGGAAGCTGAGCTTTGTCGTTTGCATGCCTTTTACTGTGTGTTCGGCATTGTGGGTTGTTTTCCATGCCAGCTCATTTTTTTTTACATTTTTCTGACCTCCAGAACAGATTAATTGGTTTTCAGTGCATTCCTATGGGAAATCGTGTTTCGGTTTACACATTTTTTGCAATAAGAAACGTCCTGGAGAACGCATTAACCCCTTAAGGACACATGACGTGTGACATGTCATGATTCCCTTTTATTCCAGAAGTTTGGTCCTTAAGGGGTTAAATTTGTAAACCGAGGTCCCGCTGTATTACATTTTCTAATCCTCCTGGATATTTTTAAATACTTCTGCTCATTTTTTGTCAATTTAATTGTGATTTAATCTGTACTTGGCACAAGGCTCCTCGTGGACTTTTAGATGCACTTAAAGAATATAATTAAGTAAAGTGTCTCTTTTACACTGAGGTAGTGGCTTTGTCTTTATTGTGCACATAGTGGAGGTTAATAAAATGTATTTGTATTGCACTCTTGGCAGTGTATGCACACCCGGCTCTCCCAGATGCTGTGATGGATGACTTGATTGAGAAGCAGTTTAAAATGGAGCAAATGGATGGGTATTTCAGCAAGAAGACAGAGAAGATATAGCTCCTGAGGACATATGGAAGGTCATTTTGACTAAACAAGTTGAGCTGTTGGACTTCTACTCTACTATTTTCAATAACACTAAAGAGAAAGGGATCCTGAATGTCCAGAAGTCGTGAACCATTGGTGTGCAGGACTGCAGTTTCTTTGCACATTTCTTTGTATTTGTGCAAACATGTTTGTGAGTGTGTTTTTAATTTAAGTTTTTATCTGTGTGTCTGAATAAATTGTACTATACCATCATTTTTGTCCCCTTTTTTTCTCCTGTTTGAGATTAACCAAGAAGTTGATTATTCTATGTATTATTAGTAATTATTCCCTTTTCACTATGTATTCATACTAATTTATCGGTGTGCCGCATCCCCTGGTGTATGTAGGTGTTTTCTATATGCACACTATTTATTCCTACACTTTTGGACATGTAATTAAAATATAATAATAATTTTATCAATTTAATGCATTATATAATATTATGCAAAAATATAATGGGATTACATAAAAACAAATACATTTGAAGTATGTTATACAATGAAAAACAATAAGGCTATTGATTTTCTAAGTTAAACCATAATTACAAAACTTTATAGGAAAATGTATAACGTTGTTTTCATTGACAGGGTTACCAAGAATAGAGAAAATCTTGTGTTATAATTAGTAAGTTTAGTTCTGCTGCCATGTGGAAATAGAAGGAAAGCAGAAATAAATTAAACCAACAATTTGATTTATTTATGCAACCTGCAATAACAAATTACAATGCTCTATACATTAGAGGAACATTTCAATCTGTGAAATATTTAGTAGATATACCCCAATGAAAACATGCATGCAGTTCATATCTAAAAGCAACTTGCAAAAGCTGCAGCCTTTGCAAGCCCTTCCTTTCCCTCAGCAGAGATTTCCCAAAGCAGCTCAATAAACATTTTTTTTGCAAGGTAGTTGCTCTGGGCAATTTCCTGCCTCTTGAGTTTAGCTCCACTGAGCTAAACTATCAGGTAGCAAAAGAACCAGTTGTCTGATTGACAGCCAGGGTTTGTGGCAATATTAATTTATAAATGTGCCAATTTCTTTTGCGATTCGCTCTTTTTGTAAAATGACATGTCCTTCCCACAGTTTGATTCAATTACTTACTGTATATGGGCATTATGACTTAAATATGGAGATTATGTTCACATTATGTCTATCTTGCAAGGAAGTGATGCTATCATTTTTTTTTAAAAAAAATCCAGAAAAATACAATTTTCATTTATTTTTCACACATAATATATTACAATTGCAAATCTTCTTGTATAAGATGCTATACAGTCTCTAAAGCTTTTACTCCCACCCCCAATATTTATTTAAGAGCAAATAAATGGAAATACCTACTGTGTGATTAGACATAATTTTCAATCATATAAAACTATCAAATATATTACTTTTATATGCTAATAATTTAACACATGAATGTCATGTCTGAAATAAAAATGATGCTATTTAAATTTTTTTCTGTTAAAGCGGCATTGTCATGGCCGCCTACGTTTTTCTTCTAACACCCCTTCCGACTACAATTCATTTTATTGTGCCCCTAGTTACCTCCAAATGCCCCAACGTCACCCAATTTACCTTTTTAAATGACTTTATTTTATACCTGGACCTAGGTCCTGGGCGCCGCCACCTTTGTGTGGGCAGATGAAGGTCCTGTGGGACACATCATCTGCCCACACTAGATAGCGCTATGAAATTCCCGCACATGCTCAGTTAAACACTTGGGCGTTTGGAGAGGAATTTTGTCAATTTATTCATTTGTCAGAATGACAAAAGAATAAATAGAAATTTTCAACTAATGAATGAAGACCTCTTCGTTCCTTCGTTTAGTTTATTACAAAGAGGGAGCTACCGGCTCGCAGCTCCCTCCTTGTAATATGTGAAATTAGAAGAGGCGGGCAGTGCTCACTGAGACTTCCTAACTCCCCCCATGTCCTTCTTTACTCTATGGGGGTCAATATGTCCTCCATAATAGCATAAGAGAAATTAAAATCTCCAGAATGCCCCTAATCGCTATGCCGAAAGTAGGGGCATGTCTATTAAACA